>NW_024041130.1:0-44906 GCF_014851395.1 Micropterus salmoides
ATGCTCCTGTCCTGCTGACATTGGCAGGTTTACTTTCTCTGTTGACATCTTTTGCAATTCATGAAGCCAAGTGGGAGATACTGGAGCCTACAGTAAAGTGTGCTTCCATTTCCACCAAGAGGCCAATATCTATCTTTCGCTCCCCAGCTGGCAGTTCATATTTATCACCTTTCAACTTTTACCTCAACATGACAGCATGAGCTAAGATTGAACTTTTTTAACTATTCCCTTTATTCCCTCATGTACTCTGCTGTGGTCTTTAAAATTGTCTCTCTACTTTCTTTGGGGAGTCTCAATTAGAACTTTCAGACGCTTTGTGACAAATAGTTATATTGTGTTTCATGGCTTAAAGAGCTCAGGTAATCCAACCAGGGTGGGAAACCATTTACAGAATGTGACCCTCATGCTGTTTGAAATACAGACCTGATCCCTAAAATAAATCACATGCTACCTGTAAACACAGTACACTGCACAGCTATGCACTTCAAAACACCAACACCACCACTCACTAAGTCACATTTTAGCAATGTCAAATGACAGCCTATTTATATTCCACTGGTTTTCTACAGCTCATACTTGTACTGATGCAAGTTGACTGGGTTGACCATAGATGAACAAAATAACAAAGCACACCAAACCAAAATTGTCTTTGACTAGTGCTAAATAGCAAAAATATTGGAATCCTGCTAATGGCACATGCTCCTAAACTTACCTTCTCCCCTGCTTGTCCTTTTAAGCCCTGGGATCAGTCACAGCAGACACATCGCATGCAAAAAGGGTGTGAAGAGGAGAGAGACACAAGAGAGAGAGAGGAACCAGTGTTAGAACAACCGACAGGGTTTGAGGCATGCAGCATCCTATGGACAAATGATGGGAAGGTGATGACGGGGCTGCTGTATGTGTAAGTTAAGTGGTTCCTAAACAGAAGCTAAAGGCCTCAGTGTGCTTCAAACAGTGCTTGTCAGATGGTCTAACAGATAAATCAGCATTCACACCTTCTTTTATTATAGCTGCTTTCACCACTTATCATGCATAGCACCAATGCCGTTATTGCTTTTCTTTACTCTTTACAGTTTTTGTTTATAATGTGTCATTTTCTCAACGAGAGACTATCAAAATGTTATCTCAACTCAGTTCTGGGATAGACGTTTGCCTTTAGATGTCGTCTGACTGCACTTTCTATAGCCAAGTTTGCTTAAAGCATACAGAGACCTTAAAGATTGCTGTGTGGTAAAGCTGAGGAGAGATGTGCAGCATCAAGATGGACTTAACAGACAGTGATACAGCAAATTTGAGTAAGGATTAAACATGTCACTTCACTTCCTTTGAGAATAGTCATAAGGGAAACAATTATTTTTTGTGTTTAGAGTTAGATTAGACTAGTTAGACTAAGATGTCAGTTCTACTGTCATTTTCATTTAAAATGAGACAAACAGTTGTACATCTTTCATGTAAATATACTAATCTCATTTAGGGTAAGATGAGATCGCGCTAACTGTCATGGCACGCTGTTTCTTTGTCCCTGAATTTGTCCCATCATCATTGTTCGTGCCATTTGTTTTGCTTTTGGTGGCGCCTCTGCTTGTTAATAACACTAAATCATCACTGGTTAATGAGCGTCAGGCACTTTTTGATATCTGGGATTCTTTTGGGAGGCTTTCACATTTTGAGGGTGGATATACCACAAATCACCCACTTTCCTGGCTACGGTACCAGAGGAGCTTCATTGCGGTGAGTCAATGGGTGCTTCTTAATTGCCTTAAGGCCCATTTATATTCCTGCGTAGGGCCTACATGCGTACCTACACCGTAGGCTACGAACGTAGCAATGTATTTATACTTGTGCGTAGGTGTGTCCGTCATTCTGCAATTACACCCCCAAAAGCTAGTCGGCAGTAGCGCTACAGCGTCCACTGTGTTGACTTTTGCCGGCTGAGCAGGCTAACTTCCAGTTTAGCGCTCCACTAACGTAAATGGGGGTAAAATTGTAAACATGCGGCTCGTGTAGGCTTTTCAAATGTTACTGAGAGGCGAGAAGCGAGGAGCGAGGATCAATCTCTGAGGAGCTATGAGTGAGGATCAATCTCTGAGGAGCTATGAGCGAGGATACACGAGTGCATCCTTCGCGAAAGTCTGCATCACAGACTGACCGACATGCCCCCTTACTGGAAAGCCGTTACTGATTGGACGCTGCAGCTGATCCTACCAACAGATTAAAAGTGTATCACTACCAAGTTTTATATTTGATTTGTTTTATGATTCACTAGTTAAAAGTTCAATGTGTAAGTTTAGTTGGAATCTAGTGGTGAGAGTTGCGAATTGCACCCCCCTTAGCCATCCAAGTGAGTTGTATAGCTACGGTGCCTGAGACAGGACAAAAGATGTTCTCTGTGAGATAGCAAAGAGTTGCCAGTCAAGAAATCAGGTTTCTTTACATTGATATATTAAGAAATTATATTTACTTGATTATTCAGTAAAACCATAAACCATATTATTGTGAATATTATTGTTACTTGTTCATTAAACAACAGCCACATCAAGAAATGAAGTGTTACATGATGTCTCATACTCCTCTAATACATTATTTTACTGTACTGTAATCGTACTTTTTGTTACATCTTAGGGTGGTTGGCTCATCTGGACTAACATACCAAAGTAAAAACATCTCAAAAACTATCAAATCTAGTGCATCAAGTATGACCACTGACAGATAACAGGAAAATGTAAGCCTCACTGTTTCTGCACCACAGTCCATTCTAAACCACATGATACATAAGTTTACAAAGGCATTGGCTGGTGAGGCTCCTCTCGCTTTGCTGAATTAATTAGGTAAGCAATCTGCAAATCTTGCCAAATTATCTTTTTTATTTTTTTGAAATACAACAGAAACAAAATGTAGTATTAACAGCCATTATTTCAGCCTGTGGTAAAACGGTGCAACGTTTTTAATTGGCATTTAGCATGTGAAAGTACAAATTACACATTTGTGTGCACAGTGGCAAAGCACTATCCAATAATGATATAATGCAAATTCAGAAAGTATTCATTATTGGTCACTTGATAAGCACACGGTCATGTTATGTGTCACTATTAGCAGTAAAAATAAATACATGTTTTCCACCAGGGCAGTGAAATGTGAAGTTTAGCTGCTGATCTGAGCTTCCCTGCTGTTACCGTTTTATTGCCAATAATAATCATCAGCGGTTTGCCTCAGGAAGGTAAGGGCACATTTCTGTCCATGTAACAAAGCCATAACAGAGTGCTGTAGAATAACCACATTAAATTACAATCCAACAACATATTTTATCTTCCAGCTTAGCAAAAGTTTAGCTGGCTGATCTAATCTTAGATGCTGGAAGCTACGTTTTATTGCCAATTAGTGATTAGCTGATTGTCTCAAGAACATAACCTACAAAGCCAAAACAGAGCACTGGAGAGAGAGAGTCACTACATGAAATTAATCCAAATATATTTTACACCACAAGCAAAAGCACAGCGCTGGAGAATAACTACATGAAATTAATTTTTTTCTACTAGGGCAGTAAAAGTTTAGCTAGCTGATGCTTCCATGCTGTAAGCTAACATTACTGTTTCATTGCCAATTACTGATCAGCTGATTGTCTCGCTAACGTAACCGGAAAAGCCAAACCACAGCGCTAGAGAATAACAAGGCTACATGAAATTAATCCAACTAATGTTACATATTTTACACCACTGACAGGAGAAGCGCGTCACTTCTCTCTGTGATTATGGACGGCTTCTAGCTAAAGCTATCAAACAACAGCTTTCATTTGCATCGCTAAAGTCCGACTAACTTAATTACCTGTCCAACAGAAAACAGCTCTGCTTTGAAAACATCTGTCCCACATCAGAGCCTTCCATCCGGGAAAATCCACACCGATTATGTCCGTGATTTTTTGCCGTCATCTGTCTGCATCTGTCCCGACTCCGTCTGGCTTCATCTTATGAAGATCGACACACTGCCGGCTCTCGTGCTAAATAACATGTGCTCTTTCATTTGTCCAAATTTGTCACTTCCCTTCTTACTTCTAATAAACCAGAGGACTACTCAGAGACTGTTTATTATTATTATTTCCTCTTCTTCTTCTACGGACGCGTTCAATGTAGTGACGGGCGTCTATACTGCCAGAATTATACAAGCAGAAGAAGAAGGCTGTGGTGACGAAACGCGCTAGTTATGGATATTATATTGCATTTCTGTCAATAAATCCTCAGAAATATTACACACTGATCCTTTAAAATCACTGTGTTCACTGTAGGTCTTAACAACAAAAACACCACACACAACTTTCTTAATACATTAAAACAGATTTCTCTTTCCTGTTATTAACCCCATTAACTTTTATTATGGAGACAATTAAAGTCAGAGAGAGTCGGAGAGTCTGTTAGGAAAAACTTTTACATCAATTATAATAATTTCCATTAGTCACATGTGAGGCTGATCATTCCTGAGTGTTTAGTCCAAATACGGTAGATGACAATAAGAGGTAATAAACGAATAAAAAGTCACTAAACTGCAGTGAAGACTCAAGCAAAGGAAGAGAAAGCCTGCACATCCAGCCTATCCAGCCTGAAAGCAGCCAGCGGCTCTATCAGTAAAATGAAAAAAAAAACTAAAACGTTGAATTGATATAATGGAACACAGTGCTTGATCGATAATGTATTGAGAGGGAACGCAAAGTATTGCGAGGTAATGCAAAAGTAGTCCTCAAAACAAATTCCTCTCCTGACCCTTAGGAGCCACTACTTGCAAATTAAATGTATCAAGTAGTGTTAACCTGTTGGAAACTGACACCTTTTCCTGGAAAAACGCCTAAAATAACATACCTAAAATGAATCAGGAATAACTCCTCAACCATTTGCCTAGATGCATAATTCTGGTCTCCTTGAAAGGTCAGAAGCTAAGGAATATAAATTCATTGTAAATTAACACATTTATTTTACCATTACAGACTGCGGACAACTCAGCACAACACCAGTGAAGCTGGGTTCCGTCTCTTCAGCAAGTGTTTCTCTTCTGGCACCACACATATGCTCGCTACGCCTACACATGCGCACGGACGACCCAGGGTTAGTGTTACAATTTTGGATTTATTTACACACTTTAAAAACATTTATTAAAAGTGTTAAAAAGCATGTAAAAAAGTATTTTTACATGTTTATTTACAGCATTAAGTGTTGAAATGTATATTGTAATAGGCAGTATATTTAGTTATTGTCAGAAAACTGGTTGTTCTATGTAAAATCAGACGTTGAGCACCCCCATATAGCCAAAATGGCATGATCCTTGTTTCACTGCGAAGCTTCGACTGTGAGATTGATAGTTGAATCAGGCTCCGCCCATCGAAGCATCGAATCTTATATGTATGTATATATACAGTATATATATATATAATTAGTTAATTGTATTACCACAATTAACTAATTACAATGTTTAATTATCAGCAAGTCTATGCTTAATTGGCACATGGCCAACAGTCACAGTGCTCTCAGTGCTGCAGTCATCAAAATAGCAGTCTTTCTCTTAAGTCAAAGAAATGATATGTTGCTTTTGCCACTGGCCATGTCATAAGAAATGTAACCACAGTGCTCTTGATGCACAAAGTCACTCACCATTCTTCCAGGAATACCCATACTTCCTCTGTCACCCTATTGGCCAATGCAATAGAAGGAACAGGGTCAATACGAAGTTTAGACTGAAGACAGAAGTGAACTCTTAAAGGGATACCTTGACATGTAGACTTACAGGCTCTTCTCATCAAATTAATTAGAATCTTATTCCACTGACACATTATAAGAACATCATATCACTAACATCGGTTTGTAATAAATATAATAAATAATCTACTACAGAGAAAGAGGTGCTAACACTGATTATACAGAGTTTGTTAAAGTCCTAATGCCATGGTATCCATTTAAGGTATATAATCATTTTTGTTGAGAGGGCTTAGTCAGTTACTGTAACCATGCCGTGCATAGTGTTAAGACTAGAGCATTCCATGACACTGTGACAGTGTAAAAAAAACAACACAAAAAACAATTTGATGCAGGCATGACCAACCCTGACTCCTGATACGTTTCAGGTGTTTTGATCATCAATGCAAAAAGAGGATCGACTATTCCTTACATCATTTGAGGCAAGTGGTTGGTGTCTATGACAAGGCCCTGCTCTATAGCTTTAGATGAGGATATCTATTTCCTTTTTCCTATTTCCCTCCTGAAGCACTGTTCTGATCAGCTGTCTCCAGTGTTCACAGACATTTTTAACACCTCACTGGAGACATGCCATGGTGCCAGCCTGCTTCAAAGCCTTCACCATCATCCCTGTCCCCAAGAAACCAAGGACCACTGGACTAAACGACTACAAACTTGTCGCCCTGACCTCTGTGGTTATGAAGTCCTTTGAACACCTTGTGTTGTCCCACCTAAAATCCATTACAGACCCACTCCTGGATCCCCTGCAGTTCGCCTACAGAGCCTACAGGTCTGTAGATGATGCTGTAAACATGGCCCTTCACTACATCCTCCAGCACCTGGACTCCCCAGGAACCTATGCCAGGATCCTGTTTGTGGATTTCAGCTCTGCTTTTAACACAATCATACCGGCCCTGCTGCAGGACAAGCTCTCTCAGCTGAACGTGCTTGACTCCACCTGCAGGTAGATCACAGACTTCCTGACGGACAGGAAGCAGCACGTGAAGCAGGGAAAACATGTCTCTGATTCCAGGACCTTCAGCACCGGATCCGCTCAAGGCTGCGTTCTTTCCCCCCTTCTCTTCTCCCTGTACACCAACAGCTGCACCTCCAGCTACCAGTCTGTCAAGCTCCTGAAGTTTGCGGATAACACCACCCTCATTGGGCTCACCTCATTGGGGATGAGTCCGCCTACAGGTGGGAGATCAACCATCTGGTGACCTGGTGCAGCCAGAACAGTCTGGAGCGCAACGCCGTGGAGATGGTCGTGGATTTTAGAAAGAGCCCAGCCCTAACCTCCCCCATCATCCTGTGTGACTCCCCAGTCACCACTGTGGACTCCTTCCGCTTCCTGGGCACCGTCATCTCCCAGGACCTCAAGTGGGAACTGAACTGAACCTCCCTCACCAAGAAGGCCCAGCAGAGGATGTACTTCCTGTGGCAGATGAAGAAGTTCAGCCTGCCAAAGACAATGATGGTGCACTTCTACACCGCCATCATTGAGTCCATCCTCACCTCCTCCATCACCATCTGGTACGCTGCTGCCACTGCGTATCATTTGCTCTGCAGAGAAGGTGATTGGCTGCAATCTTCCTTCTCTTCTGGACCTGTACTCCTCGAGGACTCTGAGGCGAGCAGGAAAGATTGCAGCTGATGACTCCCATCCCGGCCACAAACTGTTTCAGACTCTCCCCTCTGGCAGGAGGCTGCAGTCAATCAGGACCAAAACCTCTTGCCACAAAAACTTTTTTTCCCATCTGCAGCTAGCCTCATTAAATAGGCCCGGGTCCCCTACAGACACTCCCCCCTTGCAAATGATACAAATGTCTCTGTACATGTAAATACTGTTTCATCTTGTGTCGTGCACAGACCTGGCACGTAGCACATATTTGTTGTTGTATATTTTTATGTTGTCAGTATATATATTTATATGTACACAATATTCTCTTCCGTTGTGTTACTTCTGTACGGCACAGACCCAGAATAATGCACATTCATATATCTGCAACGTTGTTCTTCCATTCCATATTTAAATATTTCTACATTTATTTATGTTGACTGCATGTTTGTCTACGTGTAGCACCACAGGAAATTCCTCATATGTGTAAAACACTACTTGGCAGTAAAGCTCCTTCTGATTCTGATTCTGATAAGGAGAGTTGTAGGGCCTTAGATGGATAAAGGGCCATAGGTCAGAGTGTTCACCTGTGCTGAGGAGCTCTCATCTGTGAGAAACGATTTGTGGAGACACATTGCATGACCGAGTAGACTGTGTATATTTTTTGGAACATTTGTGAACAACCACTTTCCTAATAATTAACTCATACATCATGGACATCTTCAAGTCTGAGAGATATTCACTTGTTTCCCACAAGTAATATACTACAGATCAGTGTTTTCATAAATATTTACAGCTCAATAAAATTAATCTGTAATTTTCTGAACTATAAACCAGTACAGAATTCATCTCTTTAAATCAGGGACTGAAAAAGATTTTACTTTTACTTTACTCATGCATATTGTTGAAAAAAGATTTTATGATAACTGTTTAGAATGTTATATCTCAGATTTGTGAAGTGATCCACTGTTTGCCACCAAGTGTTTGTTCTGACCCTGAAGAATAGTTTAAAAAAAACAATTAACCATCTGGTTTCTTTAACTTTTCACCCAGGAGCAAAAGCCTTTAAACTGATTTGACATTTATTGACAATTATAGAAGTAAAAATCGTTTCAGTTACTTATTTAAATTAATTGTTATTATTCCAGCTCTCATGTGCTGTGTTTATTTATTTTGCTTGACTGTTTCTTGTTTTCATTTCTCTCTCAGTTGTCTTCCTATGTCAGTTGTTTATTGCTGCTGTTTGGCTGGTTGTCTCTTTATTTTTGCTTTTTGTTTTTTGTTTATTTGTTTGTTGTTAGTTTTGCACCCTCCTCGTTCTCTTGCAGGTTTTGTTGCTTTCTGCAATTGGTGTTTACTTCTGCTATTTGCTGTTGTCCCCACCCCCCATTCTCTTGGGGCGGCTGGGGCTCAGGAGGTAGAGCGGGTTGGCCGTTAATCGGAAGGTCGGCAGTTCAATCCCTGGCTCCCCCTGGTTGCGTGTCGAAGTGTCCTTGGGCAAGATACTGAACCCCGATCTGCCCCTGGCAGCTATTGCGCCAGTGTATGAATGAGTGTGAATGCTAGTTTCCGTTTGAGCACTTAGGCTCAGTGTATGAATGTGTGTGACTGGTGAATGCAGATGTAGTGTAAAAAGCCCTTTGAGTGGTTGAAAAGACTAGAAAGGCGCTATACAAATATGGAGCATTTACATTTGCAGGTGTTGTTCTTTCTCTGTGCTGTCTGTTTGTGGGGTGTTTGTGTCCCCCATTCCCATGTCTGTCACCTGTCCAGCCCAGTGACAAAACACATTTAAATAAATAAAACAGACAAAGGAGTATATTAATAGTCTCTTTTTAAAGTAAAATCTGTCTGGCACAATATGGTATCCAGCTTCTCACCAGAAACAAAGAAAAAAAAAAAAATACATTTATTTGCAGTAATCACAAAATTCAAACTTCATAAAAGTAGGTCTTATAGCCATTAGATGAAGTGAGTGTTTTGTAAAACCTCATTCAGTTCACATGTTGCACTGCATTCCATAGATAGAAACCTGATCGCTGCTGCACAATTCCTCCAGCTCTATGACCCAAACATGTTTCTTTTGCATATGGAGAACTTTAAGTTGTCTGTATGTGTTTAAAGTGAGAGGGGAACATAGGCCTCATGCAAGAACCACTCGTACAAACAGATTAGTTCTTAAGTGGCTTGTACGGGTGATTTGGTTTAAAAAGTGCAATGAGAGTGCTTCTGCAAATGTAAAACTTGTTAGAGCCACAACTCTGCAGACAGACACACTGAACCAGCCCTGTTCCCTTTATTCCACTGCTGACATAGATGAAAATAATAGACTTTCCTTTCTGGTTCTCTGACAGCACGACACAATGTCCAACTCAAAGTTGTTTTTATTCTTTGATGTAATTTTCGCAAATGAACACTTCCTGACATTTGGGGCAGAGTGAGTAGCCTTATATGGTATTATTGGGGCATTTATTATACTAATTTACAGTTCTCATGTAACTCTTTCCTAAAAGCACATCCTCCAGCCCTCAGTCAGTCAGAGACAGCTTGCAATTTCAGTGGCTGAACCGTCGAATGAAAACTTCTGGGTTCCTCACGTGATGCACACTGGCCCCAAAATACTTTTCCCATAGACTCACACTGTAAAAGAAGTGGATATAAAATGGTGTAAATGTTTTGACTGTCACAACCCATGCGAAATGACTTGTGTCATAATTCGATCTAATTGGTCCAATAACGTTTGGAAAGTCTAGAAGAGTTGCACAATCAAATCATTGTATCCCCTATTTATCTTCTGCCCTCTTTATTTCTAATCATTTGTGTCAATAAAAAAGATGGTAGTTTTAGTAAATGAGCTACAGCAACACTACATTTTATTGAAAGAAAAAAACTCCACTAAAAGCTATGCTACAAGATACGCTACAAGCTACTCGCTAGCTAGCTAGAGTAGCTTAACACACTGCAGCTATTACATTAAGAAACGTCTATTAATGTAAATTATATTTTGTGCTATATTTATGAAACTACAAAACAAATGAATGTGGTCAGCCAGGAGCACTACCAAAACCAGCGGCAACCTACAACCCCACAGATGTTAAATAGATGGGTTTCCCTGCCAGTCAGTAAGAACTGAAGCCTCTTGGATGAGAGGCGAAACATCTTTGAGTATCTTCAGTAAAGTCCAGCTGCCCTTGATTTTGCCATCCCTGGATAACTATGACCTGGATGAATCTTCACAGACATCTTACATTACACAATGACCAAATGCCTGGCTCTTTAAAGGAAAAAAAGTAGCAAATTGAAACATAATATTATTTTGAAAATAGCCAGGCTACCACGGGCCACTATTCCCCAACACTGTTAGAAGACGTCATTGAGGAATCTGACTGAATGAATGGAATGGAACCACAAGCAGGAACATAAGCCACCATAAGCTAATTGTAACACCAGACCAGGTAAGGCAAAACCCCTGAACGTATTGAACTTTGTAAGGGTGTGTCTTGTTGTAGTGTGTGAGTCGCATGTTAACTTTACTCAGAAACTTAGTTTCTACCAGATAGTTCAACAAACGTCTCGGGTTACGTATGTAACCCTGGTTCCCCGAGAAGGGGAACGAGAGACTGCGTCGGTTACGACACTATGGGAACGCCTCTAGGCGAAGCAGGTCTGAACGTGAATGAAATCACTCCAATCCTATTGGCCTGTTGCTAGAACGGTAAGGTGTGACGGAATAACCGGAGGAGTATAAAGCACACCTGTACACACTCATCATTAGCTTAAACTATGAAGCAGGCGCTTCAGGCAGGGAGAGAGGTGCGGCGGGCCGACGCAGTCTCTCGTTCCCCTTCTCGGGGAACCAGGGTTACATACGTAACCCGAGACGTTCCCCTTCGAGGGAACTCGAACTGCGTCGGTTACGACACTATGGGAACGAGATACCCACTAAACCGTGCCGAAAACCCTGCCTGCCCCTGTGTGCAATAAAGTGGCACGACTAAGAGGAGAGCGCACGAGTGCCAGGTGCCGAAGGAAGGTCAAGACTGTAAAACCGAATGAATGTGTGCGGAGTGGCCCAGCCAGCCGCTAAACAAACATCCTGCAAAGAGGCCCCGGAAAGGAGGGCTCGAGAGGCCGCCTTGCCTCTGGTAGAATGAGCCCTCACAGCCACAGGTGAAGGCAAACCGCGCACCTGATAGGCCAGGGAAATAGTCTGAACAATCCAGTTGCTAATAGTATGTTTGGATGCAGGGAGCCCGGCCCTGGGAGACCCAAAACACACTAGCAGCTGGTCAGCCTTCCTCCAACGGGAGGACCTCAGAGTGTAAATACTCAGTGCTCTGACAGGGCAGAGCAGATGAAGTCTCCCGTCCTCCGCCGACACATGAGGTGGAGGATGAAATGCCTGCAGCACTGTGGACCCTGCCGCACAAGAAGGCACTTTAGGGATGTATCCTGAACGAGGGTGCAGGATAGCCCTAATATTCCCCGGGGCAAACTCCAGGCTTTGCGGGGAAACCGAAAGCGCTTGGAGCTCCCCCACCCTCCTCAGAGAGGTGATAGCAAGGAGAAAGGCCATCTTGAGGGTCAAGTGCTTAGCCTCAGCTGACTCCAGGGGTTTGAAGGGGGCCTCAGCCAACGCCCCAAGAACCACTGCCAGATCCCAAGTGGGAACCTTGGACCGAGTCGCAGGTCTCATCCTCCGGGCACCACGGAGGAAACGTACAACCAAGGGAAGTTTCCCCAAGAACCCCTCCCTCAGAGGGGTGTGGAAAGATGAAATAGCTGCCACGTACACCTTGTGGGTGGAAGGGGAAAGACCAGCAGAGAACCGGTCCTGAAGGAACACTCCACTTCAGGCTGTATCCGTGTGGACGGGGCCCTGGAGCTCAGGAGGGTCTCGACTGCTCCGGCTGTTAGACCCGCCTCTAGGTACTGTGCCCCCTCAGGGGCCAGACCCACAGTCGCCATATGGCGGGGCAAGGGTGAAGAACCCGCAAGAACTGCGCCTGGGACAGCAGGCCGTCCAGGAGCGACATGATGTCCGAGAACCACACCCGGGTTGGCCAGAACGGGGCTACGAGCAGTAGGCCGACATAGTCCTGGCGGACCCGCTCCAGAACTTCGGGAGCAGAGCGACTGGGGGAAAAGCGTACAGACGTAGCCTCGGCCACGAATGTACCATGGCGTCCAGACCCAACGGGGCTGGAGGAACGAGAGAAACCATAGCGGGCAGTGCGTAGTCTCTTGAGACGCAAACAGATCCACGTCTATGGGGCCGAACTCTTCGCACAAGAGCTCCACCACTTCGGGGTGAGGTCTCCATTCCCCGGGCCTCAGCCCCTGCCTCAACAGCAGGTCTGCTCCCTGATTCTGCGTCCCCAGGAGATACATCGCCCTGAGCGATAGTAACCTCTGCTGGGACCACAGGAGGATCTGACGCACCAGTCTGTCCAGAGGGCGCGAGCGCAGACCGCCCTGGTGATTCAGATAGGCCACCACCGCTGTGTTGTTCTCCTCGGAACGACCCAGGACGTGGTGGCCTTGGAGATCGGGCAGGAAACTCCTTAGAGCCTGGAACACCGCCAACATCTCGAGACAGTTGATATGCCACTCGGATCGATGCACTTGCAAAGCGGCCGTCCATGACCGCGCCCCAGCCCGTGAGGGAGGCGTCTGTCGAAAGAACCAGCCGGCGACAAGACCCTCCCAGCACGGGCCCCTGGGACAGGAACCAAGTTTCCTTCCAAACTGATAGGGAACGAAGACACTTGCGCGTAACCCAAACCAGACGGAGAGGATTCCCCTCGGGGAAAAACCCTTGTTCTTTAGCCACCACTGCAGGGGTCTCATTTGCAGCAGTCCAGATGGTACTAAGCTGGACGCAGCCGCCAGGAGACCCAACACTCGTTGAAAGTGTTTCATAGTGATGGCGTGACCCCTTTCACGGCAGCCAATATGGTGTCGACACGTGCCGGAGACAATTGTGCCCGCATTGTTGTCGAATCCCATGCAACCCCTAGGAACATAGCCCGTAGGGTGGGCGCCAGCACGCTCTTCTTTGCGTTGAGCCTCAGCCCTAAACGCCGCAGACGAGCCAGAACGACATCTCGATGCCGAACCGCCAACTCTCGAGACTGGGCTAGGATGAGCCAGTCGTCGATGAAGTTGAAATCCGGATGCCCCGGAGCCTCAGCGGGGCCAGTGCTGCATCCATACACTTGGTGAATGTGCGAGGGGAAAGTGCCAGGCCGAATGGAAGAACCCGATACTGGTAAGCCACACCCCCGAAGGCAAACCTCAGGAACTTCCTGTGAGAAGGACGGATGGAGACCTGGAAATAGGCGTCCTTTAGATTATCGTGATGAACCAATCCTCAGATTGGATGTGCGTCACGGTGGCGGGGATGATGAGCATCTTTAACCTGAATCTCCTCAGAGACCGGTTAGAACCCGCAGATCCAAAATAGGGCACGCAGCCCTCCGTCCTTCTTGGGGACTATGAAGTACTGGCTGTAGAACCGGCGTCTCTGTCTGGGGGGGAGACACGTTCCACGGCCCCTTTCCTCAGCAGAGTACAAACTTCCTGTCCCAACACCGGACCTTGCTCCGGGCGGACCACAGTCCAAACCACCCCCTCTCTTCTGTTGAATTTGGAGGGCGGGTTTTGAACTGTAGTCAATACCCATCTATGGCAGTGCGCAGGACCCGCGGAGAAATGTTCGTCAGGCTCCGCCAAGCGTCTGCAAAGTCTGCCAACGGAACCAGCCCCTCGGGGCTGGTGGTCGGTGTCTCGTGTGATCTTCTGGTGGACCCCTGAAGCCCCAGAACGGCAGGGGGGAGCCGCCGAAGATCCACGGTGAGTGAGTCGGGATGCCGTCCGCCTGCAGACCCTCGGGGCAGGCAGTACGGCGCGGACTCGATGGTGGCAGGTGCGTCCTGAACGTGTAAACGGCGGGATAACATCACCTGTTGCCACGGCGGAGGGGACCTCGGTCGGCCTCCGGGGGGGGGGGGTGCGGGAGGGGAGAAAGACTCCCCTACCCCGGTCTTCCCTGAGCTCCGTCGGGAGTGGATGACGGTCCTCAGATCGCGTCTCTCAGACGGCTGAGGGTGAGAGTGCCGTCTCGCTGCCCCAGCTCCTCGGGGGGGGCCCCGAGAAGCAACACTCTGCTTCCTCTCCTCTCCGTAGGAGCTCGTAGAGGGAAGGGACCCACGCCTGGCAGCCTCAGCTGCCTTGGGTCCAGACCGGTGAGGGAGGTACTGGCGGAACGCTTCGCACTGCGTCTAACGCTTCGTGGTTCTGCGAAGCTCCGCCAGATCTTCCTCGGAGGGACCCCCCCTCTGAACCATCTCCTGTAGCAGGTTGGCTTGGTAGGCTTGAAGCACCGTGGTGTGCAAGCTCGCACCTGCCTGGCCCGCTGCCATGTACGCCTTCCCCACGAGCGTGGATGTGGTGCGACATGGTTTGGATGGTAACGCCGGCTTCTCCAGGGAGGACGCAAGTCGAGGGGAGAGATAGCTCGCAAACTCATCCTCCACCCGAGGCATCCTCCCATAACCACGGTCCCTAACCCCCATCACATTACTGTAGTTCAGTGATTGGGGTGTGGAAAGCCATGTAGAGAAGGGTCTGCCCCATGATTACTCAGTTCATCATGTACTTTCTTTTCAGGAAAGAATGGCAGAGACCGCCGTGGAGGTGGCGTGTGGTGCTTAAGAAACCTTTCATCAAGCTACCACTAGCCTGTGGTGTCTGCTCCTCCCGTGGCCAGTTGATGTTGAGCTTAGCCACGGCTCTAGTCACCACCTCCAGCAGCACGTCATAGTCGGGCGCGGCCAGATGACGCCGCCACGACACCCGGAAGTCATCGTCCACTGCGCTGAGCACGTCCGCCTCCTCGGAGTCGGATTGCTGCAGCGTCCCCCCGGTCTTCCCTGAGCTCCGTCGGGAGTGGATGACGGTCCTCAGATCGCGTCTCTCAGACGGCTGAGGGTGAGAGTGCCGTCTCGCTGCCCCAGCTCCTCGGGGGGGGCCCCGAGAAGCAACACTCTGCTTCCTCTCCTCTCCGTAGGAGCTCGTAGAGGGAAGGGACCCACGCCTGGCAGCCTCAGCTGCCTTGGGTCCAGACCGGTGAGGGAGGTACTGGCGGAACGCTTCGCACTGCGTCTAACGCTTCGTGGTTCTGCGAAGCTCCGCCAGATCTTCCTCGGAGGGACCCCCCCTCTGAACCATCTCCTGTAGCAGGTTGGCTTGGTAGGCTTGAAGCACCGTGGTGTGCAAGCTCGCACCTGCCTGGCCCGCTGCCATGTACGCCTTCCCCACGAGCGTGGATGTGGTGCGACATGGTTTGGATGGTAACGCCGGCTTCTCCAGGGAGGACGCAAGTCGAGGGGAGAGATAGCTCGCAAACTCATCCTCCACCCGAGGCATCCTCCCATAACCACGGTCCCTAACCCCCATCACATTACTGTAGTTCAGTGATTGGGGTGTGGAAAGCCATGTAGAGAAGGGTCTGCCCCATGATTACTCAGTTCATCATGTACTTTCTTTTCAGGAAAGAATGGCAGAGACCGCCGTGGAGGTGGCGTGTGGTGCTTAAGAAACCTTTCATCAAGCTACCACTAGCCTGTGGTGTCTGCTCCTCCCGTGGCCAGTTGATGTTGAGCTTAGCCACGGCTCTAGTCACCACCTCCAGCAGCACGTCATAGTCGGGCGCGGCCAGATGACGCCGCCACGACACCCGGAAGTCATCGTCCACTGCGCTGAGCACGTCCGCCTCCTCGGAGTCGGATTGCTGCAGCGTCTCCGGATCCAAACCGCGAGCGGGAGAAGCCGAGAACGGGCTCCCGAACGAGGAAAGGAAGCGTCGGAGCCAGCGGATGAAGCCTCAGCTGTCCCGAAATCCTCCGACAGATCACGCTGTGAACCCATGAGTGAAGCCGCCGGGCCGCCTCAGCGGCCGCAGGGCCCGCGCCACGGGGAAAACACATCTGGCCATCCTCGGAAAGAGAGCCATGCTGTACCTCAGTACCCGCACGGAAAGGGCTTCGCAACGGGCGCAGGCAGCCCCCTCGAGATCTGCCCGTGCGTGCTCCATCCCCAAACATGAGACACACATCTCATGAGAATCTCCATCCGTGATGTACCGAGGGCAAGAAAAAACACACCTTCTGTACATCTGGTTGCCGGACATGCTGGTAGACTTCTTCTTCAGGTAAGACACACTGCTTGTAGGACTGGAGCTTTCTTCAAACAACATACAAGAGCGCCTGCTGAATAGAAAAAAGCTAATGATGAGTGTGTACAGGTGTGCTTTATACTCCTCCGGTTATTCCGTCACACCTTACCGTTCTAGCAACAGGCCAATAGGATTGGAGTGATTTCATTCACGTTCAGACCTGCTTCGCCTAGAGGCGTTCCCATAGTGTCGTAACCGACGCAGTTCGAGTTCCCTCGAAGGGGAACTGACACTTTCTTTTTACACAGCAACACAGAGTTTGCAGTACATAAAATTAGCTACCATAAGCCAATGGTCATCCCAGACCAAGGAACACCAGGTAATGCTTGTGAATTCAACCTTTCATGTGTATTTCAGAGTTTGAGTTATATCTTCTTTCAAAAGTTGCACAGCCTCGCTTTAATCAACGCAGCAAGAATGTTTCCTCAAAAACACATTTAGTAAAACAAATTAGTAGGATATAGATGTATTTTGTTGAGACAGAATTGTTAATGGATATGTGTTCACTGTTTAAACAAATGTCCTGGGAAAGCTACGGCTACCATCTAGTGACAACAGCTGGATATATTTAGTTTTGCTGTGTCCATTTTCATTAAAACTCATTTGGAAATCAAAATAAAGACAACTACTCAGGAGAGAGCAAGCGGAGGGATTAACACTGCAGTGATTGCTATTAACACATGCAAATGCTGTATATAAAGACACACAAAGACACAAGTTAAGAAGACAGTTACCGGAAAGCCTGCTCGTCCAGGAGGACCCTAGAAAAGGGTTGAGAGAAAATTGGTACAAAAAGGAAAGAGTAAATGTTACAGATAAAGTCCACATATAGATACCTGCACGGAACCAGGCCAGAAAAAAATATTTGGAGAGACTAGAGGTAATTACTGTCTTGCTTATGTTTTATTTTGGCCTTTTCAGCTCAGTGACAGCACACAGAAAGAAGCCTGCTTATGCAGTAGCATGCCTCTTTAAACTTTAAACTGGTCAACAGGCATTTAGTGAATCACATTTTAACACAACAAAAGATTTTTCTGAACATGGAAAATCTTCTTTTCACCACAGAGAGGTTTTGCATGCTAAAAGTTGTTATGTTTCTTCAAAACTCTGAACTGACCTCACCCAACTAGAATACCTTGCTAATGTGGATATAACAACATGGCAGCATCAAAAACAAAACACAAAGAGCTAGAATACAATAGATTTCAGAACAAGTAGGGGCACAGCGGCACATTGTCAAAAGTCAAGTGAATTTTTCTTTCATTGTGTGAACGGAACACAAACCGTTGCTTCTTGTGTGAGCAGCTCTTAGGTAAAGGATGGAATGCTAATTGGTTTGAAATCAACATACTGGAAATTCTCAAAAAGTGGTTTGATAAAGACTTCCCTTCTTCTCTTTTTGACCTATGGGCTCATAGCCAATCCCCTTAGACCCAATATAAACCTGAAATAACAGTAGGGACATAGGAAAAAACTACAACTATTTTTTTATCATTGATTTATGAACTAAAACCACACATTTTAGTTTGTAGATTCTTCATTTTATACACTGCTCTCCTCCATGTCAGAAATGTAGTTGCACTTCAGTCTTGAGGCTCTGGGTTAGTGTGGCTGACGCTTGGCTAGTCATAGATAAGTAGTATTTCTACTAAATCAGGCTGACTTTGAGTCTGTTTCTCTGTCCCTCCTCTTCAGCCACTTTTCTGGTTCCTCAAGCCCTTTCACTGCCATTTTCCATCAGTCCACCAGATACCCTTGGACATTCCCTCCTTCCCACATCACCTGACTGCCAAACCCATTCACACACTTGTTGCCATTCCTCTCATCAGTCCTGCAGTTACCTGAGCCAAGTTCAGGCCCGACAAAAAGTAGCTAAATGTCTATTTAAACAGAAATGATGGTACCCTGTTGTGTATGCATGTGCACTGCACTTACTGCCTTTTTAATATGGCTGTGTTTCTACATGCTATACTGCTTACTAGGGATGAGGATCGTTAATTTTTATTGATATTGATACCCTTATTGAGACTGCTTAACAATCCGATTCTTTGGTGATACCACTATCGATACTTTACTATTATTTAGTGATGGTTATTTGGTAAGACCAGACCCAACGGGCATGAGGTAGGCCTGCAGGGTATGAGGAAAATATTCAATGTGCGATAACGTATTGAGCAAAAATATATTGAGATGACATATCACTTGCGATAAACAAACATATATTGAAGTGTGCATATTAACTGCCTGGTTGTTTTTAATTTAATATTTTAAATACATTTAAAATTATAAATGTTTTCGGCTATTAGCCTATTTCAATGGAACACCGTGCTGGCCGCATAATTTGGAGCAGCTAAAGCTTGGCATTAAAATGCGGTATTGACGAGCTGTTACTGGAAAATAAAGGTCTGAGTGGCTGTATATATACACAAAAGGAAAGATAATGACTGTGAATTAAGTCCATATTGGTAGCCTATTGTGTTGTGGGCAGAATATTAGGCTACCACTTGTTTTCTACTCTTTCTGTGGCTCATTGTCGACAATAATTTCATGTATTTAGACTGTATTAGTGTGTAATGTAGTGGCCAATGTTGCTGTAGCCTTGAGAAAAAACCCTTGATAAACATGTTCAGGTATTTTGTAAGATTGATAGATCAGCCCCAAACAAAATGTTACCTGGATACTGACGTACCTAATCAATACGTGACTGGAAGCCAAAGATCGGTGAATGTGCGACTAGCTCGTAGGCATTTCAGCTACTACTTCTAGTGAGTTCGAAATCAGCTTGGCGCGACCTCATAAAAAGTTTGTGTAGTGTTCACATATACAATCATGATTGCCACAGAAATGCAACTTAAAACTCGGCAGGAATATGTTTATGAATATGTGACGAATCTGGGAATGGAGGCAGTCCACAGCTGCTGACCAGTAATAATAACTGGCATGGGATGTGCACGGCCGAGGACAGGAGAGCTCTGCAGCAGGTGAAACGCAGTAAAAATATGGTACCAGTGTTTAAACTTGCGCGAATAATGCAAGGCGAACATTAATTTTGTGTTGTATGTGAATACACAATTAGAGTTAATAATTTAGGTGGGGAGATCATGCAAAATCCACACAGAAAAACCCCAGCTGGCCAGTAGATTCAAACCTACAGCTTTCTTGTTGTGAAGGTAACAGTGCTAAGAGTCCAGGGTCCTCATTTTCAAAAATGTTCTTAGATTTATACTTCATCATTTCTGATGGTGTGCTTACAAGGTAGATTTATTTATCATTTTACACCATAAGGATTTACGAGATAAAGTAGTTCCCTTTATGCTACTCACAAAAAGCATATTATATACAAAATAAATATGGGTGAGTGGATAAATAACAAGTCATAGCAATTAAACAGTTTTCTATTGAGTGCTGAGGATGAATTTAGTCTCACAGCCTGGGGGAAAAAGCTGCTCTGCAGTCTGGTGGTATGACAGCAGATACATATGTATCTCTTCACAGAAGTTCAGCAGGGCGAACAGGCTGTGGCTGGGTGGGTACTGTCTGGTGCTGAGCACTAGAGTGGAGGAGGTATGGCTTGTTTAAAAAAAAACAAGATGGCGACGTCCAAAATGCCAAACTGGTGACCTCACATTGACTATGTACACTTTTTTTAATACAGTCTATGGTCATACGTAAGTCTATTTTATAAATGAGGCCCCAGGTACTTAAATATTTAATTCACAGATTGAATTCTAAAAAAGTGGAAGACTTAAATGATATGTAAAAATCAAAACTGTGTGTACAATTTGAAGTGTAGGTTAAAACTATAACATGTATACAAAACATTTGGTTCATGACAGAAACAAGAGCCACATCATTAAGTAATGTACACATTATCATTGCATCCAGAAAAGTAACTATATTTTCCATTTCATCTACATCACACCAAAGTGTAAAAATTACAAGTCACTTTACCACAAGCAGGTCACACAAGGCGTCTGGTGTACTTACTGGAGGTCCTGTAAGACAGTGAGAAAGAAAGAAAATATTTAGATTTATAGTTTATAAAAACATATGTTACATACAGTCTGAAGTCCTGCTTATGATTGGTTCTCAGTGTACCGTGAACAGGGTCAGCAAAGCAAATATTAGATGCTGACCATGATTCCACCCCTAACTGTCTAGGGCCTTGTGGCAGGTGCCCAGTTAGTAAGCCAGTTGTTACTGTGAACTAAACATGTTTCAGAAGTCCATGGTGGGTTAAAATCAAGGGCAACTGGATTTGTTTGAAGATACTTGAAGATGTTTCGCCTCTCATTCAAGTTATGACTGGCAGGGAATCTCATCCATGTAACCTCTGTGGGGTCGTTATCAAGGTGATGGATAACGCTTGGTTTGTTAGTGTTTCTGTCTGCAACCACATTAGAGGTAAATCCCAGAGAGCCTGGGTCTGAACAGCCGTTGGTATTGTCACATGAGGCCAAATATGAGTGTTTGTTCAATCTCCTGGGAGGAAATGAAAGGACAGCAACAGCCAAGAGCACCAACGAACCAAGTGGTATCCATTATTTACATAATGATCAAGATTAAACAGCCAGTTGCCCTTGATTTTAACCCGCCTTGGATAACTATGACCAGCATAACTGAAAATCTTCACAGACAGGTTTCAGAAATATTCTCTGCAGCCACTATGTACTGTGCATGTTTGTGTAGGCAATGACTTACTAATGTGTTTAATCTATTTCTTCAAACAACATCGAGACACTAGGAATTATTCCCCAGACAAAGCCAGGCTAGGATGTTTCCACACGTCATGTTCATTTAAGCATCAATCATAAACAGCAGTTTCAATTTCGGGGGTCTTGATCATCTTGCATCTGAAAATCTCCATGCGGTTTCCTGAGACTGCCACAGTGAGTCCTGAAACTTGAAAACATTTCACTACCCTGGCTGTGTTGCAAAGAGTCTGCCCACAAATCAATCCCAACTTGGATGTGGAGTGAAAGTACTTCAAATGTGTAGTTAAGAAGAGTAGAAAACAGCTATGTGCCTTTGCTTCATAAGGTCAATCTAATCTCTGAAATCTAGGGGTCACTTTTGACCAGGTATTGACTCTGAACTTGTTTTTCCCAGCTGGGGAACATTGCTAAACTCCGGCCTATTGTTTGTCAAGCTGAGATTGAAATGATCATTCACCATTTCATTTATTCCTGCAAATACGCACTTTCACACTGCCTTATTTTCCGGGACTGTTAGTATTCGATCCGCCTCTAACCGGAAACGTTTGTAGTAACAGAGATGGAACGATGTCTGTGTGGAATGCCACAGCCAGCATGCTTATGTTACACATAATGGTCTTTTTCTATTTTTCTGGTTCTGTGAAAGCACACGTGGTTATGAGAAACCTATTGTTCAGTATGAATGAGTGAATGCAGCATATGGGGCAGATATTGTTTCCGCGAGTCTTTTTATGAAAGCGGCTTACACGGCTTGTGTGTGTGTGTATAAGCTGCACTGCTTTAAAACAGCAAACGTACATGTATTGGTGTGGCTGTGGTGTTTAAGGTCCCAGTGAGACAATGAAATCACATCCAGGAAGATAAGTTTATTTGTAATACTCAGACAGGACCCTTTGGTTTATTTTAGCCGAAATCTATTCAAATAAGATAATGTAATGACCACCTCTTGTCCTCCCCTCCTTGTGTCACTCACACACATACCCATGCAAACACAAACACCATCTCTCTCTTTCTTCTCACCCCCTGATGGAGTTTAAGGTAAGGGTTCCCAGTCGTTTATCATTAGTGTCATCTCTTATATGTTCCTATTCAGACAAATATGAATTCATGTGAATTAGCTATTTAACCAACCTGTTATCACCAAGAGTTAACCTCTTGTTTACCAACACTGACAACACAGCCATTGACTGAATAACAGGACAGAATAGCTATAAATCATACCTGTCAACTTTTTCCCGGGATACTCCTGTATTTTTCTGTTCTCGCCCGCTATCCTCCCATTTAAATAATCCCGACAACCCAGCTATATTCTAACTTTGGACAGGTTTGTGCAGCGGTGTTTATGAGACAGAGAGAGAGAGAGGGAGTGAGAGGAGGGGCTACACGAATATATGCTGCACAGAATTATGCTCCTCAATTCAACTCTTCAATCAAACAATCAAATACGATTTTAAATACGCCCAGTAAAAAAAATAGAAAATCAGTATGTGGCCGTCAGAGTTGATAATTATCCCATACATATGTGCCACCCCCCTTCACACCCAAACAAAGCAGTCTCTCCTGACTTTTTAACTAATGTCACATTCATAACAGCAGCAAAAAATGTGTTTTTTACAAAACATATAACGTTTCTTTAAGCCACCAGCCAGAACACTACTTAAGGCCAGGATGTACAGGGCAGGCATTGACTTCATACAGGTAATGAGAGTCGAGATGGAAGGATGGTTCAACGTTATTGTATTCAGGAGATAAATGTGTGTGGGTGTGGTATCTGTCAATAAACAAAGAAATTAAAACAATGAGTACAATACTGTTACATATACTGTACATCATACAACACTCCTATCATTATCTGAACAGGAATATGTGAGAATATACTGTCTAACGTGCAAGTTAAATGAGAGCAATATATACCCCACACCTGTGATTAATGCCCTCTTAACAGCATAGCAGGCATTTAGCGATCCACACTCTTTAACACTGACATTCCTTTAAACATATCCAACATGAAGTGTGCCTGAAACTAAATAGAAAAGGTTCTTAGGTCAACTTAATACAAAGCAGTAGCTCAGTCCATAAGGATTAGGCTGGGAACCGGAGGGATGCCGGTTTGAATCCAGCTTGGACCAGAGTTGCGGAGTGTTGACTGGTAGCTGGAGAGGTGCCAATTCACCTCCTGGAGACTGCTGAAGAAGGCCTTGAGCAAGTCCCTGAACCCCCAACTGCTCGGGCGCTGCACAGAGTGGCAGCCCCCTCACTCTGACATCTCTCCTTGTGTTGCTATGAGTCCTGTTTGTGCGTGTGTCTTTTGGACCTGTGTGTAAAATACTAAAATATAAAGTTTATCTCACTCATGCACACTCATAGAACTGGAGTTACGTCTAGTAACTATAGCATTTTTAAATTTACCCGACCTGATTGCTCTCTCACTGTCTCAACTAAAGAACACAGAATGGGTATTAAACAATGTAAGAGAAGGTTAAGAGTCTTTTGTACATATATTATATTGTGTAAAGCAAACTGTGTTGTTTAATTTATGCCACCTATAGTGCTGGAAATAATGCTTTGAAAGTTAAATAGTATTAGGAATCATCTCAACAGCTGGTTAGCCAGGAATGTCAGGTAAAGGACTGAATGATCTGCTAAAATAGTTGTTGCTTAAATCATGTTTCCCTCATGTTTGATAACCACTATTCTATTTCATATTTTGATTTACTGTTGACTGACTATAGTGATGTAGTCAAGTATGTGAATTTAACTAAAACTTTAAGTAAATATCACTAGTCAGAAAACCTGAGTAGCCATCTTAAAAATTTCAAACAAAGGAATAGGAGTTTTCAGTGTGAAAACCTTCCTCCACGCCCCAAACTCTTCATTTGGCTAGTTGCCTACAAGAGCTCGACTGGGACTTTCCCCCTAAAACCGCTTTGAACTAACATCTTTGCATTCTTTTTTTGTATCCTAGTTTTCTTAAACGTACGTAGGTATCTTTTGTTCTTCACCTAAAGTCAGTGCATTTTTACTATTTTCTATGCTAACCCTTGAATGCCTTAGTATTCAACTGAAGAGTTGCTTTTTTAGGGCCCGTGCATGAAACATGCAAGGTCCCTATTGGAACTGAAGGATTTTTTTCTTTTTCCACAAAGTAAACTCATTTTTGGAGGCCTAACACGATCAAAAACTCACCAAACTTGGCCTTGCACAAAAAATTGGAAAAAATTAGCCCCCACGCCATGTGTAACCTACATTCAAGAAATTGTTCGGGGACATGTGTAGGGGCGGCTGTGTATCAGGAGGTAGAGTGGATGTCCCGTTAATCGGAAGATTGGCAGTTCAATGTGTGTGAATGTTAGTTTCTGTTTGAGCACTTGGGCTCAGTGTGTGAATGATGCATGCAATGTAGTGTAAAAGCTTTGAGTGATCACAAAAACTAGAAAGGCGCTATACAAATACAGAGCATTTACATTTACATATCAAGACACACAAAAAAGCCTCAAGGACCCATACCCTTAACTCAACAGGAAGTCAGCCATTTTTTATTGAAAGTGAAATTTAACCCATTTTTCTCCATTTACAGGGTGCGTACTTTAACACACTCCTCCTAGGGAATTAGTCCGATCGACTTCAAATTCGCTGAGCAGTCTAAACCAATTGACAATTAAAAGTTGTACAAAGTGAGTTTTCACAGGAAGTTGTTATAAATTTAGTGTACATGCTCACATCTGCACCAAATTTGACTTGTATGATAACAGTCCTATCCTGAAACACATCCATATGCCAACATTCACTCAAAGTCATAGCGCCACCTGCTGGCAAGAGGAAATGTCACGTTTTACACTATGATGTACTACTCCTAGCAGGTTGGCCATATCAACTTCAAAACTGTCCCAGAAAACCCTTAACACATTGACGATGCCATGTTGTAAAACTTGACATGACACAGGAAGTTGTTGTAACTTGACTGTACATGCTCAGATCTTTACAAAATGTTATACATTTGATAAGAGTCCCACTATAAACAAATGTACATGCCAATATTCATCCATAGTCATAGCACCACCTGCTGGCCCACCCAGCACATTTCACCTACATATAGGAAATTTCTGTGGCAGAATTACAGAATCACTCTGACCGACTTCAGTCTATTCTAAAGCCACTGACGATTAAAACCTGTACAAACGGTGAGTTTTTGTTGAACAGTGTGCCCATGGCGAGGTATCCAAAATCGATAATTCGCCATGAAACAAGAAGTTGTTGGAACTTTAGTGTACATGCTCACATCTGTAGCAAACTTTACATGTTTGATAACAGTCCCGTCCTGAACACATCTACATGCCAATATTCGGTAATAGTCGTAGTGCCACCTAATGGGAACAAGAAGTAAGCTCTGTCTGACACTCATCATGTGATTTAAATAAATTTTCACAATAGCCGTGTTTCCATCAACGTTTTTTTTATTCGCATTTTGAAGTATTAGAAAAGATTGATGGCAAAATAAAAAAAAAAAAAACGAATTTCGTCTCTTGAGGTGGTTTTTGCCTTTGTCTAAAAAAAGTTAACGCACCAAATGGGCGAGGGAAACACTTTTGCCAAATAAGTTCTGAAGTAGCAAACTTGTAACTCACGTCTGATCAGCTGTTTCTGCTGTTAGCGTCTTCCCAGATATTCCCATAACATGCAGAGACATGGCTGGTAGCAGTTTGCCCGCTTGAAACACATTCCTGTGGACCTCACTCCATTTTTCTAAGATCAGTGGCCATCAGTTCCATGCAGCTGGTTTTGTTTCTGGTTTGGAAACCATACGTCTTGTTTATTACATCCATGTGTAACTTCAGCTACTGACGTAACTACGATTGCCGTAGCCTTGTTAATTTGCTCCAAACCAGCTGATGGAAACGCACATATTTAGATAGTATAGTATGTCATTGCATTTGTTCATACAACGAAATTCTGTTGGATCAATCTCATTTTAGCAGCTTATAGTAACATTAAATATGCGGTCTGCATGGTAGAGGGAGTGGCCTGCTAGCTCAATGCCTAGGTCGGTGATGTTTTCATGCAGCCAGTTAGGCCCATTGTGTGTATAATCGCTAGGTGCACGACCAAAACAATACTCCCATAGACGCTACTAAAGCTACTAAAGAGAGAGCTCCGGGTCTGTGTGCAACCAGGCTATGTTCAGACTGCAGGCCAAAGTGACCCAAAAGTCACATGGAATCTGATCTTTTCCAGGCCACATATGAAAGTGGCCCAAATCCAACCTGAGTGTCCAGACAGGTCGGATTTAAAAAGACGTCATCCAGAGCAGCTGTTGTCAAAGTCCTGCTGTAGATGGAGCCGAAAAAGCGAAAACCTCTGTGGCTCTGTTTACTTCTGTACAACAGCATGCTGCATGTGATGTCATGTTATTTCGCGCATGCGGGTCACTTTCAGGCTGTGAAGAGTAGACACTGCAGTCTGATATGGGCCACATTTAAACAATAATGTGAGCATTAAGGCCTGCAGTCTGAACGTAGCCCTAGATGGAAACATGGCAATTATATTCCATACTTGATGTACTGAGACATAATGTATAGTTACAGTTGTTCTCCTGCGCCACATAGGGGACACAGGAAATGGCGTTTAAGTCCTCCGTGCAGCGTTGGAAGTGTGTGACAATTCAGAGCCACACCATTTTGCAGAGCTGCAGAATGTATGGCGCGACTACGTCACGCCCTGAGGCGAGTCGTGGTGCAAGGGCCCACCTAACACTGCTTGCAGGCCTGGGATTGACTGTGAAAGTATCAGGCATGTTTGTCTTATCATAATAATAATAAAATAATTATTATTACATCATATTTAGCCACTTTGCTACAATTACGCTTCACACAACAGCTGCGACTGTGTTTACGACCTGACCTTTCTTTTCTCCATAAGAGGGAAGAATTTAGAAAGTTGTGTGGCGCTGCAGAGAGCCCCCAGCTGCAGTGGTGCATGGATCACACGTATAATAATAATGATATACCATAATAATAATATTCATCCAGCCAGAGGGAACGATCACAAACCAATCAGCTCGTACTAGGGACACATCCGTACCAGAGAGGGAGTGGGGCAGTGGAGCATACAGGGCCAGGGACAGGACATTGCGGAGCGACCGACCCGCTGCGGACGGTTGGTGATGAAGTTTGTGATCACTCTATTATAACCAATAAGATCAGGTTTATTTCATCAATTAATATATGCTATTGATCTGTTGTGTTAGTTTATTTTCTTTATCATATAACAATACCTAATTAATTCTTCATTTACTCAAAGATTAGGCATTTAGGCTAATTTAATCAGTTATCTGTGTTTTCTTTGAAGAAGAAGAGAAGGTCAGTTTATCAAAGAATTTAATTCCCTCTAAAGAGACTGATCAATTAAAAAATCTAGTTATTAATTAATTCGGTTTATCGGGTTTTCGACCTCTTTTCATGTCTGTATTTTTTGTCCGTTGCTTCTGTCTTTTATTTTAAGGCACATTGTGACATCTGCAATTCAGCAAATGCAGCATCGACAGCTTGTGACCTTTACAGGGGTCTTTGTTGAAGCTGCAGCTGCAATTCAGAACACTGGTGTAATCTCGTCTATATTTTACATTCTCTGTGGGAGTTACTTTATCTTCATTCAAAATAAAAATAAATAAAAAACGTTGACATAGTGGCTGATAAAAGTATTTATAGACTTGAGTAAGTAGATAAATAACTGATTCCAGAATAATTATGAAATACAAATAGCCATTGGTGGCCAAAAATCACCTGTTTGGTTTTCCAAATCCCAGGTTAGAAACCATTTTTCATTTGAGAAAAAGAGAATATTTTGAATTATTTGCATGAATATTGTAGTTTTGTCCTACAGTAAAAAATATTGGTGTCACTTTTGGTGCAACCCTTTGATTTTGTGAATTATTCTTCTATGATGGTTTATTAGTTTCTCTAGACAAGGAAAACCTATTAAACATAAACATATGAGAGTAACAGACAGTCAGGACCAGCCCAAGACTCACACTCAGCCCTGTAACATAGACCTTTCACAAATACACTTCCACCTTTTCACAAGGACGATGAGAAAGCTGATTACAGCAAGGTGTGGAAAATCACTGATGGCAAATCTCTAATGTGAAATGTCAAATCATCATCTTTTATTACAACTAAGGTGAATACAAAGTGAGGTTAAATATATCAAAGAAATAAAATCAATAATGACTAAACAACCAGGATGCAATCAATGAGAGTAATAGGATTCAATGTAATTTAGTTTTGGCTATGGTGGTGTAACTGACTCATGTGGCTGGCCTCCGACTTTGTTGTCGTTGAGAGGAGTGAGGTTAACGTTAATTCAAACTGGAATAAAGGCTTTAAAAGGAACATGGTTGTTTCTGAATTAATTAAACGGTCTGAAACTTTAAATAAACAAAACAAAAGGTAAATTCACTGAAGGTTCGTGGGATCTTGTGAACCCACTGTGGTTGCGGATCTACATTGCAAACCCAGGCACAGTTCAGTATTACCATTTCGGACAACTGACTTCTTTAGCCTTTAATAAATCAACATGCCACAAGAAATCCTCTAAGCCCAAATTTTGTTTGGCAGTGCTGAAGTACAAAATATCATTGCATTTCTGAGTAAGCCTGTTGGTTGCTCCCAGTGGTCAATACATGTATAATTTTAATCAGACCCGTGAAGTTAAACACAGTCTTAATTACAGCAGAACATAGCTGTTCCAGTAATTTCTGCAGTTGTAATCCACTCCCTTAAAAGGTAGGCTTAAACATTCTCTCCATGCAAGCATGGGGAAAGCAAACATGGAAGCAAGATTCTAGTAGCATTCTGGGCCCACCATCACATCCTGTTGGCTGGAGCCATTCACCCAAGGGACATACTGTAGAGAACCTTGATCCAAAGGCACTTGGGATAGGGTGTTCAAATATAACACATGAAGTGGGCCTGAAGAGGGGCCCCTGCAGCGCAACAAGCAGTGGGCACAACATGAAACAAACTTTACACTCATAAACAAACACAAACACTAAAAGGGAATTTGCTTGACTGCATTGATATCCTCTGCTAAGCTTAATGCTGTCTAACTATTGCTAACACCTGTTGTTTCTACTTATTTAAGGACACAGGTTAGATGTGGCTGGAAATGGAAATCTAATATAACATGCCAACATGCAAAGTCATGGGTGTTTCCAGCTCCTATTAGAGTCAGTGATTTACATTTATTAACTTTTGCATGTTTTCAAAGCAATTATGCTTTTAAATGTGTTGGTATAATAGCAAATAATATACAGCAAACAATTTTAACAAGTGCCCCTGTTTTCTACGAGAATGCTTCAACATAATGGCCTTTACTTCTGCATCTGCAACAATTCTAAATCTTCAAATCAAGCCTGGTAATGCCCTTTTTATTCTCAGCCTACTTGACATTTTGTTTTACAAAGAGTAAACTGGTGGGCAGGTGGACTCCCATCTTAAGACCCCCACTCCCAGATTCCCTGCTTCTCCAGTTGCACTTATAAACACACACAGAAGCAGCCTGTGCAAATGTTTTGGCTGTCAGGCTTTTGGTGAGCACCACAGAGAGATCTGAGGAAATATGTCAATGACTACTCTGGAAGACGATTGAAAGGTCGTTTTGTGCAAGTTTTGTGTTGATTGCCACTTTGGGGGCATGTGCATTTTGAATGAGGAGAGGGACGAGAAAGCACAAGACTACCGGAAAGGGGAGAAGTTGTGTTAGTAACATGCAATAATGGGATGAGGTTGCATACAGAGGGAGAGAAAGTAGAGGAGAGAGGAGCTCAGTGCATCATAGGAAATCCCCTGGCAGTCTAGGCCTATAGCAGCATAAATAAGGGATGGTTCAGGACTCACCTGAGCCAGCCCTAACTATAAGCTTTATCAAAAGTCTTAAGCCTACTCTTAAATGTGGACATGGTGTCTGCCTCCTGAACCCAAACTTGATAGCTGAACGCTCTGGCTCCTAGTCTACTTTTGGAGACTCTAGGAACCACAAGTAACCCTGCATTCTGGGAGCGCAGTGCTCTGGTGGGGTAGTAAGGTACTATGAGCTCTTTAAGATAAGATGGTGCCTGACCATTAAGAGCTTTGTAGGTAAGAAGAATGATTTTAAATTCTATTCTGGATTTTACTGGAAGCCCATGCAAAGAAGCTAAAACAGGAGAAATATGATCTCTTTTCCTGGTTCCTGTCAGAACACGTGCTGCAGCATTCTGGATCAGCTGAAGAGTCTTAATGGACTTTTTCGAGAAGCCTGATAATAAGGAATTGCAGTAATAGAAGTAACAAATGCATGGACTAGTTTTTCTGCATCATTTTTAGACAGGATGTTCCTGATTTTCGCAATATTACGTAGGTGAAAAAGGTGGTCCTTGAAATTTGCTTAATGTGAGACTTAAACGACAAGTCCTGATCAAAGATAACTCCAAGATTCCTCACAGTGGTGCTGGAGGCCAGGGCGATGCCATCCAGGGAAACTATATGTTTAGATAATGCGTCACGGAGGTGCTTAGGCCCCAGAACAATAACTTCAGTTTTATCTGAGTTTAACATTTGAAAATTACAGGTCATCCAGGTTTTAACATCCTGAAGGCAAATTTGAAGTTTAGCTAATTGATGAGTTTCATCTGGCTTGATTGATAGATATAACTGAGTATCATCTGCATAACAATAAAAGATTATGGAATATTTCCTGATAATATTAGGATTGGTCCGAGGACAGATCCTTGTGGAACTCCAAGACTAACTTTGGCATGCATGGAGGACTCATCGTTAACATGTACAAACTGAAATCGATCTGATAAATAGGACTTAAACCAGCTTAGAGCGGTTCCTTTAATGCCAATGAAATGTTCCAGTCTCTGCAATAGGAGCTGATGGTCAATGGTATGAAATGCAGCACTAAGATCTAATAAAACCAGTACAGAGACAAGTCCTTTGTCTGATGCAATAAGGAGGTCATTAGTAATTTTCACCAGTGCTATCTCTGTGCTATGATGAACTCTAAATCCTGACTGAAAATCCTCAAATAAACTTGCTCTGTAGAAAGTCACACAGCTGTTTAGCAACTGCTTTCTCCAGGACCTTAGAGAGAAATGGAAGGTTAGATATAGGTCTATAGTTGGCTAAAACATCCGGAAGAGGTTTAATTACCGCTACTTTAAAGTACTGTGGTACATAGCCTGTTGATTGAGATAGATTAATCATATCTAGCATAGAAGTGCTGACTAAGGGTAAAACATCTTTAAGCAACCTAGTCGGGATGGGGTCTAAGAGGCAGGTTGATGGTTTAGATGAAGAAATTATTGAAGTTGGTAAAGGTTGAGGGAAGCAAAACAGTCTAAACATATACCTGGTTCTACAGCTGTTTCTAAGGTTCCTGTGTTTATAGATAAGTTGGTGCCAGTTAAGGGCAGGTCTTGGTGAATTTTGTTTCTAATAGTTAGAATTTTATCATTAAAGAAGCTCATGAAGTCGTAACTACTGAGAGCTATGGGAATACTTGGCTCAATAGAGCTGTGACTCTGTCAGCCTGGCTACAGTGCTGAAAAGAAACCTGGGGTTGTTCCTATTTTCTTCTATTAATGACGAGTAGTACGCTGCGTTGGCATAACGGAGGGCCTTCCTATAAGTTTTAAGACTATCTTGCTGAATTTTCCAGTTTGGTGGAACAATATTTGCTTTAATTTGTGAGTTTCAGTATTATACCATGAAGCTAACCGTCTTTGTTTTATTGTTTTCTTTTTTAGAGGGGCTACAGAGTCGAGTGTCAATCGCAGCGAGCCTGCAGCACTGTCAACAAGTCCTCCGTTACTTTGTGACTTGATAATGAATTTAGAGCTGATGGAATGCATCTTTAAATTTAGCTACAGCACTATCAGACAGACATCTTGTATAGAAATTTTTGCCCAATGGCGTGTAGTTCAGCGGATAAAGAGGGATTCTGTGGGAACACTATTAAATGTTCAATTTCAATACCATGTACCATGGATTTGGTCCACTAATAAACTTGGCCAGATTTCTAGAAATGAGAGCTGCTTCTCCAAAGTGGGATGGATGCTGTCTCTCCGAATCAGACCAGGTCTTCCCCAGAAAGTCTGCCAATGATCTACAAAGCCCACATCGTTTGCTGGACAACACCTCGACAACCAGCGGCGGAATGACGACATGCGGCTATACATGTCATCACTGGTCAGTGGTAGTCTCCTCATCTTATAACTATCCATTCAGTTTTTGTGTGTGCGCGCGCGTGTGTGCGGTAAGTATAATATAGTAATAGCAACAATAATAGTCCAGTGTTTCCCATTTTCCCAGTCCGAGCCTCTCAGACTACAGCGACAACACGGCAGCTAACACATGCAGTCCACTAACACCATAAAACAACCGTCTCACAGCAAAACACAGGCTCCACGTAAGGATACAAAACAACAATAAAGGTTTATGATCAGACCAAACAGGTTCAGATGATGTCGAGTAAGAACAAAGTGAGTATTAGTAAAGCTGGAGAAACACAGAGAAAGTCACGTTAGCTTGCCGGCTAACGCCGAGCAGTTGCTAATGTTGTCCGGTGCAAAGTTATATTGCTTTCCACATTACTTCGCCAACTAACGCGACCCATGTTACTATCCTGTGTACCACTGTTGATTTAGCCAACAAGAAAGGATGTAACGGTAATAAGCAAATGTGAAGCGATTTGTTTACTAACATTAGCGTATATGTATAGTAATGCAGCCAGAAGCAGCCAGCTAAATCTACAGTATTTCGGACCTGCTGCTGTTTGCTTCCTAATTTTCAGTTTAGGTTTATTGTGGTTTTACCAATACTCAAGTACACAGCTTCTCCACCTCTCCGTCGTTGTAACTAATGTGACCTACATAATATACAATACTGCAACTTCACAGCGACAACAACCCAGAGGAAGAGCCATGCACTAACACTAACGTTACAGTAAAGTTACTGCAGTCTTATTAATATAAAGTGTGACACAATCTCGTTATATTATTCAGTCCAGCTCACTACCTGTTTCGTTATCATCCAATACATGTAGCTGTGCTGACATTGCTGAGCCTCCGGTGAAAGCTACACAGATAGTAAAGATAGTTACTGAAAGCAGCAGGCGAGCTAACGCTGTAGCACGTCGGCTAAATGCAGTAAATGTACCGTGATCATGTAACGAGCATGGATTAGTTCAACCTGCAGCTGATAAAACTATTACTGTAACGTTTTAGTAGGGGTTTACCTGAGTTTCCAGTATATTGTGTGAAGCTGTCTCCCTGCCTGTCTATAGCTGCTGTCACTCTGCCTTTTTCCCAGGAGGACTGTGCTGATATGCAGCTGGTTGCACTGAATGAAGTAACGTTACGGAGCCGGTGTTGATCTGCCTCTGAGACAGGAACACTGAAGTAACAGAGCCTGAACATGTCTGAGTGAAAAGCCACAGCCTCGATTCTGGTGTTCCTGCGTTTATTGCAGGATTTATGTATGAAAGCGGTTGTGTTTCGGATTATACTCACTCATGAGTTCAAGCGAGCATGCGTAAGAGCACACGCCTGGTAGCAATCTTAAAACCGCTGGAAACTATATAATGCCCCTTTAAATAACATTTATTTTAATAATACCTGCAGCCCAATGCCACAGTTTAGTGTGAAGAATTTTGTTGATTTTATACTTATATTGTTATTTAGGCTATTCCAATAACACCATGAAAAATAAACAAATTATTAATGAATAATAGTTTCGTTAATAAAAAATTATTAATGAAACTATGTCCCTCTCCTTGGTGCAGTCATTTATTCTAAATATATACTAGTAGCATAGAACACATGAACATTGTGGCATAGTTTCCTTTGCTCTTGCCTGCTCCTATGATAAACCTAGTAAATACTAAAGAAGACCATGTCTCTGTGTGAACTGATTATTTTGTAGAAAAGTAAAATTGTTGAGTATTAAAGTAGTGTTAGGGAATTAAAATATATTGGAAGGAAGTCAGAGTTGTGTTTATATATTTTTATGTTTTATTTTTTTTTATAAATAATTATAAGTGCCCTTTTTTTTACTTGAGCCCCTGCCCACCAAAATGTCTGTGCACGTCCATGTTCAAAACCCCAGACAATGGAGCCTATATACTTTAGGGTTGGGAATAATATGCTGATGAAATATCCATGTGCAGACTGCAGAGTTTATTGCCACTCAAAGTTCTGCAGGATATCTCATACATCAAATCAATTAAAGTAGAGGCAAAATAACCTGCCCTATATTATAGAAACAGCATCTAGTTTCATTTAACCCTCCCCAGCTGTTTCATGTCTTGCCATTCTTGTCAAACCAGGGTTAGTTGTTTTGCTCTTAATAGCAAACCCTTTTGTAGAATATCTTCCAACAGGCCTTATACCACAAAAACCAACGCTAAGCCTCAGATTAAATAATTACACAGCAGCTCTCGCAGCAGTGCCACAATGACAGCATTGAATCTTTGCCAGAAAAGCCACCATAAACCTGACTCACGAGAGGGAGGAGGAGGAGGAGGAGGGTGGGAGGAGGTGAAATGCTGTCCCCTATTTGTTTTGAGCATGTGGCCTATGAATGACACGTTGTACCTTAAAGAAAACACACAAAATAAACTTCCACTGCTCCATTCCAGGCTGGACAGAAGACAAGCGTCCTAATGCAGTGAGTGGGACTGAAATAGAGGCCCATAAATCATACCTTTGTTTACCCCTTCACTTGTCTATTTTCACACATTAACTATTAATGCATCACAGCTGCATTAATAAGTTCTTTTGGCCAATTGGAGGCAGCACGACAAACTGAAAACACAACATTTGACATATTAGGTGCATTTGACTTCATATTAAACAAAGTTCACTTTAGCATTTTAGCATGATCATAGTATCCTATTGTTTATCAACCAACAGTCAAGGGCTAATCACGAAAGCTAGCTAAAAGGGCATTAGGTTTGAAAGAACCATGACATTAGTGACAAACATAATAATTGCAACATGCCAATATAAACAGCACATTAGGGTAACATTTTAAACTTTGCTAATGTTAAAACATGATGCACAACCAAGATGTTGAGCCCCTCGCAGCTTTTTACATGTTAGGAGTTCAACTTTCTTCACAAGCTAGTTGCTAATTTTGCTGCTGAAAACCAGATTCATGAGAGTGAAGTTTTAAGCAGTCAAAAGAAACACACAAAAATAAAGGAAGGAGCTAAAGGCTACAGGCTACAAAGCTCTGTGGGCTCAGTGGACTGGAGAGATTTGTGAAAATTCTCTGTGCAGTTTTAAAACAAAGCAAGAATTGAATTTCTGCAGTCCAAACTTTCATTTTCAAATTAGTTCAAATGAGCTGAGTAATTTCAGAGTCTGTTTGAATCTGTCGGTGAAAGGTAGTAAAGCTTTCTGAGCAATATGTCGTATGTACAAGTGCAGGCTCTGTGGATTAGCCTGTTGAGTGATGAAAGAAATACTATATCCACATATACATATATACATATACATGTGTCCTTCAAATCATATTATACTTCATTAGTTCCATGTTTCCATGCAACAAACACTTGGAAGCTTAGGAAGCCCAGGGTCTATCATTAAGAAATTAGGCTAAATATCAGTGCCCAAGGATACAAGGTTACATTTCCCTGACTCGCTAATTCCTCTAACCACTAGAAATTCACAGGCAGAGCCTTTTTGCAAAAGACCAGAGTTTTTAATGAGCCTGTAGCCCCAGCTCCTCTTTCACTGACTTAATGGTGGGGTTGCATTCAGGCACACCGAGGGTTTGTCAAGTTTTGCTTTTGTACATGTTGAACTGTTGTTAGACCTCAGGGTAGGGATTAGCAGGACACAAAAAATCTGTGGAAGGAGAATAAATGAGTTTGACTTTCCAAGTAGGGAGGTCAGTAGTTTTGGAAACTGAGGTTAGCTGATTTCCAGAAAAACCTCACCTTCAAGCAGAAAAGGAAACAAATATGGGCTGCAGATGGATAATTCAGGTAAACAAATAAGGGTGACCTTAAGATGTGCCAAAGAGAACAAGACAGACCTTCTCTTGAAATAGTGAGTGATTGTGTGTGAGAAATTCACAAAGTGGAAAAAAAGAAAGATTTAAAGGAGAGCCACCGGAAAAAGGCTTCTCAATGCCTTTGGCTAGGATGTGCCCACCTCCCACACTGTTAACCCAAGAGCGGCCCCTTTGCTGTTAAATAACCTTCAAAGGTCTACCGGCCCCTGTCTCATGTTTTCATAAACATATGTCATCCAGCTTGCACTTCCTATGGGAAGTCAAAGAGAGACAGAGAAGTGTGTTGAAATAGAAAGATTGCAGTTCCAAATCATCTGCATCAAGACTGATTGAAACGTATCCTGTGGGTTAAGAAGCCAGAGGGTGTGGGTGACGAGGACGGATGTCTAAGGTGAAAAGCTGAATGGATGGATAGACTTGCAGGCAGAAAGAAGTGCCAAAGGAAGACCTACCAAGGGAAGGGGATTTGATTCAGATACATTTTATAAATTTAGTAAAGCAATTTGGGCCACTTTTTAGGAAATGCACCTATTTGCTTTCTTTCTGAGAACTACAGGAGAAAAGCGCAACCACTGTCATGTCTGTTCATTATGCATGTAGCAAGACTCAGGAGGCAGATAGCAAAACAGTGCCAGCATTTAAAATCATCTAAAACTTCAATTATGGCAAGAATCAAAATCAAATTTTTTGGGGCAATTTTGACATCACGATTATTTAACATGATTACTTTGGAAACATCATGCATTTATTGAACATTTAAACATAATAAACAATTACATATGCATTGCTCCATACCAAAATTCCAAATATCCCATGAACTAAAAAATAGCAATCCAACATTATTAACTTTAAACTGCATCTTGGAACTATGAGGATGACAGCTGAATGAAACAAGACAAAACGAGATTATCATTGCGATATATTGGAATATCCTTTCATCGCAATTATCCTGTTTGGATAATATTATCCTGATGGAAGCCAAAATCAAGCCAAAATCATAATTAAAAATAACATTTGAGTAATCACTTTGTGCTTGTGTACAGGTTAAACAAACAAGATATTTCATTTCAGTTTGTGAACTTTGAACAGAGCCAGCTAGCTCTTTCCCCTGCAAGCAGCCTTTATGCCAATCTTAGCTAAAGTAAAAGCTTACTAGTTCTTGCTCTTTAAACAATGCAGCAACATGGAAGTGGTATAAATCTTTTCATCTCTTGGCAAGGAAGCATGTTTTTCCAAAATGGTGAACCATACCTTGAGCTTGAGGAACTCATTCACAAAACCTTGGAGGTTCCTGTAGTATCCGTTTCACACTTCACTACTTCTCAGAGGCTTAAATTTTTTCTAATTTAAGTTACTATGATTGATCCTCACAGTCATATTGTCCCTGTTGACTCATATCACATCCACACATGTTGGACACTGTGAAATGACACGGGTCCAACAATATTTTTCCTTACTTTTCCAATCTTACTGTCTAATATCCTCACATATTTCCAGACTTTCACTGTGCAGGAATCCTGCCTATGAAACGTAGCAATCTATCTTAAGCACATGATAACATTATTCTCAATCATCTATTGACGGTAGTTTCTAATAATAGGCTGAGCATGTGGCAGTTCTAATGAGCAGACAACCCTCTCTTCCCCTCTGCTTCATGGAAGGGGAAACCTCTGCCTGACCCTCCAGCAATTTACTTAGCTCAGACAAAGGTTAAAACAACAAATCTACCAATGTAAACTCATGGAGTGTTTTATGTATGGGTTAACAGTATTTGCATTGTGCAGGTTGCACAGTTCCCCTTCCTCCATCCTTTGCTATCTTATGCATACTGTGCATATATCGTTTCAGAAATAGTGTTACTGTTTTCACAACCTGATAAATTATCAGTGAATTCTTACAAAAACACCTATATTTAAAAAAACAAGACTGAATGTGGCGACATTTCTACTTTTTTTAGTGATGGGCAAGAAACCTTAACAGACTGTGAAATTGATTTTTAAGAAGTCACCAGGTTAGAAAATGATTACCGAAACTGTCTGTTGTAAACATCCATCACAGTTTCCAGACCCCCTTCTGATTCCTCTTAGGCTATGTTCAGACTGCAGGCCAAAGTGACCCAAATCCGATTTTTTGCCCATATGTGACTCAGATCTGATCTTTTTATAACAGTGTGAACAGGCCAGAATCCGTGTATGGTTCGTTCTTTCATTATTTTGTTTAAAACCACATTGGAACCATATCGGAAATACCAAAAAACAAGTTGTTCTTTGGTTTTTCTGTTTTAAAACCAAAACGGAAAAATGGAAAAACACTAAACAAAAAAACAGACATCTGTTTTGTTTTTCTGTTTCAAACTCATAACCGAAAACAAAGGAGCTCAGGCATGTCTGTATTTTTATTATTATCATTATTATCATTATTATCATATGTAGTCATTTTGCTACAATTACACATCACACAACAGCTGTGGCTGTGTTTGCACCTGACCTTTCTGTAAGAGGGAAGAATTTAGAAAGTTGCATGGCGCTGCAGAGAGCCCCCAGGTGCAGTAGTGCATGGATGATGCATAATATTCATCCAGCCAGAGGGAACAATCACGAACTGTTCGCAGCGCATCGATCGCAATAGCGACACAACCCGTACCTGAGAGGGAGTGGGCGGACCAGGGACAGGAGATCACAGAGCGACTGGCCTGCTGCGGACTGTCAGTGAGCCTTCCCTCTGACAGGATGAAGTTCTGATTTTACGCGAGATCCATGAATATTTTAGAGACCCCCCAAAATATCACAAATATTGCTTTTAGGAGAGCTGATGTCTTATTAAGGTGAGCCAAGATCCCCCTGGCTCCCCCCTAGTTTGCACCATGCCTACAACTCACTCCCCGACTTGTCACATATGGTCAAGGCCTATCGGCGTTTGTAACGCACTGGGGATCACTATAGCGTCATAGGTCAACGCAGTGGAGGAAACCCTGTAGTATCAGTTTGTGACAGTAAAGGCAGGTAGGATATGATAAGCTATTTAACAGAAAAGACTCATAAGAATCGGGAGACTTGCGTTTGTGTATCCTGTGAAACAAAAGGTCAACATTAGGCTAAATATTTTTATATTTAATTTTATATAAGGCTATTTCTTTTCAGGTCGCATCGCATCTCATATCAACTGTGGCGAATATGATTGTAGAAGTGAGCACTATATTACAGAGCCTCAAACAGTCAAAATTATCCAATTTAACTTAAGAAGGCTATGTCAGCATCAAGGAAGCATTTTGTTTTGGGCTGATCTGAAGCAGCTGGTTACTTGAGCGATATAATAAAATATCCGAATATGTTTATCAAGGGTTTTTTCTCGAGGCTATACGGCCAGGGTGCGACCTCCTCTCCCTCACCCTGTGATGCTTTAGCATGTTATTATTGCTTTAGCTATCATGCGTAAAATCAGAAGTGTCAGACTTCATCCAGCCAGAGGGAACAATCATCGACCGTCCGCAGTGGGCCGGTCGCTCCACGATCTCCTGTCCCTGTATGCTCCACCGCCCTACTCCATCTCCGGTGCGGATTGTGTCGCTATTACAACCGACGCACTGTGAACAGTTCGTGATTGGTCCTTCTGGCTGGTTGAATATTAGCCATGATCCACAGTCGCAGTTGTTGTATGATGTGTTGTAGCAAAATGGCTACATATGATAATAATAATAATAGGCTAACTATAATACTAACTATAATATAATATAATAATATGTGGTCCAAATCCGATACAGATTGGATCTTTTGAAATGCAACCTGAGTCTGGACACTCAGATCGGAATTGATGTGACTTTGACTTTCAGGCCGCGGACAAAAAAAATCGGAATTGAACATTAAGGCCTGCAGTATGAACGTAGCCTTAGACTATATCCTACTTGCCATAATTATAACGAACATTTTACCACACATGTGGTGTAAGAATACCTGAAAGTAATGATTGAGACCATAAACTCATTAGGAAAGTGTTTAGTGAGGGAATAAATCAGCTGAGAAGAGGGCTCATTTTCTCACAATGCAGTCAAACTTCTTTTTGCAACCAGATTGCCCCCTGCTGGCCATTAGAAAGAAGTCAGGTTTAAGGCAATGCAGGTTCACCTTTCAGACTGATGTTCTGGCTTGGTTAGGGTGGTTTGACGCAGTAGCCGAGTAATAGTATTTAACAGAATTAAATGTATGCTAGTGAAAGTATTGAAATGGGCCGCAGATGATTAAAATATAATGCATGCATTTCATGGCACATTCGGGGGCTCCACAAATGTTTCTGTTGGGAATTGGCCACGCTTCACAAACAGCTATCAGACCGTAAAGAAATCTCATTTGGGGAAAAAAATGTATTTGGTTTGAATCACTGACCCACCTTCAAATTAAAAAATTACGTATGGCAACTGTCCACAAATTCTTGCAGTATGGGTCCGTCCGACTGCATGACATGTCACAGTTTCCCCAGATCTCAGCTGCTACTTTTATGAGTACAGTGTTATTATAACTGATAAAATTGATGGACCAAACTTTAAAAATAAGAGCTAAATTATACTAATCTGGAATTATCTTTAAACCATTACACATCCAATTATGTTGAGTTGTGTAATACTGATGTTTTCTTTCATTTCATTAAGACACCAGAGTCCATTATGTGAAAAGGCAAGATCTTATTTATTGAATTGGATTTTAATGCACCCAATTATGAGCTTAAGGACGTTTTATGAGCAACATCAACTTGTGAGTCCATTTCTCACTGTTAATCTTTGTGGGGTCACTGACATACATCATAATTTTCTGAGGAATGTTACAACAGTATGGATTTTACATGGCAATTGCTTTCCTGACACCCTCTGGTCTTCAAACAATCAAAACATACTGGTTCGGTCTCTTCAGGTTCCCTAATGTGTACTCTTGTCTGTCATCTTACAGTGGTGAGTGAGGCAAATACTTTTAGTCCAGCTTTGTCACTTCGCTAATGTGAAACATCACAGAGGTCAGATGTCCCTGAGAACCAGCAGAGCTGGAACTTTAGTCCCCACGTGACTTCATAAGTCAGTCTTCTGCCAAGTTTAAGAATGAGGTGCTGTGTGGATTTAAAGAGGCGATTCATTCTTAAATCGAGTTACCAGGCAAGGGAAATGGTAGCTGATACACTACGCTATGCAAGCTATTAAAACAGAAGCTCAGACAGAGAGAGAGGAAGAGAGATTGCTGAAATGGAAATGGAGGTAAAGTCAATGCTTTTACCATGTGTGCTATAGAAGTCTGGCATTAGTCCAGTTTCACACTCCACAATACTCTCAGTGTTAAAAATAAGGTTCTTGCTCTAATAGCTCGTCTGTTAGGCTAAAGCAAAAAGAAACCACCAACATAAACATCACAAGTCTTACGTGTTAGAGGGTACCAAAGGGGTCTGGCTCCAAACAGGGTTAAACCACACTGTAAAGAAGGAAGTGAAAGAAAATATGGGGAAAATCCACTATAAAACCTTCAAATATTGGATAATTTCTAGATGTTATCAATATCATGTCATGTCATGTCAATATGTGAATGGAAAAAGATTAGTTTTGGGTCTGAATCTATAAATGGACAAAAAATTATAGGTCACAGAACCTTACCAAACCTTCCCTGTGCATTTAACAACTGGCCACCAATGTGCACCCAAGTCCTTTCTGGGGCTCCACAAAGCTGAAAGATGGGCATGAGCTTTTCAAGCTAAGCCCCCATTGTGCAGTCTGATGGTGGGACAACAGCAACACTTGGATTTCAACTTCTCTCAAAACCCAACGGAGAATCATGCAGCCCACCTCATACCACCCTCTACTCACTGATTCCAGCCAAAATATCTGCAGGGAAGTGAGTAGAATAATTAATTAGGGGTCCAAGCCCGAGTGGGCTGGGAACCTGCGAATGCAAGGTATCGTGGGCGTGGTTTAGGACATAATAGACAAAAATCCGCAACCGTTGGTCCAATCATCACAAAACTCACAGGATATGTTCACGAGTGCCAGAAATATGCCCTGAAAGTTTCATTCAAATCGACCACTAGGGGGCGCTTTATATGCATCGTAACTGCATGTGGAATGATACAAATCAAGCAATAGATCAGAAAATGGTTGTCCACTTGTTACAAAACTTGCAGAATATTTTTATAACAATGTTGAACCGTATGTGTGAAATTGTTTTGATGGCGATATTGCGAAAAATGGTATAAACCGCCGCTTGCAGCTATATTGTTTATGTATTGTTTTTCTGTGTTTTAGTTATTTTTATTTGTTGTCTGCCGCACCGGCTCAAATTCCTGTGAGCTGGAATGAGCTAGAAACATGAAACTTGGGGGAATAACTGGAAATGGTGTGCATCAGCTTCCATAGAAATATGAACTCAAATGGCCACATGGTGGCGCTGTAAAATGCAAACTTTGAAAGGCCACGCCCTTGCACCGTAATTCCGATTGACTTGAAATTTCTCACACAGGTGCAGCTCAATGTGCTCTACAAAAAAGCCTCAACGACTATTAAGGTCCGCCTAGAGTTTTTTTGAAAATCACATTTTTGACATCTCCTCCTAGACCGTAGCTCTGATTGCCCCCAAATTTTCAGAGACTCATCATTGGATCAAGCCTATTAAAAGTTGTATAAAGCATGTCGATATCTCAATTACTTTTCAAGATATGGACCAATGAACTTTGAAAGGGGCGTGGCTCTGGACATAAATGACCACAAATCAGCAACCGTTTGTCCAATCAACACAAAAGTCTCCTTTAAATTGATCACTAGGAGGCGCTATAAATGCCTAATAATAGGATGTGGAATTAAACAAATCAAGCTTGCAGAATGTGTTGCGTAACAATATTCAACCGTATGTGTGAAATTTTTTTGAAGGCGATATTACAAAAAAAGGTATGAACCCGCCAATCGCCGCTTGCGGCTATATTTATTATTCTTCCGTACGTTTTCGCCTAATTCCAATACTGCGGCCTACATGGTAAGTGCTACAGACGCGAAACGCACAGGATAGGTTTAGACCCATGAGACGACGGCAGGTGAAAAAAATTGCACACTTCTACCTCTAGGGGGCGCTATAAGCAAGCTCAATGCGTTTGGGCTTGGAATTACGAAGGCGCATATGTAAAACCTTATATCCACACGTTCGGGGGATCTAGCTGAATATCATGGTATAGGCCACACTCATTTCCGCCTAGACTTCATTTTCGCTACATCACAATGTTTGATTAACTCCTCTGAAGCCGCAAGTCTGATCGAAACTAAACTTGGCACGGACCATCTATGGACGAAACCGAAAAAATTTCCCAATTATTTGGGGGACGTTTGCAACGTCGGATCTACACCAAACTCGGGGACCTTATCTGGCACGCCCTCCCAAAGGGCTGTGTGAAATTTGGCGTCAATTGACCTCTAGGTGGTGCTATTAATCGTATATGAAATACCACTCCCATAGACGTACATTCATTTTATATCTCCGTAACCACAAGTCCCTTTAATTTCAAACTCGGTAGTTCATTCGCCGCACGCCCTCTGCAGTTTCCATTGTTTTTATACAGGTTATCTCACTGTACTTATCACATGGAGCAGGTCAAGACTGTACTCTTTGTAATATTTACAGAGACCCAACAGATCCCACAATGAGTGAGCACATGGCGTGGCAAGGAAAAACTTAATTTAAAAGGCTGAAACCTCGAGCAGAACGAGGGCCACGGTCGAATAGTCTTTTTTGCTTAGCAAGGTTCCTATCTGAGTGAAATTACCCGGAAGTATCTAAGTGGCAGCCATGATAAGAGCTGGTTGAATTCTCTAAATAATAATAATAATTAGTCATTTAGCTGACACTTTATCCAAAGCAACTTACAATTTATATGTCAGAGGTTATCCAAAAATGTCTTCATTGTCAAATCCATCCAGTTAGGTGGAATTGAAAAAAAGCACATTGAATTTCTAGTTAACAATATATCATAATCATAACAAAATACTGTACATAAATGTCGTTTCACTGACTCTCCCCGTTGGGGAATGCATTAAAAAGATTTATACCCATACCAGGAAGCCCCTTGGTCATTCACTATTTCTATTTACTATGTAATTTATATTTATTTTAATGGCTCAACTTTTTCTACTTGTATATTGATTTTTTAATTATATTTTAAATTTCAACGTTTCAATCCCATTTGTTTGTTTTTATTTTGAAACAACCTTCTATTTTGTTGTTACTGCCTACCCTAACTGATGGTAAAATGTACCCTATGTATACATTGAAAACATCCTTTCTTAAGAAGTGTAATTCTGTGTTGGACAGAAAACCTTACTATTTTGTGAAGTATTGACATTGTCACTGTGTTTAACGTATATGGTAGATAATGTTTTTTTAAGCATAGAGTAAGATGTTGACTACTGCAGTTGTCTGTCCTTCTGAAATCTCCTTCACATCTCAATGTTTTTCATGGAAAAGTGATTGGGAAATTTTTTTGAGTTAGACTCAAGGTGGGCGGCTATCTTCCTCCTCCCTACTCAAGAGTAGGCTTAAGACTTTCCTC
>NW_024041131.1:0-20079 GCF_014851395.1 Micropterus salmoides
GTGCAAGAATAAAGCATTTACTGAATGAATTTACGGAATGAAATTAATCTGAGATTTTATGGTTTGCTGAGTAGACGCGTGTAACCTTAAGTTCATACGTGGGACTGTTGTTTAGCCAAGCGGCAACTCCAAGACTACTGCTAGCGTAATGCTATGGATACCAACAAAACAGAAAATGCTAGCATAGTGCTTGAGGATACAACGTTGGATAGGGATAACTCTACGTCTGCCGACAAGTCGAGTGCCCTATCAGAAACCGAACTAGCAGCTATCAAAAACATGAGTTTATTTTTACCAGACTTGACAGTATATAGAATGTGAGAAAAGATCTTACTGTGCAGAGCAAGTTACACAGGGGGAAACTAGGCTCTCAACTACTGAAGGCAACATCACCAAGCTCCAAGCTAAAGGACAACAACTGGAAGGTCAAAGTAAAGATTTGTATGGCGGTGTTATTTAAGCAAAACAGCTGAGCAACTGTGACAGTGGAAATTATAGTTGTAGTAGAAAATTATTACACATAGCCTATATTAGAAATTTATATTAAAAATATTGCTCCAATAATACATTTTATAGATATGGAGAGAAAATACTGGACCTTGAAGCAAGATCAAAGAGCTCCTTCTAAAGGTTTGTGAGGTAGCAGAGGGCGAGACGTGCACCTTTCTAGAGAGCTGCATACCAGAGATGCTGGAGCTGTGCCCTCTCTATTGGTCCAAGAACTTAAACTATATAGATAGCAGAGAACAAAATTACAGGAAGTTGAGTTAGTTACATGCATTAAAGGTATAACAATGCATACAAACAAAGAAGAAGATGAGGAGAGAGGCACTCAGTGCATCATGGGAAGTCTCCTGGTAGTCTGGTCTATAGCAGCATAACTGAAAAATGGTTCAGGGCTAAACTGTTAATTTGCTCTTGCTGTATTTTGAATGTTTTACTTTTGTTTGATTTGATGAATGTGTGTATCAGTGCTATAGGGCCCTTCTCTTCTCAATTTACACCACCTCACCAGGGCCAATCATTTGCTTGCATGGCTTCTTTCACCCCTGCTATGCAGATGATACACAACTCTACCTATCCTTCCTGCCAGACGATTCCACTGTCTCTGCGCGGATCACAGACTGTCTCTTGGACATATCTGCATGGATGAAGGCTTCCCACCTTCAACTCAACCTTTCTAAGACTGAACTCTTGGTCATTCCTGCCATTCAATCTATCCACCATGATATCAAACTACAAATTGACTTCGCAACCATCACTCCAACCAGGGTGGTGAGAAACTTGGGTGTCATGATTGATGACCAGCTGTCCTTTTCAGACCATGTTGCTGCTGTCTCTCAGTTGTGCTGCTTTGCTCTATACAACATCAGAAAATCAGGCTCTACCTTACTCAGTAAGCCACCCAGCTTCTGGTACAGGCCATGGTTATCTCTCACCTATACTCTGCAATTCCCTCCTAGTAGGTCTTCCAGCTTGTGCGGTGAAACCCCTGCAAATGGGTTAGAACACAGCAGCTCGTCTGGTTTTTGATCAGCCCAAAAGGACTCATGTCACTCCATTACTCAGTTACCTCCACTAGCTACCCCTGGCCTCCCAAATCAAATTCAAGTCACTAATGCTTGCATACAGAGTGACTACTTGGTCTGCACCCATCTACCTAAACTCCATAATACAAGCTTATGTTCCTTCTCGACCACTGCGGTCCTCCAATGAACGCCGCCTGGCTCTGCCACAAAGCAATCTCATTCCCAGCTGTTCTCATCTTTGACACCACGATGGTGGAACGAGCTACCACATGCCATCAGAGCAGGGTTGTCCCTCTCTAAATTCAAGAAGCTCTTGAAATCTCATCTGTTTGGAGAACACTTTCTCTTATAACACCTAACCCCTAACGTGCACTTTCTGTTGCTTTGTACTGCATCTGCCAAATAAGTGTGTTTTTATTTTTTACATTCAAATTAAAAAAAATATTAAAAATAATCCAACAGTTGCACATACTTTGTTTATGTTAAACCACATTGTTTCTCTCCTTTATTTTCAGCTGTCAGTCTCTGCAGTGGACTGGCGTGTGGATAGCCAATGCAATACTAACTTCTATGACCATGCATACTCCTCTGTTAGGTATTGTATTATATAGCATTGTATCACTGAAAGAGTCATCAATCAGCCATTTTCATGGTTTAAGCATGTCATTACAGTTCCTTAACACGGGCCAGTAAATACTTGTGAATAGGTTCATTCTTTACTGAAGCAAAAAGCAACCATATGATTTTGTCACTGATATTTTGCAATATCTCCAAAGTCACAGACTTGAGCGCTCGTTATTTCATCTAAATCTGGCATAAGAGTGAAGTTTAAATGTTGTTGTGTACCTGTTAGCAATGCAAGAACATATGATTTAATTTTGATGTGACAGCTGGAATTTCTCGGCACTATGTTGTTGCTTCTCAAATTCAGCTCCCCATTTTATTGTTATTGTCTACGGACAAGATTTTAAGTCAGAGTCACATCGCATCATATTGTTTCCTTATCATTCATGTGGGCAATTTTACAAATGCAGCCTAAAATGTACTAGCACACACAATACTCTAAATACTAAAAATAGGTGCCATTCCCCAAGAATTTTAGCTTTTGATTCATGTAACCACTGTCTTCCTAATCTTAAATAGTCTTTATTAATTATATTAATTACAGCTGAATTCCATTGTTATGTTGTGATCATTTGTAAATACAAACTTCAAATACTAATTTTCCTGTAAATTGTTTCCACAGCTCACTGATTGATTCTTACACCAACAACCGTAGGAGTGAATGGAAGGTAGGAAACATCTCACAGCTGTTGCTGACATAAATGAACATTTTACAGTTTTATTATTACTTTGTTGCGTATATGTGTGATTATTTAGATTATTTTACCACTGGATTTCCACCTTTTCCTTATTATTTTGATGAAACACAGTAACTAAACACCTCTGTACCAAATTTGACAAAAGGTTCACATTAAAAGGGCGGATGATTAGATTTTGCAGCACCTTGCTGCCTAAATAAGATACACATGATTTTTATGGCTCATTAAATGTGTTTTGAATCTATAGTTAATAAAATGTAAGTTAAAGAACGTGCATATTCAAACCAATTCCAACCAGGCAGCTCATGAGCTCATATATGTTTTTTTATCAGTTTGGCTTAAATATAAATAGGTTTGTGTCGAGCGGCCTGGATGTGGGAGGAACACGGTCCAACGTGTATACGTTTGCTTCAGAAAAGCGCAGACAGGACCGCTTCTTTTTCAGCAGTCACAGTGTCACCTGCCGCCGTTATCGGTAGGGTGTACCACTGCATTCATTCAAGTTTAAGACAATTCCTATTAAGATAATACTATCATTATAATACTACTAAAATACTATTCTGTCTCTTTGTGTCTAGTTACCGTGTGTCCAAAAGACCGCCCCTCAGCTTTGAGTTCAGTAAGGATTTGGCCAGACTGCCAAGTGAATACAGCTCCTCCACCAGGGATGAGTACATGGACCTCATACATACCTATGGCACACACTACCTTCGCAAGGTTGTAACACACACATTTTAATTTCCCTTTTTCACAAATTAAAAACACCTATTTTCCCAACACATTCTCACTCCTGACTCACTCTCATATATTGACACTTAGTCAGGTACCTTTGGCGTCTCCCTGGGTACCCCTTTAGTGTCATTTTAGACGTTAATGGCTCCGCAGTAAAGTTAGCAACGCGTAGCAACAACAAATATGCAACATCCAGAAAAGTTAGCAATAATAAATATGCAACAAAGCTACGTCCCACCTTCTCTGTCCTGTACGCGCGCTGTCCTGCTACGTGGTGCGCACAGCCGCCATGAGGGGACGAGGGGCGTGGCGTGAGCACGGTGCTTGGTGTAGAGCTATGGAACGCTAAAAGGCTCACAATACGCCACTTTCCTACCCCGTTTTGTTAACTAAACAAACGGCGTAAAAAACGGCTATAATCATCAATCAATAGATGTTACAAGCTATAACCTAGAGTAGCTAAATATTTTTAGTAAATGTAGTCAATATACTTTATCAGTCTGGGACTTTTGTGTTGAGTTTTTCATGCTAGTCTGTGGTTACTTTATGCCTTTGGGTGGCTACGATCACAGTAAAGTAGATCAGTGCTGAATTAGTGTGATCTGTTCTTCTTCTGTACTGATTGGGTGACAACAGTTCAAATTTAGTGGCTGTAAAATCCACAGGGCGGAGCTCATTATCATTTTACAAAAGGCGTCTTGTAACTCGTTATGATGCGCATCATTGGGGACACTGAGCCCCGTAAAAAGCGGCGTTACATGAGCACATAGAGCGCCGGTTTTTTTTCGCCGCCTCCAGACCGACGAAAAATGCGTTGTTGTTTACACGAATTCCACTGCGCTTTTTAAGGCGTTTTGCTTTTTGGCGGCGTAAAAAGCGGCGTCCTGGCCGTTGAAACGGCGCTTTTTAAGCTGTTTTTTTAACAAAACGAGGTAGGAAATTGGCGTATTGTGAGCCTTTTAGCGTTCCATATTGGTCAAAGTATTATCACACTAGAAGGCGGGATTTAAAGAAAAACACGATAAACAAGTAATGGCGCAGCAGAAGCAGCAGGTAGGTAATCACAGCTCAGTGCAGCAAAGAACGTACACTTATATACTTAAATTAAATACTTAAAATATAAAATATAAATATAATTTCAGTTTTTAAATTGACAAACATCAACAGCCCTAACGCGCCGTACCCGGAGTCAGTAACTTTGTGACGTCATGTAACTTCCTGATTAACCTGTACTACAAAAGGTGGATGGGAGTTACCCAAGGTCGGTTGCCATGGCAATTAACGCTGCATCTCTAAATTGCTCCGAGCAGGTTATGTTCATGGTTAACTCGAGGTTACCCTGTATATGTGGACTACACACCACATCTGTACTTATTGTTAATGAGATAAAGTAAAGTTGAATATTAATAACCTATTTCATTTCAGCTGCCACTCAAGTGGAACAAGTTAGGATGAAATCTAAAAATATTTTATGAGGTAGCCTATGTATTAATACTCATCATCATTATCACTGAGTGCAGATGTGGTGTTGTTGCTGGCGCAGTGGATAAGACACGTAAGAGACCCGGGTTCAATTCCACTGTGTCACTGACCAAGATACTTAACCCCTAGTTGCTCCAGTAGCGTGCAACCTCTGATTCATAGCAATTGTAAGTTGTATAAAAAATTATGGCATGTAGCCCACCATAACTATGACGCTTTAGGGATGCCCAATGCATTACAAACTGACGCAGATGGGTCTTGACCAATGCATCTATATGTGACGAGTCAGGGAGTGAGAATGGGTTAATTTTCCAACACCATTGTACTTTATTTTAGGTTCACCTTGGAGGGCAAATCAAGCGAGTCACAGCTACACATACCTGTTTGTCCTCATTGAATGGGCTCACCGCAGATGAGGTATATGTAGCACACTGCCTGTGCAATTACAGCGTACACAATAACCAAAATGCATATTTGTAAACACACAAACAAACAGACACAAATGTAATCACACAGTTATTCAGAATTTTGGCCGAAATGAAAATATAATAGACATAACTATGTTTTCATATCATCACCTGAAAATAATAATTTTGTTTCCTTCGAATATAGTTTTTTTTTTTTTTTCACAACTCTGCCTCTGATTGGCCAGTACCCACCTCCGTTGGTAAGATCAGTTAAAGAGGTGATATTATGCTTTTGGCTTTTTCCCTCTCCTTTATTGAGTTACATTCCTTTTTATGCATGAAATCCATCAAGTCCACCCCAAAGGAGTTCCCATCTCCCACAGAAAACTCTGCTCTGGACTGTCTGTGACGACACAGGGATGAAAGCTAAACGCTCCTCATATAACACTCGCCAAGCGGCTACTCCAACACGCCCTCAAAAACACCGGTGGAAAAACACTGAGCTGCAGCAGACCTCTGCTTCTGATTGGCTAGTAGTCCTTAACTAGGAACTGTGCATGTGCAACTCCCAACAAAGATCATTTAGAGACAAGCTGTATCACTCCATAGCTAAAACGAAGCCTTCAAAGGGTGAAAAGAGGAGCTGCAGCAATGTAGTATGACAACAAATATGGTGTTTTTTGAAAATTAAACCATGTAAACCTGTTCTGGTCTAACCCATAAATAGGATTTTGAACCTGAAAATTAGCATAATACCACCTCATTAAGATTAGCGTTAGACTGGGATTAGGGCAGTGCTTTAAGTGGATAAGTCCCTGTGCTCCTCCTCATTCACATGTTTAACTTGAAAAGTTAGTAAGTCAGGTTTAAGTCAGTCAGAGACAGAGTAGGGGGCAGGAGTTGACACAAAGCCTGTATCCATCAAGTTAGAGTTGTCACAGATCTGGTGGGAAACATGTTGCACCATTATATTTCTACAGTAGCCCAGAATGGACAAACCAAACACTGACTCTAGATACGGTGTTTCACATTTTCGCAAGTTCCTGCAAATCCAGTGATTGCAGGGTTGGTGGTTACACTCCTGTCTTCTCCTAACGGCATGTTCATGTCCACACCTTTTTTGTTGTGCTGATCTATGAATTTCTGTGTGAGTGTGAGGCATTGTAATTCACCATTCACTGCTCTTGGTATAAAGGCATTGTTTAAATGCAGTCAGTTATCCATCATGTAACTAGCATCTTATTTCCTCTCCCGTCCTCTAGGTCCACTCCTGCTTATCACATGGTGTCTCTGTAGGCCTGGGGATGGTGACATTATCCGCTAGCCAACCATTTTGCAACAAAGTCCTACAGAACCAGGGCAGGAGTGACATATCCAGCTCTAGTCTCCATGAACATTACACAGAAGTTGTAGGAGGCAACGGTTGGTCTGGGGAGTTTTCACTCACTCATAATGACCAGGGGTACAGAAAATGGCTGAACACCATTACGGACCACCCGAATATTGTTTCATACCGCCTTAGGCCAATGTATGAGCTGATGCCAAATAAGACACAGAAGACAGGGATGAAAGTTGCCATAGAGGAATACTTAGAGGAAAACGCTGTGAAGCAGTCACCTAGAGAGCCAAACTGTGGATGGTACACTCCCAACCTGGATGCCAGCTGCTGTCCTAAAGACAACTTGTGGGGAAAACTGGTGGTGACCATCGTCCGAGCCTGGAATCTGTATGGAGATTATGCTGCCGCTGTCCCTACTGATGGGTGAGTAGAGTGAGGTCAGGGACTGACATCTGAAGATGGTATGTCAGACAACAATATTAATTCATCAGTTGCATCACTTGTTTTCTCCTATTCATAGCTATGTTAAGATGTGGTATGGTTCCATGTATCGGCAGACTCATGTAGTTGAGTCAGACAACCCCACGTGGAATGCTCGTTATGATCTTGGCAGGGTGAGTAAATCTTCTCATTACAGAAAAGCTCAAAAGAACACATGAGAAAATAACTTGAATCCCATAAAGCTATGGTCTGATGTAGGCCTACTTTTTGTGCTGTAGACTAGAGTTACTATTCTGTGTGCACCAAGAGAAGTGAAAAGCAATAAATATATATGTAATAGCCTTTATAATAAATAATGATTAGTGGTTATACTAAAGGCCAGTTATGTCAAATTATTTTAAGACTAAAAGAATAATAATAATAATAACTATAATAAATAATAATAATAAGTATATTTTGCGACTCACTTTAGCATTTGCGGAGAAACACAAAGAGAAGTATTGTGTTAGAAGACGCAGACATGGTAGATATGTTTTATAAGCATGGACCAGGTAAAGCAACAGTGAACACACCTGTTGGTGCCAGTGTCATTCGATACCACATTGGTCTCAATTGTTTCAATAGGCTATGTCATAAACAGCAAGCCTACACCACAAGCAGCTCACCTGCCGCTGTGAAAGTGGAACCAGAATATGTCCAAAAAGTACAGAAGCCCTAAGGGGCCATACATTCATACGTTTGAGCCCGACCGATATGGGTTTTTGGGGCCCAATGTCGATATTAAAGTGAAAAAGAGCCGATTTATGAGCCGATATTTTGATTTTGAGAATGATTTGGATAGTGTTGAAATGATATTGTAAGTTTTGGAGACTGATGAAGACTTAACATAGCATGGTTTATTGAGCCCGGTCAATGAGATACAGTGCCAAGTACATGTGAGAAATACCTAAAGCTATAATGTCAAACACTTATGGGATCAGTTAAATTACTCTAAGCTAGACTTGTCTTATCTTTCCCTGTTACATCAATTAAGACACCTAAGAAATATTCTTAACAGATAGTAGACCCATTTACTGTATAAACTACACTTAGAACAGGCCGATATTGAAAGCTGGTATGTCTGTGGGCTATAAAACCTTTTCCTAAATGTATTATGTCAATAAAATAGAATTCTGTCTCAAAAAGTGAACATGTAAACAATTTCACATCAATAAATATTTGCTGCTGGAAGGTGCAACTTCTTCAGCCATCTGTAAACAGAGAGAGTGAGAGAGAATAAGCATGTGTATTTCACTTTACACAAAATCTGCCATAATTGGCGTATGTAGCATATTCATACCTACTTCATCCCTTTACCAGCACTCTTTAATTCTAACCAAATCTACAAGAAACCATTTCTCATCATCGGTATAATTCATGCCCATGTTTGCCCACCAGAGGGCGACCAGCTGCAGCTCCCCTGTTAACTACACTGCCTCGCCACAAAAATCAGAGGAAAAAAATCAGCTGACTGGAGTTTACCAGAGCTTACAGACAGCATAGAAATACGCGGGAGGACTGTGTGAGCGGGGTCAGGGTATCTGTGGATAATCCGTAATTCGTATGTAATACAAAAACGAAAATACCGTTTATTCGTTTTTTGTTTCAAAACGAAAAACCAAATAACCGTTTTTTGTGACAGAATCAAAAAACGAAAAACCAACTAAAAGGGCCCGTTTTTCGTTTTTTGGTCATTCATTTTATCGTTATTCCTTTTGGAACAAATAATGAAGAGAGTCTGTGAACTTCAGTCAATTCGTTTCTCGTTATAAACCAAAAACGGAAGTCACGTGGTCTATTCCTTCTTTGGAAGGGATAGTAACCAGTAAAGCCTTCAAAATCAAAGTAGCCCATGTACCATGCATGTAGTTAGGAAGGTGATTTTAGACTAAAACTAAATTAAAATAACGTTTTTTTAGTAAAACTAAAGTAGCACTGGGTTTAGTTAACTGAAATAAAAACAATAAATAATAAAATGATAACTGTTAAGCTGTTAGGGAGAATTAAACATTTGTAAGACCATTGGTGACCTGTAACTTCAGATTAGGACAATTTAACTAATTTTATATGTAGCTTAGGATCGCAGTTAGCCTGTTTATTTAAGTTTATATTATTTAATTCCTATTTTAGTTTCTGAACACATATAACATATAAGATTTTTAAGCCTTCTTGCTGTGTGTGAGCTCCACCAGCAGAGGGCACTCTGCCCCCTTCTGTGCACGAGTCCTTCTGTGGCGCCAACAAACAACAAGCTTTTGACCTTTTGACTTGTGTTTCTATCACAGAGAAGGCTGCACTGCGACCAGACGAGGCTAATCACTGAGCTTGAAGGGTGTGCAGAACTTCACCTGCCTCCAGCTTCTCTTTCTGTGGAGCTGCTAAAAACTCTCAGCTTCCACCATCTGCTGTTATGTGTCAAAACAAAACTCTTCCAAAACAAATCTATAAAGTTGAATAATTTTTATTTTCCTTTGCATTTTTTCCAGTGTAATGTACTTAGTATGTTAGTTAAGTAGATTAAATATTTTAATGCAGCCTGTAGTTGTCATTAGTTATGTAGGCAGACTTATGTGTGAAGAGCCGGAGGTTGCCGCTTGGTGAAACCTGGTGAGCATTACTGAGAGTCAGAAAGCATCTCCTCTGGCTCTGGGCTTTAAGACTTTTACTGCCTTTCTTGGCTTTAATTCTGATTTGATGAGCCACCAGGGGAAGCTCTGCACTGTTTGAACCCGTGTAAAGTAAAATAAAAGTGAAACTGAGTCCCAAGACAGGTGATGTGAGCCTGTGCAGGTTTGAGGACTGATGATAGTATCAAGGCTGGCCCCATCACCTACCATCACGCTCTGTTCAGATAAATGCTGGACTGTCAGGACAAAGCAGAACACCACTCCTTCCTCCAGCACCAGAGAAGGGCCCTGTTGGCACTTTCACATATTTACATCATGATTTATGGTAACAACAACACCTTGTAACTGTGGCACTGCCTTTGTGCATAAGGAAATGTAAATACATGGTGACCTGTACTAGACCCAGCTCCAACCTGTCCACCCTACCCGGGTCACCCTCCTTTAGGACCAATCACCTTCACCCTCTTTACAGACAGCATCTCACATGTGGAGCCTGATACTTGAGGCTTTCAGCATTACAAGAAAATAATTGTTTCTAAACCATTTACATTGGATTTATTTAAAGGAATTAGAGACAAATCTGCTGTTTCCTTGGTCGTCCTGTCTGTTTCCTGGAGGGTGAGTGTAATATGTGATGGTAACTGGATCGAGTTCATCTTCCTGATCATTTGGTGGGTTCTGTGTTTGTAGCAATTTGTTTTCCAAAGTATGTCCAGGCCTGTCAGTGTGGTTCTGTCTTTATCCCTGCAGACATGCTGCAGCATTAAGACAGTGTGAGGGACGTGTGTGGACAGATTGATTCAATGCTGCATGTTGCTTGTTTTGTGGGACGTTTGATATGTTAAGAGGAAGAGACCTCAGTCCTGCTCTGAGTCTGCTGGTTTGTATCAGATGTGAGAAAATGTCATTAGAAGTTGCTGTTGGTATTCTGTGATGTGACAGAAGGAACAGGTTTTTCTTCTGAATTAATCCAACGCAGGTTAATGTCAGGGGCAACTGGACTTGGTTGAAGAAGATCTTCAACCAAGTCCAGTGAGAATCTTCATAGACTTCTGAATTAATGGCCTAATGTCCAAATAAAGCTCGGTGTCCATCTGACTGATGACTCCTCAGATTGTTACCTGGCAGTAAAGGCTGCTCTGGAGAACACTGAACAATGTGCTCAGACTTTCTCATCTGTTTAGGGGAGTTTGGCCTTTAGTAAAAACTGTTTGTGTATTGAGAGCTAGCTGCTTAATAACTCTGATAAAACTAAATATTAACCGATGGTTCGAGTTTGATAACAAGGCTAGCAGTTTAAATGTAATCTTGTATATCACTGACTTAGTTAGCCTGTGTGGTTATCCATTTTCTTGTTGTGATAGTAGGCTTTCGGCCTGGTAATGCCACAATCTAGTTTCACTAACTCTTAATGCATTGTGTCGCAGTGTGGTCAGGGAGCAGGTTAGGATTTTGGATGGTAGGCCTCGAGGATGATGCATAATTGTTTTAACTTTTGTGTTTTTATAACAGGCATTTTAAGTCACCAAGACCCTGTAGACTGCATGGCCTGTTTTGCTAGAGTTCACCACAGAGGCGGCCGTGGAGGTTGATACACTGAGTTGCCTTAAACATCTGCTCCTTGAATGAGGTGGAGTCAGAGCTGGTGGATGATTTACTGCATTAGTTGTGGGTTGTATAGCCACTGCTGTTTTGTCTGCCTGATCAACTGCTGATTTTTGTGAGACTCTGTTACAGGTGGATGGGCCCTGTGAATGTTTTTGCTAGGTTCTGCTAAGGGTGGGGCAGTTTGCTTTTGTTGGGCTGCGTGACTTCCCTCAGCCCTTCTCCCTCTTCTTCCAGTGTTCTGACAGGGTGGTGGACTGTGGTGGACTGTGGGAGCCCCTCTTCCCTTCACTGCATGTCGTGGTGTGTGTATATGACAGCTGTGTGCGGACCTTTAACTGAGCCGTGTGGTGTTTTATGTGTGTGACTTGCTGTCTTTAGTGGTGGCGCACACCTGTGGGTGGTGGTGTCACAGCATCCTGGTGGCAATTTTGCTTTGGTAACAGTTTGCTTTTATCCTTTAGCATCTCTGCAGCATTGGCCTTAACATCTTGTTGGTTTATTGTTTGAGCTTGTGTAGTTAATAAAATTGCCCAAAACCTGATCTTTAAATTTTGATGTTTCATAAATCACCTTTCCAGTCGAAATGCAAGTCTCTCTGGTAAAGAGATGCTCTGTAAAAAAATAAATAAATAAAATCCAATGGGTTAAAATGAGACATTATATCATGGATCTGTTCCCAAGCTTGCTTATTTGCTTGTAGCGCTATGCTAACCTTTCTCCTAAGGAGGACAGTAGTCCAAAAACGTTCAAGTAGCACAGAATTAATTTATAACGATATTATATACATATTTATAATATGCCTGAGCTCGTTCTCTTCGTGTGCAATGACAATTTTATGATGTGAAGACTACTGGATCTGAACGCTCGACATGGGCCTCCAAATGTTAAAGCTTTTTAACATACTGATTTTGCCACATGCACAAACCACCCACGCCACACTTTATATAAACTAGATTTGTGAACATTATTTAAAGTATATCAATAACATCTGTAAAGCAAATGTAAAACAGAACAAGGAGGATGTGTTGCTCTCAGGAGGAGGCTGTATCGGCACAATGACATCCTTGCTCTGGCTAAATCTACATCTGTCCACTGCAGAGGCTCTAAACACAGCCTGGAAGGGGGAACTTGTATAAATGACTATTAGTATAATATAACATTAACATTACAACAACATTTACAGTAGGTTTTAGTCTTCACTCACACATTATGCTTGTAAATCATTTAAGGGCATATATGCAAGTGAAAGAGTTGCACTGCAGATCCCTGCTTCACTGTACTGTTGTACATAAAAGCCTACTGTATATGATATAAATGTATTAAAAGACATAAGTTGACATTATCCTTATCCACAAAAACGGTGCCACAATTACAAGGTGTGGTTACCATAAATCATGATGTAAATATCTGAAAGTGACAACCGGGCCCTTTTATGGTGTGGGAGGAAGGAGTGGTGTGCTGCTTCGTCCTGCCAGTCCAGCATTTATTTGAAGAGAGTGATAGTAGGTCCCCGCGACCCTGTACGCAGGATAAGCGGTTGACGATGGATGGATGAATGGTGATAGTAGGTGACTTGGGCCAGCCTTGCTACTATCATCAGTCCTTAAACCCTGCACAGGCTCACATCCTCCAGGCATTGGGGAAACTTTGGGAGGTCCTGAGATGAGTACCAGGAGAAAAACTAAATGACTCAACTTAACATTTTATTTTACTTTACACGGTTATGAACAGTACAGAGCACGGCCTTTCCCTGGTGGTTCATCAAACAGAACTAAACCCCAAAAAGGCAGTAAAAGATCCCAGAGCCAGAGGAGATGCTTTTTGACTCGCATTAATTCTAGCAGGTTTCACACACAAGTAGGCCTACATAACTAATGAGAACTACAGGCTGCATTAAAAATATTTTATCTACTAACTTATATATAATTAGTATATTACACTGGGGATAATAGCAAAGGAAAATAAAAAGTTTACAACTCTACAGATTTGTTTTGGAAGAGTTTTGTTTTGACACATAACAGTAGATGGTGGAAGCTGAGAGTTTTTAACAGCTATAGCACCATAGAAAGAAGCTGGGAGGCAGGTGAAGTTCTGCACACCCTTCAAACTCAATGATTAGCTTCCTTTGGTAGCAGTGCAGCCTTCTCTTTGATATAAACACAAGTCAAAAGGTCAAAACCTTGTTGCCTGTTGGTGCCACAGAAGGGGGCAGAGTGACCTCTGTTGGTTGAGCTTCCACATAGCAAGAAGGCCTATAAAGATATTAAGAAACTAAAATGAATTGAATAATATAAACTTAAATGAATAGGCTAAGTGCTGTCCTAAGCTACATATAACATTAGTTCACTTGTCTTAATCTGAAGTTATAGGTCACCAATAGCCTTACAAATGTTCAAATGAGTTATATATATATATATATATATATATTATATATATATAATATATATATATATATTAATTTCAGTTAATTAAAGTGTTTTTTCACACCCAGTGCTACTTTAGTTTTACCAAAAAAACTTTATTTTAGTTTAGTTTTAGTCTAAAATCACCTTTCTAATTACATGTCACACGGGCTACTTTTATTTTGAAGATTTTACTGGTTGCTTTTGCTTCCAAAGAAGGAATAGACCACGTGACTTCCGTTTTTGGTTTATAACAAAAAACAAGTTGACTGAAGTTCACAGACTCTCTTCATTCTTTGTTCAAAAAGGAATAACAATAAAATGAATCGCCAAAACCGAAAAACGGGCCGATTTTAGTTGGTTTTTCGTTTTTTGATTCTGAAACCAAAAACGGTTATTTGGTTTTTCATTTTGAAACAAAAACAGATAAACTGTATTTTCGTTTTTGTATTACAAATGAATTACGGATTCCAGAGATACCCACCGGGTCTGTACGTTTTACATATCTTGGTCGCGGACCGTTATTTGAATCTGGTTTAGTCGTTTTTCGTTTTTGGATTTAGAAACCATAAACAGGAGAACGGCTCTTTTTTCCGTTTCTTCGTTATTGGTTTGAAACGACAAACGCAAAAAAGGTGGTTTTCTCGTTTATTCGTTTATTGGTTCAAACGAAAAACAAACTATCAGGACGTACACGGACCTAACGTCATAATTAAACTAGTTTCTGATGTATTCTAAATATATCCACGAGCCGCCTGTCTGCAGTTAGTCAGCGTGTCTGAAATGATTAAACCAGAGCGGACATGTAAATAAACGTGAGCTGAACAAGAATCTAACACGGCTTCCTGTAGCTCCTCTTTTTGTGATGTTGTAGATGTGAAACGCTGTAGTCAGAGCTGTAACATGCTGGTTATAGTTACAGTTAAATGAAATCTCAAAGTTGCAAGTCCTTGTTGTAGACAGTCATGTAGTATAAGATGCATTCAACAGCAGCTCACTGTATCATAGACCGCATGAATTATACCGATGATGAGAAATGGTTTCTTGTAGATTTGGTTAGAATTAAAGAGTGCTGGTAAAGGGATGAACTAGGTGTGCTACATTGAAATTATGGCAGATTATGTGTAAAGTGAAATACACATGCTTATTCTCTCTCACTCTCTCTGTTTACAGATGGCTGAAAAAGTTGCACCTTCCAGCAGCAGATATTTTTGATGTGAAATTGTTTACATGTTCACTTTTTGAGACTGTATTCTATTTTATTAACATAATCATTCGAAAAAGGTTTTATAGCCACAGACATACCAGCTTTCAATATCGTAATACCTGTTCTAAGTGTAGTTTTACAGTAAAGAGGCCTACTATCCAAATCATTCTCAAAATCTAAATATCGGCTCATAAATCGGCTCTTTTTCACTTTAATATCGGCATCTGCCCCCAAAAACCCATATCGGTTGGGCTGTAATTTGATTTTCCTTTAGGTTTTGACATTTTGCAGAGTAAGACTCCTGTGATTTTGTTTGCTTTTGTTCTAATAATAGAACGTGCAGTTACTTTTTCACCAGGTGTCTCCCATCCTTACTTTTGTTACTTAACATCACTGGTTACTCCCTAATACCCTACTGGGACATAACACTTAGAAAAAAACCTCTTGGAGTGATGCCTGACACCCAACAGGAAGTCGGCCATTTTGAATTTAATGATAATTTTTGGCGATCTACACCGTTTTGCTGTGCAGTCTAAATCGATTGATTATTAGGAGTTGTACAAACTGTAAGTTTTTCGTCAAAGGGTATGTCCGTGGCATGGCGTTGAAAATAGATGATTCACCATGAAACAGGAAGTTGTTATAACTTTAGTGTATATGCTCACATCTGTACCAAATTTGACATGTTTGATGGTCCCACCCTGAACACATACATACCAAAATTCAGTTATAGTCATAGAGCCACCCTGGCAACAGGAAGTAAGCTGTGTGTGATAATCATCACATGATGTTTCACGATGTGTTACACACTTGATGAAGTGGAACAAAACGTATAATTACCTGGCGTTCTCTAGCGCCATATATGGGAAACAGGAACGTTTAACTCCTACCTGTAGTGTCCAAATTTAGCAGAGCTGAGGCGTCTGCGTCGTCTGCAGCACAGCTGCTACAAGCTTCACGTGTGAGAGTCCGTGCAACACTGCTTGCAGCTTTTATTTTTCAGTTTTCTTGAGATCTCGAGTTATTTTTCATTATCTCGAAAATACAAATGTTGTTTTTCCAAGATAACGGGATAACTTTCTCTACGTAACATTAATGGGCGTCACTTATAAAGACTGTTTATACGGTTACAGCTTTATCAGTGGCCTATCGCATTTAATTCATTATTGTCTATTTAAGATCTTGAATTAATTAAAATGTCATTATCTCAGGAAAACAACATTTTGTTGTGGATTTTGGGTCCTAGTGGAATTATGTTCCTGTTTAGACTCATCCTAGTGTGTGTGTTAGTGTTTATCCCTCCCTGCCCCTGTATTCTCTTTTAGATTCTGTTGGTATGTTCCTGCTTTATGTTGTCTGTTGTATTTTGGAATACTCGTCCTTGTGTATTGTCACTACTTTACTTCCTGTTTTATTTTTCAATCATTGGTGTTTGGTGTTTTATCTAGCTTTGTTTCTTGTTTGCCTTGATTCCTCATGTGTTCACCTGTGACTAATTACAGTGCCTGCTTGTGTGTGTGGTGTGTCCCAGTACATTTTTCCCTCTGTTGTGTTCAGTCTTTGTTGCGTTACAGTTGTATGTTCTGCTTTGTGCTCTGTTTCCCCCTGGATTTCTGGATTGTTTCAATTCATTTAAATTCAATTAAGATGTACATTTTTGACGTCTATTTTGCATTAATAAAAAATCTTGCTCATTTCGTATTTTATGAAATGCTGTCAAAACACATTCAGGCTATGCAGCTAATAGCCTAATGAAAAACTAAATTTTAAACTAGGCTACATTTATTTGTTTCAGCACCACAGTCATCTTCCAACCAGAAATTTTCACATCATATCCAACATGATATGTTCCAATCAGTGTGACTACAATATATGTAGTCACACTGATTGGTTTGATATATCAAAGATTACTGTTCATTGATCAGTTTTATACAGATTAGTGTAAACAGTGATTACTGCAGTAATGTAGGTCACGGTAAGTGTTTTTGTGCATCTGTTGCCAACCTGACAGCTGCCTAAATGTCCAGAGTCTCAGTGCTATAAAAGGACAGTATAGCTTATAGATTTTATTCTGTGCTGAGGATAAATCCACGATGTCCAAAGATAACTCTCTGTCCATACATTGATGACAGATTGATCATTAAAGTGGTCATGTTCAAGATCATGTTCGGGTTAAAAACTAATAGCCTATCTATCCGCGATATCGATGTTTCTAAAGACGTAATTGCATTCCCATATGTGCTTTGACAGTATGAATTAGGAAATCTCAGACAGCTGCTTCAGCCTCTGGAGGATGGGAGGAGTCAGAGAGAAACTCCGCGTTTGTTGAAGTAAACCTCCTCCCGAGGAGGTTGGTTCACAGAGTAAGTTGCCGGGGTTACTGATTTAGGGTTCTGATCTCGGTCTCTAAAACCGAAAACCCAGCATTTCCCTCATCTCAGGCTTAAGAGAGTTTTCACTAAATCCACTTTCTGAAATGGGGCTCAGGGCTAGACCGCACTCTATGATGTTATTTACAGAAACCAAGCAATTCCCACCAAGAGCAAGCACTATGCGACAGAGGCAAGGAAAAACTTCCTTTTTAGTGGCAGCCATCTGCCTCTGGTTGAGGGTAAGAGAAAAGGGCGAGAGAGAGACATAAAGAGGGTGACAGGGGAGCAGCCTACACAATATACACACAGAGGTACAGACAGTAAAGGTAATGTTGCTATAGACTGAATGAATAATGGTACAGATATTTGTAGTAATGTTAATGATAATAACAATAGGACTAGTAACAATAATTGTAGCAGAGCATGTCCAGGAGGAACACGGGGGCAACAGGTGACCCCACCCACAGATCCAGACTCCGCAGCTCCAGAGCCAGAAACACCTGCAGGAAGTGATAGGAGGAGAGGGACGAGGAATCACAAGACTACCAGAAAGGGGAGAAGCCGAGTTACTAACATGCATTAATGGGATGAGGTTGCATACAGAGAGAGAAAAGTAGAGGAGAGAGGAGCTCAGTGCATCAAGGGAAACCCCCCGGCAGTCTAGGCCTATAGCAGCATAACTAAGGGATGGTTCAGGACTCACCTGAGCCAGCCCTAACTATAAGCTTTATCAAAGAGGAAAGTCTTAAGCCTACTCTTAAATGTGGAGATGGTGTCTGCCTCCTGAACCCAAACTGGAACCTGGTTCCACAGGAGAGGAGCTTGATAGCTGAACGCTCTGGCTCCTCTACTTTTGGAGACTCTAGGAACCACAAGTAACCCTGCATTCTGGGAGCGCAGTGCTCTGGTGGGGTAGTAAGGTACTATGAGCTCTTTAAGATAAGATGGTGCCTGACCATTAGAGCTTTGTAGGTAAGAAGATGATTTTAAATTCTATTCTGGATTTTACTGGAAGCCAATGCAGAGAAGCTAAAACAGGAGAAATATGATCTCTTTTCCTGGTTCCTGTCAGAACACGTGCTGCAGCATTCTGGATCAGCTGAAGAGTCTTAATGGACTTTTTTGGGCAGCCTGATAAAAAAGGAATTGCAGTAATCCAGCCTAGAAGTAACAAATGCATGGACTAGTTTTTCTGCATCAATTTTAGACAGGATGTTCCCGATTTTCGCAATATTACGTAGGTGAAAAAAGGCGGTCCCTGATATTTGCTAAATGTGAGAGTTAAACGACATTTCCTGATCAAAGATAATGACAGATTCCTCACAGTGGTGCTGGAGGCCAGGGCGATGCCATCAATGGAAACCTATCTTTAGATAATGCGTCATGGAGGTGCGTGGGCCCCAGTACAATAACTTTTTTAACAGTTTTATCTGAGTTTAACATTAGAAATTACACGTCATCCAGGTTTTAACATCCTGAAGGCACATTTGGAGTTTAGCTGACTAATGAGTATCATCTGGCTTGATCAATAGATATAACTGAGTATCATCTGGCTTGATCGATAGATCAACAACATGTTTATTTCAGCATTAAACGTTGAAATGTATATTGTAATGGGCTGTATGTTAACTTATTGGGAGAGAACTGGTAGTTCTATGTAAAATCAGATGTTGAGCACCCCCATATCGCCAAATGGCATGATCCTAGTTTCACTGCGAAGCTTCGACTGTGAGATTGTCGAATCAGGCTCCGCCCATTGAAGCATCGAATCTTCGACTATTGGGGATCAGCCCTACTCTGGATGATCCATAAACCTCGGAATTTTAACATTTAATAATATTTTTAATAGTATTTCAATTATATTTATATTTTCTTTATGAAGGTGAGAACAAACTTGGATTTGAAGCTCGAGATCTGGGACTCGGACTTGCAATATGATGACCTTCTGGGATCATGTAACAGGAGTTTGATGGAGGGACAAACACAATCTACTGCCCGGCCGATCCAGGCTACTTGGAGGTCAAGTACACTCTCACCTGCGACCCTTATCTGACTGGAAATAAGTGTCAACGTTATAAACCATCTCCACAGTGAGAAATGTATTTTGAGGCTTTGAATGTTTGTTTGGTCACTCGTTTAACAAGAGAAGGTGCACAAGAATTGTTAACTTTGTTAGTTCAAGAGGATGCTTCAGCAGCGCTAATGTGATTTGCAGATTAGGTTTCCATCTGGCTCAGTGTGACCGTTTGCTCGCCTACAATGACCACAGTGCTGCTGTATGCATATTTCATAGGCTGGATACAAATTACAGGGGCACCATAAAAAAATATATTTTTTTGAAAAAAAAAAGTGCTTAGAAGTGTAATGAACCAGTCACACTGGTACACTGACACACGACAATGTTATATGTCAAATGTCTGTGGAACTCATACAGTATTTTCTTAAGACATCACATATTTACTTTTCTCTTTTACTTATGATTATTTTAAATCATCATTGTGTTTGGTTTCCAACTCATTTTCATTTAAATTTAGGCTGTGAGCACAAACTTTTTGGATGTAAACATTAATCA
>NW_024041132.1:0-19948 GCF_014851395.1 Micropterus salmoides
TCGGCATCTGTGGCATCTTCTCCGACAGGTACAACACTGTGGTCAGGACATAAGCAGAAAAGGAGGACTAACCTCAGCTTTTCTGAACTAGAAGACGACAAATGACACAATAGAAAGTCATTAAACATTAAAGCAAATAGATTTTTTTTTTTTGTAAAACTTTCTGGATTACATCCCACGCAATTTGTTTGATTCAGCTAATAAAAATGTCCTATGTGTGTCTCTCTCTCCAGCCCATCTCTCTGAGCTGGTGGCCTTTGTTTCGCGATGCTGTCTTCTACATCCTGTCCATATTGGTGCTTATCCTGGTGAGAAAATCTCCAGTAAAACATACCGCTCGCACTGGACTCTTTTTCCTGTTTAGCATGTTGTTCATTTTGTATTGTAGACTGGTCAGTGTGAAGCAACAATATTGCTAAATAAGCTAAAGCTAAATAATAGTGTATCATTGGCTGAACTATTGGAGAAAGGAAGTCACTTTGCTTTACACCTATGTGCAAGTTGGAGTAAAAAAAATGTCCATTGTAATTTTTACTGTAACACCTACATTTACAATATCATAAACAAATATACAGCATATATTGTTACCAGCAGGGAGCAACTCCTCACTTCAGACAATATTACTGCTTGAACGATACTAGATTGGTCATGGCAATATTTATTCATTAGCCAGTTCCCTCAGTCATTAAATTTTTGAATAAAGACAAAACAAAAATGTTTAGGATCCCTTAAATGAGTTTTGAGATTTATACAGAGCAGAACATTTCACAAGTCCAAAATAAACTTGTCCCTTCTCTCTGGTGGACAAACTGTAAGTTCTCAAGCATGTTTTGCATTCCTGTACTGCAGTTTCTGCATCAATTGGACTTAATTGCAGACACCAATATATCTGGGATGAACTACTACTAGTCAACATATTGGCCAATATTAGCTTATCAATCATTGTTTATGTTCCTTTGATAAGACATGTAAAAAGTGAATTTTTGAGATTAAATTAAAGTATATTTTAATTTTATTTGCAGGTGATCTATGATGAAAAAGTCATGTGGTAAGACTGTAATGAAACTTTTGTACAACACAGCAGCCTCTGTTGTTGTTGGATATCATCAGACTGTTATTGTGTTCAGTCTGGTTTTGTATGAATCTGCGTTGGTGTTTGTGTGCATGTTTCAGGTGGGAGACCATCATCCTGATCTCTATGTACGGAATCTACATAATCATCATGAAGTGAGTCTATTTCTCCCCATCTCACATTTCCACCCTGTATGGGCACCACACACTCTCTATCCACTAAAGATACACTGTCTTTGTGTGTGTTGTCTCTTGTGTAGGTTCAACAGATCTCTGTGTAGCCTGGTAGAGAGACACTGCGGGAGGGCGGGTCAGCCGTGTCTGGGCAGTCTGCGACGGACGACTGCTGTCGGAAGCGTTGGAGACTGTGACAACGACATGGTACCGCTGAAACCAGGTGTAGGAGCTTGTGTTTGTGCGCATGCATGTGTACATCCAAAACTTTAAAAAGTTCCCTCAGTCTCTGAGCAGCGTTCAGGGGAGCCAGTGACACAGTTTAGGCTGCCAGTCAAACCCATTTCTGTTCCCCTGTGGATTTCCAACAGGCTGAAATAGAACTGGACCACTTTGATGGACAAGATTTCTTTCTCCACTTTTTCTCTGTGTCACTCTGTCCTCTTTGTCTTATTAAATCCTCTCCTTTCCACTTTATCCCCATTTTCCCCAGATTCGTGCGTGGTGGCCGGACAGGATTCAGGGGTGGTGATGGTGGATGAGATGCTTAACCTGCACCCCCACCAGCTCTCCTTCTCAGAGGCAAGCCTCCGCCTTCTCATCACCTCACATTTTCCCCCCTTCACCCGCCTGCGCATGGCAGGACGCATGATTATCAATGAGGTACACTGCATTACCTCGCACCCATCACATAACATCAAACCCCCCTTGGTTTTTCGGCTTGCTTGGTGGGTATTTAAATGTGTATTTAAACATTTTAACAGAGAAATATGAGTAAAATTACCGTAACTATAATGAACAATCACTGTACTCACCTTTGGTTCCACCAGCAAAGTCCTCCCTAAGTTCTTAGGTCTACTAGCTAGTTCCAAACTTGTGATTTAACGTTACTTAATTGGGTTGCACTATTAACTTTACAACTTAAAGAAGTCACTATAGCATCACAAGATGTAACAAACAAACAACAGTTCTGTTTGAGGGGCTTTACTTTGTTATAAGTATATGTAAACATTGACGTATTGATGCAGTTTACAAGGAGTGGGAAATATCTGATTATGCTAAATTATTGTTATTAGCATAACGTTTGGTCATTTGAGGTGATGCGTTATTTTTTGTGACATTTAAAATCGTCCCATTTTACATTATTAAACAGCATTTTAGGTCAGATATGTTAATTTTTTAATATCTCCTCTTCCACTCTTCGCTCTACGATGTTAGCTAAGTCAGTTAGTTCAGTTACCGATAACTTAGTTACGTAGCAGTTACACGGTAGTAATTGGGTGTAAATATTTTGTAATCGTCTTTATGTAAGAACTAGTGATGTGTAAATCATCAACACTCTATTATTTATAACTAATGAACTTATGACCAGCTCCAGTTGCATTTAAACCCAAAATTTCAACTGAAGGTAAACAGGTTCACACTGAGAATAAAAGAGTAATCTTTTGAAGTTTATGTAAAGATACAACAAATTTGAGCTACTTTTTACTGTCAATGTGAACCAGTTTAGCTTCAGCTAAACAGACAAGACCATAATAGAAACGAATTGTGACTAATGTGTCACTTCACTGGTATTATTAGTGCTAGTGTTAAAATTAAGATAAACCTTTCCTTCAACCTGGATTGAGACTGTTGTTTATGGTTTTTGCTGTACAGAATCGTAGAGGTTATTTTCTTTCAATCCTCCCACAATCTGCCATTATCAGACATTCCTTAGCTTTAGCTCCATTTGTGCTGGAAGAAAAGTCCCTTTCAGTTAAGAGGCTGTCATTTCAACTTGGTGGTGCCTGTTATTTGTGTTTGGTTATTAGTATTTGTTGATGACATATTTATTTGTTACATTTGGTAATCAATAGTAAGTTACTACCAACAGCACAGGTTTTATATTCGATTGCAGGTGGACAGACAGATACTGTTAGATTGACATCCTCTAATAAGCTCACAAAGAAACATACTGCTGCTTGCTGCATAATATTATCCCAGACTCTAAAGCAACTCAATCTCCAAATCTGCTTCCCCATTCTCTCGGCTCTCCTGCATGCGTGCTTGCCATTTCCAGTGCCAAATTAAAGTGCGACAGCCGATGCTACCCCTGCTTTGTGCCATTCCCCTGATCACTGCTTTCCAAATCCCCTCTGGTGAATGTGAGGATATGTCTGGCTGCCTAATTACTCCTCCTGCCTGTTCTCATATTGGTAGCTACAGCCGGAGGAACTCATTTCCACAAGCTTGCTGCAGTTTTTCTTGTGTCATTTTGTTTCCTCCTTCTTTCATTTCCTTCTCTCCTTCCCCACTTCCCTCCACCACCCGCAGAGGCAGAGGCTGATTCGTGCTCGAGTTGGCCCGGAGGAGGGGGGAGCTTCAGGGGAGGAAAGTGTGGGTGCTAACGGGGCATGGGGGAGGGAGAACAGGACGCTGGCAGAGGGAGACACTCAGCCGCTGGAGGGAGAGAGAGAGGGGTAAAGAGATGGAGGGGAGACAGGTGGGGGAGCACAGCCTAAAGAGGAAGAGGAAGAGGAGGAAGAGCAGGAGGAAGGAGAGGAGGATAACTCACCTTTCAAACCCTTCATCCTGCCAGGTGAGCAGTGAATGAAGCAGACACTCATGCAGAGGCAGAACGGGGTTTTAGTAGCACAAGGAACTCTTTGAGCTAAATTACATTATATCTTAAGAAAGAAATCTATTTATGTTTTTTTTAATTGAATAATAATAAAAATAAGGGCCACAGAAGTCATGTTTTTCTGACTAACAAACTGAATATTAGATAACTGAATATAAAATAACAACTAGCGAAAAAATCTGTGGAACAGAACCTCTGAAACTCACGCGGACATTACAACTAAAGAGAAATCTGTTAGACTTCACATGTACAGCAGATTTACATAAAACCTGCTATTGTTGCTGAAGTTTACCTGTTCACCGATCAAATAGTTCCAGAAACCACAGAAGAAAAGGAACTAAACTAGTAACTAAAATGTGTTTGCATTTGCACTGAACCGTGGAGATGAGGCAAATTAGACTGATGGCAGATTTAAAAAAAATTAACATGAACTTTTTTTTGGCATCAGGAACTAACTTTAGATTCCTTTGGTCAAAACACAGATAAAGTTCCTGTGTCTCCTTGTGGTGGAAACACCTTATTGGGCTTGATACTCTTGATAGAAAAGAGGCAAATTTACCAGAAAAACAGTTCAACCAATTGGCACAAGAAGTAAGTCTTCTCCACCTGGAAACATGTCTGTTAGGAGGAATATAATGCTTTTATTTTGAAACGGGGGAAAGACATTGCAAAGAGAAAGATTAGGAAAGGATCACTAAAAAGGTGAAGGTCAAAAGAATAATGTTTTCTTTACCTGCACTTTTTAATGTGCCGAATATCTAACTAAAGATAATAAAATACCTTTGGCTGTAACTGACAACAATTTGGACCTTAGACTTAAGCTATATTTATGCACCTGACCACAGGACAAGTCATCTTGTTGGCATGATTTTTTCTAAAACTTCATATTGGCACTGCTTTGTCACTGATGCTACTGTAGCACCTACTTCTAATGTTTTCCAGTGTTACTACTAATACTGTGTGTGTGTGTGTGTGTGTGTGTGTGTGTGTGTGTGTGCGCGCGCGCATGTGCGTGTGTTGTGTTGTCATAATGTCCTCAGATGGTTGGTGTGTGCGCCTGAAGTGGCTGCTCTCTTGGCCCCTGAGCGTCCTGCTTCACTGCACCATCCCCGACTGCAGCCTGCCGCGGTGGGAGAGCTGGTACCTGCTCACCTTCCTGTCCTCCACGCTCTGGATAGCCATCTTCTCCTACCTCATGGTCTGGATGGTACGGAACACACACACACACATTAGAGATGCAACAATTAATCAATTAGTTGTCATCTGTTAAATAAATCAGCAACTATTTTGATAATCAATTAATTGGTGCGAGTCATTTTTTAAGAAAAAAAATTACATTTCTCTGATTTCAGCTTCATAAATGTCAATATTTCCTGGTTTCTTTAATCCTCTATGACAATAAACTGAATATCTTAGGGCTGTGGACAAAACTATATATTTGAGGATGCCATCTTGGCAGAAATGTGAAATTTGATTTTAGTCATTTCCAGGCCTGGATAAGTATGGAGAAAAAAAAGAAAGAGTAAAAATATTTGTGTTTTCATTTTCAAATTCAGAATTTCTAAAAACTAAATTGATCATACAAGTGTTTTCGTGGCATCTAGAGCCAAAATTCCCCCTATGTGAGAGCGTGCAGGCTAGAGCGAGCTTGATGTTGTCAGAAGCAAGGGAAGAAGTATGACGTGTGACTGAACATACACTCGTACGCAGAGCTGCCTCTAGGCCTGCACGTCACAGACCAACAGCTCTGTCCCAACTGCCTTTATAACGGTACCATATCCGGACAGCTGCCACCAAAACAGTTATGAAAATGCAGCAATATCTTTGAATTGCATATATTCATAGCATCCCAAATAACTTGTCTTGTAAGCTTGTCTGAGTAAGGAAACCGCTGCGTTATTCATCATTTCTTTGGCCACAGTGAATAAACAAGAATGCACACCATGAAAATGTAATTATTTAACTTTTTTCTACTAATATTTGGATCTTTTTTATAAAGAGACTAATAGCTGTGGGGGAATAATAATATTATTATTTATTTAGTATGTCAAGGGAAAATAAATTATTATAAGGATCACCGGTTAGTTTACTTCAACAGATGTTTGACAGTGGAACGCTACAGTCTTCTAGTAATTATTTGGCAACATAATAGCATAGATATTATGAATGTATCATACCCCCCCACACACAGACACACACAGACTCTTTCCTCTGTATTTCTGTCCAGGTGACCATAATCAGTTACACACTTGGAATCCCAGAAGTCATCATGGGCATCACTTTTCTGGCAGCCGGCACCAGTGTCCCTGACTGTATGGCCAGCCTCATTGTCGCCCGACAAGGTGTGTGTGTGTGTGTGTGTGTGTGTGTGTTTAACCTGTCTCAACACATATTTACACTGTTGATAAAAAAACATTCTTTGCACATTTTAGTATGTTACAAAATTAAATCAGAATAATGAGTGGTTCCTTCTTGACCATGGAAAAAACTGGTTTGACAAAACACTCTTCACTCAAGGGGCACTTAATAGCCTTTTCTGGAGCTTTCAACCGAATTTCACAGCCTCATCAGAGGAAAAACTCATCAGTGTTTGATAGTTTTGTCATAACTAATTATGTGACATCTAGGGCTTTCAGTCATTGCAAGTTAAAAGGCAGAAACAGAGATATCAAAATATTGTGTGTGTATATGTGAAGCAGTAAAATAAAAAAAGTCTTATAATTGAATTGTCTCTGACAATATCGCTCAAATCTGATCTTTCTTGCAAGAAAGCATCAACTCATCATAGCCTCTTTATTACCTCTTAATGGAAATTTAGTATGTTTGTTTTCTACATTGCAACACCTTTTATGGATTACATTTGGCTGGAGTTTCACACAAAAGAAACAGCCCACTATTTCTCCATGTCACACAGCATGGAAGTTAATTGTGTACTTTCTCTCCCATTATGATTCAATGGATATTATAGATTAAAACAAACTGCAAACTTTATTTACAGGGAACTTTTCAGAGACAGCGTTAAAAACTGTTTTACATGAAAAGATCGGGATAAACTAAATGAGCCAGTTAGTGCACCTAAGTAGTTATATGTGTTTGACTGGATGTCTGTCATTTGCTCTACATATTGTCTCATGAATTCCATTTTGTATTTGTGCGTATGTCAAACATTGCAGGGATGGGCGACATGGCTGTGTCCAACTCCATCGGCAGTAATGTCTTTGATGTGCTGCTGGGCCTGGGCTTCCCCTGGGCGCTGAGGACTATTGTAGTCAGCTATGGATCAGTGGTAACACCTGCTGTTTTCTCTGCCTAATATCTCATACAGCCGACTTGACCCATGACCCTAAAAACACAGTTTTATCTGAGTGGAACTTTCGCCTTTTGAGCCTATAACATAAGTCAGCGTTCCCACGCGTCCTGGAAAACCTAGAAATTTTACAGTCATGGAAAAAACCTGGAAAATGAGAGCCAAAGTAAAATGTCCTGGAAAATCTTATGTTGTTCTGGAAAATTATTTAACAGGCATGCAAACACCTCACCTTTCGCTATTTTGAAACCAAAATGGGTTCCCTATATGATTTGTGCAGATCCGGTAAGATTGTTTTTTTCTGTTAAATAACAAATGAAAAATGCTTTGAGAAAGGTTTATTTGCACTTATTTATTTATTATTAAGCAAAAAGTGACTTTAACATCTTCTTGACACAGTTTTCCATTCTCTCCCAGTGAACATGACAAAGAGGAGGGAAGACTCCTGTGTACTGACTCAGCAGGGATGATATTACATGCGAAAAGCTGATTTATAGGAGAAACATATCTGAAAGCAACACAGAATGCCTTTTTGCATTAGATTCTGTTATAGTTTTACATTTTGAATTGCCAGCTGCTGCCTGACTTTTGCATAAATTAAAAACATTTCCACCATAATTTGGTCACATTTTCTGCATGTTCTACAAAAAAAAAGTACAATAGCAATAGCTCCCCTTGTTTCCTGTCACCTCTTGACTACATGCTGATATATAATGAAAGTGCCGACCAAAAATACCATTTGGATATTTCTGTAAAAGATAGAAGAGTTAGGAGTATACATGAATGCGCTCAGGGGCTGTAATGATGTATATTTCTGCATTTAAGTATAAAACCTCTCCTTGACTAAACTGAATGAACTTTGTAGGACATAAGGCATAAGGTATTTTATATAAAGTGATTTTAAAACATGTTAATGCTTTGTCATCTCTGGTTTCTAGGTGACAATCAACAGCAAAGGCCTGGTGTACTCGGTGATTCTGCTGTTGGCCTCGGTCGTACTTACTGTGAGTAGTTCTGTCTTTTTTAAAGTTAATGAATCTATCTAATTATATAAGTAAATAAAGTCTGCACCAACATCAACCACTCGTTTTCCTTCAACTCTGATTTTCATTTTATCTTCTTCCTGTCGAGGCCTGAGAGCCCTTTTTTAGACTCAGGGAAGTATGTGATAATGTTTAGAGCCGTGCAACAGGAAATGAAAAGCTCCCTCTATTTCTGTCCATGCCTCCCCAGGTCCTGTGTGTCCATCTGAACTCCTGGAGGTTGGACCGTAGGCTGGGACTCACTCTCATTCTGCTTTACGCCATCTTTCTCCTCTGCTCCGTCGGCTTTGAGAGGCTATAGAGGACAAACACACACACACACACACACTCCCCCACGCACATAGTTATACAAAAGGACGCACAAACAAGTGGTCCTACTCCTTTTCCACCTTCACTGCTGCCATTATTAATCAAATGTACAGATAGTTGAATTTTTGTTTCAGTACACGGTGGCTGTACATGTTCGAGCAGCGTTTCTGCAACACAGCTTCCCGAAAGCTGCATTGTTTACCTTTGATAAATGAGAATTTTACATAGTTTTGTACCGGGCACCTCCGATTTTGTGAAATAAAACTGATAATGCACTATGTCTCACAACAATACAAGTATTGCATTTGTTTTCTGAAACCAAGACTATTGTACAAGAAACCCCAAAGTGTGTTCATTTACTTATTAATACTTTACGACTGCCACAAGTAACCTCAATGGCCAGATGATTATACATGTAAGATTATGTAGTTGCTTCTCAGTGCGTGCAGATATTTTATGTCAAGTTTAATGTCATGTTTTAATCACGCCTTGGTGTGTGTAGTTGTGAACAACATAGCATGGCTGATCATCACGCTCCAGATAATTGCACTAAGCCACTGTTGTCCTGGCCTTGTACATGATGTAGCCCCATACCCTCCTACCCTTTTTCCTATAAGCTTCTCAGCACAGTTTATGAGCTGGAACAAAGGCGACTGTATGCTACAAGGTGTTTTTGAACATCTGTGTTTGGAGAGAGTCCTTGAGTGTATGTTGTTGAGTGCAATAATAAAACATTTTGCTCTGTGAGGTTTCTCTGGCTGTCTAATGCTCATCCAAAGCCTCATTATGATCTTCACATGCACTTGAAATGAGTACATGTGGCGAGAATTAGAGCAACATATGAGGAATCAAATGTCTACAAAAAGTGAAAAAGTCTACATTTCAACAATTTTCCAAAAGAGTTCTGTTGAATTATGCAAATGAAGAAGAATGCATTATTTAGCATTGTTCACTGCCAGGAGCAGTTCACCTGCAGGAGCTCAACACAATTACATAATCATTTAAAATATATTTAATATAAACTCCAGACACGTTAATGTGATGCAATCTCATTTTAAGTTATGGCACGATTTCTCTTCATGTCTACCATTGAGTCCTTTAGGCTTTAAGTTTTCACTCTGTCCAATTTGCACAGCAGCTATTTCACTGTTAAACACACCTTTAAAAGGAGTAGAGGAGCTGATCAGTGAGACATGAAAATCTGTTGACTTCCTGGTGTAGGTGGTGCATACTGCCTCGAAGATTGTCGTTCCTCCTGAGATTAAACAGACTTGTTAATAATACAACAGAATCTTCAGATGAACCTTTTGTCCCTGGAAAACATTTTTAGCCTCAGGAAGTCGGTGTAAAGCAGCAAAAAGCTCTGCTATATGGGACACGGGCCCTTAACACAAGATGGGATGAGGTAGAGACCGATGTGCTGTAGTTCAAGTCACATGGATCAGAGAGGCTGTTACCTGCAGCACTTCAACACTTGGACAGCTCCACAGCCTCCAGCAGGCTGGAGAAAGGGAGCTGTCCAAGTGCTGAAGCCGGGACACGCACATCCCTGATGGTCAGCTGAGTTGAGTGGAAGAGGTAGAAAGTCCTGTTGGGGCTCATACTGAATCTTTTGTCTCCTTTGAATGCCAGTTGATCTTCTTCATTGTGTCCCAAATCCATAATACATACTATTTGTATACATTATACCAGAGGTGGAAGAAGTACTCTGATATTTTACTTAGGCAAAAGTAGCAGCAGAGTAGAAGTACTCTGTTACACATAAAAGTCCTAGGCCCTTTGCTACATGTCACCCCCTCTCTCTTTCCCACATTTGCACTAATTTAAGTCAAAAAAAGAAAAGGAAAAGTAAACTTACCCATTATGCAGAATGGCCCAATTCAGAATAATGTACTGTACATTATTTTACTGGATTCTAACTATTGATGCATTAATGTTTCCCCTACTTTAATACAGCTGGTAAAGGTGCAGCTAATTTGAGTTATTTTACACACTCCTGGGTAGCTTGTGAAGTCAATATTTTGTTTTTCTCAGTCACTTTGGTACATTTCTCGAATCAGCCTTAACATCTGTGAAACAGTAAGTGCATTTCTCAAAACAGATGGAATACCAGCAAAAGCCTGTTACTTGCTCACATCAGAATGATAAGTCCTTGTGTCACTATTTACAAACAAGATAGTCAAAATGTTTAGCCCTGTTGTGAACATAACAGTGCACTCGAAGTATTTTCTAATGTAAACTATGGCTAAGGTTTTGATGCCAATGATTGAAAATGCACGAGTCTGCACTTTCTCTGTATGGCACATATCAGTACAGTACAAAGTTATACATTGCAAGAGATTGGACAGGACTCAAAGTCGCGCTTTTACTGTATGTACTGTAATTTGTTGACAGAACATGTCATGGTGATACAAAAAAGAAAAAGACTAGAATGTTTTACAGAAAATACAAAATTACAAATGTAAACATGGGAAACCCATTAAGCTGATGTTCCTGTCTGTCAGTTCCACAAATTCTCATCCACATAACAACAGATATTTTCATCAATTCAGGACACGTTTACAAAAAAAACAAAAAACCCCAATGCAATGAACTTATGCCTACATGTTTTGGGTGGTAAGACTATTCATCAGAGAACCAATTTACCAAAGAGACTGAGAAAAATTAGAATGCAAAGTAACTACACAAATAAATGTAACAGTTACCCTTCCACCATTGCTTTATACAGTATATAATATTCATAGTACACAATTTTTGCTTAGTGTAGAAATAATCTACATGCTTAAATGTTTTGTAGTGACAGGAAATTACACAACATGGACTTCAAAGTACTTTTACAATGCTGTTTGCAAATTAAATTTCACGTCAGGATGTTTTTCCAAAGATTTAATACTTATTTTTTGTTTTGCTAACTTTTTCCAGGGTTGTCTTGCCTCTGTCCACAATTAGTTATTACATTTGAGTAGTTCTTCCATTTCCTTTGAGCATTTTGTTTTTAGTGTGAACAGACAAGATACTTAAGACTTGCTTAAAATGAGTTGGTAGTGTGGACGAACACAAACCGGGCCCCAACTACAGAAACAGCACAGTATCAATATCTGCAGCACAGGCGGCCATCAGCTGATCAAAATATACATCAACTACATTATGGAATTTAAATGATTCAGTATTTAAAGCAGTTACAATGGACACATAATTCAAAGTGATTTTTATTTCAGTCGGGCTAAATCGGCTTTGATACCAAAGAAATGTAAAAATAAAAATAGTACAACAAAGTACATCATTTTACAAATACTCATAATGGAGGTCTGACATATCAGAATAATCAAATAAATTCAAACATGTCACAGTCATAACAAAAATAGAAAAAGTCAATACAGTACATAGAATGCATTAGGAGCTATATACTTGAAGTGTTTGCTATACCATAGACTTTACAAAATTCTACTAGAAAAAACTCCCAGTACCAATGGAATATCAGGTAATATAAAATGTAAAAAAAAAATATAACAAAATAAAAACACTTGTGAAGAGAGTGTGTGCGCATTCATACAGGTGCAATCTGCATGCAAATCTGCCTCAGTGGGACAAATGATAAAAGCAGCTACAGGTTGTGAATGAGTCGCCGGTCTGACAGCAGCCGTTTGAAAACAACTTGTGAAGGATGATGTCGCTGCCAAACGGTTTCTAAAAAGGTAGCACAAAACATCTTTGAGAAAACGATGCACCTTTACGATTACTAGTTTTCCGTGTTCGCGTGTCAGCTTCTCTGATAAAACAGCATTATCTGAGTCAGGTTTTTCAAAATAAAGATAAATTTAGACCTGTTTGATTGAGAAATAATGCTGAAGACTGATATTTTACTATATGTTTTTGTATCATGAGCCAACTATAGTGTTTGGTTAAAGTAACCTATCTGCCTAGTAACCTAGAATCCTAGAATCAGCAATGAAAAGTTGGTTTTGGTGCAACCTCAAAGTAGAAAAGCCAAAGATTTTGTGCTAACAGCTTAATGAGTCAAATTCTTGTTATTGGCAAAAAAATTACAACTTTGTTTTATAATCTCTGTACTACTAATTTAAAATGGTTTACATGATTTTGATAAGCTCCATGGGTGATTGTTGTGTGTATTTCATATGATGGTGGACCTTGGCACAGACCGGCTCCCCCTCAAGGGAAACCTCTTCAAAAGATTAAGATGGATCAGACAAAGTACACAGACAAATGCCACTACAAAAGTCCACTAGTAACCAGAACAATAACAATAGTAATAATAATAATAATAATCCTCAGCCATATACGTTGGGATTTTTTCTTTCTCCCACATTCAGGGAGAAAAAATAGATAATTTGGCAGAAAAGAAACTGTGTTGTCTCGACAGTCCGCACTGTGTCTGAGTGTGAAAGGGTGGAGAAAATTAGCTTTGATCCTAATCCGTTTGCTCCTGGGAGCTCCCATGGAGACAGCAGTTACAATGGTTACTGCATGCTCTCTGTCTCTGTATCTAGTGTGTGTAACAGTCCAGGAGAGAGTGTATGTGTGTGTGTGTGTGTGTGTGTGTGTGTGTGTGTGTCTATACTGTATATGTATGTGTTTGACGGCGAGCCTCGGGGGCTTTGCAGGCAGGTTGGTAGTGATAGTTTGATCCCCATGTTGACTGATCCCCCCACTGACGCTGTAGATATTAAGACTTCAAAAGCTGATCTGCGATCTGGCTCAGCTACATCTGGACAGAGCCCGGAGCTCTGGACTGGGAGGAGGTCTGACGTTTTCCATCAGGGGTGGGGTCCTGTGACTGCTGGGGCGGGACTTGCTGCTATGGTGTCACTCAGGGGTGGAGCTCTGGTTCTGCTGGTATATGGAGGCTTTATCCTTCAGCAGAGCCAGGCACAGGTGACAGCTCCAGCTCCCTGGAAAACAGATAAACACGGTGAGGCAGGGCTCGAGGGTGTAGAAATACATCGTTGGCTAGTCGAGATGAATCGATAATGAAAGTAATCGTTGGTTGAGGCACTGGTCAACTCAGTGCAGGTCTGAGGGAAGAGGTCACAGCAGATTTTCAGAAGTGTCAATTCTCTTTGGGCGCTGGCCCGAATACCATTTTGAGCTTAGAAGCTTCGATGGTAAATATTGAAAAAGTCACGTTACGGAGATCGTTTAGACGTCTGTTGATAAGCAGGCTGTCATTTCACGAGCAGTAGAACAGCAGAAGAAGGATGAATGCCCAGAAGTTCTGCAAAGGACATGAGTGAGGGAGAATCCAATGGGGGAGAGATAACAGCGGTCATGAGTGTGAGTGTGAGTGAGTTTCTTTATTCTCATAGCGTGGGCTAACTAAAACAGCAAGATATTATTGCCAATTTGTTTTTAACTTTGTTATGGCTAGGCTAGCAGACCCAAGTGCAGGACTAAGAGAGGAAGGAGACTGGAGTTAAATTAAAGAGGAACATTTATTACAGGGTTTGGATATTGAGCCAGGGAAGAGCGAGGCAAACTTTAAAATGTAGGCTATTTAACTGTTTTGATCTGTAATGAATGTGAACTTTAATGTGAACTGCGTTACGTTCACTGCTGTGAGAGGAGGTCAGGGGTCTGCATGCAAAAAACCCTGAACATTAGAATCCCAAAATTGAAAATCGAATACCTATCCAACAAGCAAATATTCAAATATTTGGGTCCAGCCCTAGCCCTCTTAGCTCTGTTCCTGGTCTCTACCAACTCCTGAGACAAATATCTGTTTAAGCTACTAAATGCTCTGCTATGTTCAGCAGCTAGTCACTGTGTCTGTCTGTTGTTTGGTGCTGAGCAGGTAGTGTGCAGTGGGTATTTAGCAGATATATATCGGCGCTAGAAGAGCGATGACAGTGAACTAGAACAGGTGTGGGCCAGACAGCTAAACAATGCGCTAAAACTCGCTGTACAGCAGAGGAGAACTGCAGATTCAGGTGATAATTCTTTGTATGTTCATCACTATAAGTGAACCCTTTCACAATGTCAACTATCAACTATGAACACAACTTAACTGTGAATTCTGTTCTGTAAACGTAATCAAAGCTAATCTGTTTATGCTGTCTTGGTCACCATCCAAAGAAAAAACAGCTTTTCTATTAGTGTTCTGAAGTGCATTACAAATCAGGGTAATTAGGGGTCCAGTACCGCGAAGCGGCTGGGAACCCTATTGTAATCGTTCTCGTTTTTATTATTAGGGGTCCAAGCCCGAGTGGGCTGGGAACCCGTGAATGCAAGGCATCGCGATTCCCAGTACCCTATTGTTTTCGCTCGGGTTTTTATTTATTTATTTTTTATTCTTCCGTACATTTTCGCCTAATTCCACTACTGCAGCCTAGACGGTAAGTGCGAGGGACGCGCAACTCACAGGGTAGGTTCAGGCCCATGAGACGACGGCATGCGAAATAATTTGCTCACTTTGACCGCTAGGTGGCACTACAAGCAAGGTCCAAAGTTTGGCACATTCAAATCGCTGTAACTCCCACATACAGTGGCGGATATCAAAAACCTTATATCCACGTGTTCGGGGGATCGAGCTGAATCTCGTGGTACAGGCCACACCCATTTCCGCCTAGACTATTTTTTCGCGAAAACTGAAAAACCTATTTTAATTAACTCCTCTGAAGCCGCAAGTCAGATTGACACCAAGCGTGGCACGGATAATCTCTGGACCAAGCTGATGAAAGTTTGTAGAGGAAATTTTGATCCCCCTGAGGGCCTGTGCAAAATTTGGTGCAACTCGCCCCTAGGGGGCGCTATTTAATCCAAGAAAATTGTTCCACTATAACCACAAGTCACACTGACATGAAACCTAAGCCAAATTCTTCTGCATGGTCCCCTTACTACAGGCACCAAACTTCACCCAATGCCCATAGGTGGCGCTGTTATTGCAGATTAAAGACGTTATACATAACCACAAGTCCGATTGACACCAAATTTGGGTCAATTGTTCCCCATGGGCCCCTGATAACGCCTGAATTTGGTGTAATTCGGCCAAAAGGTGGCGCTATAATCAAAGCTCAAATGTGCTCGGACAATCCCATTCATTTCAATGGGATTTTCAAACAAAGGACATTTTGCCTCATAACTACGCGCCACTACACTGCACATTCATAAACCTTATGTCTACATGTTTCAGGGATGCTGCCAATTCTTATGATATAGGACACGCCTCTGTGCGATGACGTTTTCATTTCGCTACATCGCGAAAACTGGAAAACCTATTTTAATTCAATCAGCACGAACTGTGGCACGGACCATCTCTGGACCGAGTAGAGGGAATTTTGATCTGACAAAAAATTTCCCAATTGCAAGCTAACAAATATTTGCGAAAACGCTAAAAACAGCAAGTATAACATATCTCAGGCTTGGAAAGGCCGATCAACACAAAACTTGACCTTATGTGGCATGCCCCCCTGAGGGGCTGTGCAAAATTTAGTACAGTTAGCCCCTTGTTGGCGCTATTCAAAAAAATCCCATAGACGTACATGCATTTTACATCTCCACAACTCCGACTGATACCAAATTTGGGGCAATTGTTCCCCATGGGGCCTTGATCACACATGACAATTTTGGTGGACCTTATGCAGTAAACCAGCGGCGCGCCGGGCCCGACTTGCTCACCCTCCGCGGGGCCAGGGGGGGGCGGCTTGCGCCGGGAGGCTTGGACCCCGCTTATAACTGCTTGCAGTTCTAGTTAATCTTACTTTTACCAAAAGCTAGGATATTTTTTTAATTCACAACCCTAATTAACAAGGAATTAAGGCTTCTATTTGACATTGTAGCTTGGAAAACTACCAATGTGCGGCAGGCCTCTTAAGAATGCATTTGTGAGGAAGAGAGCACACAGTCCTGTGAAGATATCTGAGAACTCTCAGGGTATAAGGCAACAGATCAGACCAGATGGATTGTAGGTGCCCTGCTGGTGACCGTGGATATCTTGGATGAGGGTGACCTTCATGCCTTTAACCCAGTACAAAGGGATGATATCAGGGGATATCTGTTAACTTTGTCTGCCAAATGACAAAATGTAAACCTCTGCAGTGAAGTGTTCGGCGTCAGCTTACCCTCTGGTGGTTCGGTCATGGGGGGACTTAGACAGTACATGTGGTAGCCTCGGTCGCAGTCATCACAGAACAGCAGCTGGTCCTACAGAACACATCATGTTCAGTCTACTGATTAGAGCACCAAGAGAAAATTCAACAAGCAGAGAAAGTGAGACAGTTCACTCTCTTTCTCCTCCCTTTCTGTCCATTTCAGCCTTTTGCCCACACTAAGTCTACATGTCATTTTACACACAAAAAAAACTTTATTTTAACTGGGCTCGACAATGTCTTTAGCAGAGGCCTGTCCCCAGCAAGATTTTTTTGGGAAACACAGAGACCACTTCTGACACATATGATGGAAATATAAAAAAAGGCTCACATCATTCTCTGAGGTGCCGCAAACGTTGCAGCATTTGCACTCAATGCACTGCCAGCGATAGGTCTTCACTGCAGCCATCATGACTGGTGTGAACTGCAGGCATGTTGGGTGGCCTGCAGGAAGGAGAGGACATAAAAATAACCATGAACCGTGCACTAGTTATGACCACCTAGTTGCTTGATGAGTTGACATGATTAGGGCTCAACTGACTGTTAACTAAAACCCCTTTTCTGAAGAGCCATCGGGTAATTGTAGTTTGACAACTGTGAAAAGGCGCAGCTGGGCTGTCAAGCTTTTAATTTTTTCCCATGATGATGAGCTGTGCATGGGGCTGTAGTGAGTGGTAATCAGTATTTCAAATATATGGTGCGTGGTGTCTTTTCTTCTAGTGTTTCAAAGACCAAAAAGACAAAAGTGTAAGTGTCTGTAAGGATTAGGCTGGGAACTGGAAGGTCGCCAGTTCAAGTCCAGCTCAGACCAGAGTTGTGAAGCGTGGACTGGTAGCTGGCGAGGTGCCAGTTCACCTCCTGGGCACTGCTGAAGGTGGCCTCGAGCAAGCCCCTGAACCCCCAATTGCTCGGGGCGCCGCACTGAGTGGCAGCCCCGTCACTCTGACATCTCTCCGTGTGATGTTGCTACGCATGTGTGTGTATTTCAGACCTGTGTGTGTATACTAATAACAATAATAACACCAGAGTGAGAACATTGAATTTCCCTTGTGGGATTAATAAAGTATGTCGTCTTCTTCTTCTTCTTAACATACGATGCAACATTAGCGTTACTTACAGCAGTAATCGAACATTACTCACAAGAAATGAGCCAAATATTTACATTCGTTTGTGGGGTTGCAGATTACTTTAATCAAAGTCACGACTAGCATATCCACAGTAGGGCCGGAACGATGTGAGATTTTTAAGAGCGATACCGATTTTGATATTTGAGGATTTTAAAATCTGATAACATAAACTAAGATTATCCATTTGTCATGTGTAGTTACGAGACCTCACCAAGACAACATGACATAGTGTAGTTAATTTTTTTACAGTACAGCTGACTGCTGTGCTCTGTGGTGTTTCTGTGGCGTATCAAACACGCAGAGTGCCCTCAACACTCACACGATCCGCCTCTCTCTCGTCTCTTTCTTTTTTAATTGTCATTTATCGACACCGATTTATCTGCAAGTAGCTCATCTCGGCCAATAATATCGGCACGCTGATTTATCGGTCCAGCTCTAATCCACTGTGTGTTTCCTGACACAGCGTTATGTTTGTTGAACACAACGTTAATCCTCATCCTAAAAGATTTTTATCTTCAATCCATGTCTTCTACATGGATCATAAACTGGTGAGGACGCTGACTCTTTTGATATTGCTGGTATGAAATGACAAGGCTGCTTTTGTCTACCTCTGTTTCTAAAATATAGAACCCTTTAATTACAATGAATTTCAATGATAAAAATGGACACTGTTAACCCTGTAAACTGCATATGTGCCATCTGAGATAGAAAGCTCTACAGGCATAGCAAATGTAACTAAGGTGGGGCGGAGCTTACATGAACATGACGAGTTCATACTGAGCGTCCACGTCTGAGCAGGACACCAGCTCTTCTGATTGGCCGGTCTTCTGGTTTAAGGTGGAGTCTCCCAGACAGAAGTCACAGTAATCGTTAGGCAGTGCCAGCCCATTGGGACCTTCTAGTTGCTAAGTGGGAGAATGAGTGAAGAAAACCATTCAGTGCACATTAGATCTGTCACTTTAACCTGAGTATTGAGGAAGATGAGTCAAATATCTTCTTCAGATGAACATGTCAAAACTGTCATTGTTTGTCTAAGTGTATAATACTGTTTATAAATCAAATATTTTCAACTCTGAAGCACAGTGTTACAAACCTGTTCATGCCACAGCAGCCAAATCAATTTTTACCTGGTAATGGCTGATGATGTATTGAATCATGATCCAAACTAATGAATGAGTGACAACTGACAAAACGCACTTGTTGAATGTTTTGGCTAACACGGTGTCGCGTGCACAAAAGAAAATAGCAATGCGATGCATATGAGGGGGGGGGGGGGGGGGGGGGGAGATGGATGATATGCTGAAAAAAATGCCAGGAATCCCAACTGTGCAAGCATGTTTCAGTCAGGAACACTCAGAATAATCCCAAATTCGGGATTCAAAATGATCATGAAAATCAAAAAAATAAAGGAGCGGAACAAAAAAAAAAAAACCAAAAATAATAATGAGAGAGAGACTTCCCTTTTACAACACATACATGCTAAATGGCATGCAACCACACCTCCCTCCCCTCTCTCTCTCTGTCTCTCTCTCAGCACTAGAGAGTGACTCACTCTTCTGCTCTTCAGGCTGGCGAGGAGTGGGTGGTGCCTCGATCTCCTCGCGGTCTCGCCCTCCTCCTCGGCCAGGTGAGAGTGTGTATAGTGGTAGCTCAGGCCAGGGCGGTTCTTGTAGCGCTTCCCCAGACTGACACACACACACGGTCACAGAAAATGTTATAGTGATGGCGGCTCATTCTTATTACCGTGCAAAAAATCCCAAGATGGAACCACAAAAGTGCGCTGTTGTACGCAATCACCCGACAACCGGCTTCATTTAAAAAAAATGTTATTTGCACAAGGTTCATTTTTGGTTGACGCGCTAGTAGCAAACTCATTCACTGGAAGTGAGCTTTTGCACAGTGAGCTATGGCAGCAGAAATTACAGAGCCACACGAAGCGGCAAAAATAAAAATAAAAAACGCATTCAGGCGGGCAACTTTACCAATTTCTATGATGTAAAACTTAAGTTCCAGATGGGGTCTTTCAGATCACACCATGCATGGCAGAAGGGTTGTTTTTGTCTTTCAGGAGAAAAAGCAAAAGTCCCTCTTGCTGACATGCATGACACACGGACGTTGCAAGGAACTTCCACTTACTGTCGCAAGCATATGCTTGTCCCTCTCCTCCAGCGCTGCAGCTGCAGCCTCCTGTTTTT
>NW_024041133.1:0-53840 GCF_014851395.1 Micropterus salmoides
TATTACAGGCTAGGTGTTTTTCAACCCCAAAATCTACCTCATACTAATAGCCTCATAAGCTTAAAACTTTCTTGGTTTAAGTTTTTTTTTTCACTTCACTTTTATAATTCTCCCTCTGCTCCCTGCCTCTCTCTCAGACCCACATGGCCCATCATTCACCATCGGTAAGGCCATATGGCTCTGTGGGTCTGGTGTTCAACAACTCTGTGCCTGTGCAGAACCCAAAGGGCACCACCAGTAAGTTCATTGTGTCGTGTGGGCCTTCTTTGCCGTCTCTTCCTGGCCTCCTACACTGCCACCTGGCTGCCTTCATGATCCAGGAAGAGTTTGTGGACCAAGTCCTGGGACTGTCTGACAAGAAGGTGGGATTACACACATACACACAGAAACACACAAATACACTGAAGAAACTAAACGCATTCACAGTCAGGGTTGCTCGTAATGGATGCCAGCCCTACGGCCAGACAGGACTCTCCAGGGAGTGCCCTTGGGCTTCACAGCCCAAACCCTCTGGCCGTAGCTGTCACCACGCTAACACTGCCAGCCCAGCAGACCCAGGGGTGCACAACTACGCAGGCTGCAAAGATCAAAGACAGTGTTTGTGTTTGGGTGTCTGTGTGTGTTTGCGTGTGTGTCGGTAGTTTTGCAGAGCTGGCATGTCAGCAGTACCCCAGCCAGTCTTACGCTAGACCGGACACACAATGATGATGACTGATGATCCACTCCACTGTTTTCCCCTCCTCCTTTCTCCTGTGTCTCTTCTTGTCACTCTCCTCCTCTCTGTGTGCCTCTCCTTCACTTGAACACTTTTCTCCCTCTCATACTTGACTCCCTTTCTTCCCCTCCTTCTTCTCTTATTTGTCTTGCTGTCTCTCACTCCTGCACTACGTCTTGTAGCCTCTTTGTTTTTATCTTTTGTTTTTTTGAGCTACTGTCATTCTCACTTTAAACAATATGTCTCTTTGCTGTCCTTCTTCCTTACCCTACAGTTCCAGAGTCCATACTCCTATTCCCTCCCTTTCGCTCGGGACGGTTCCTAACGCAGCACCGAGCGCAACATCAGGAAAACTATCCAGATATGCATCAGTACATGACCAATACCATCAGACTGGCGTCGTGGATGCGCTGGTCAGCCCTCAAGACTGGGTACTGTAAACTTGTCAAGCCAACTTACTTCAAGTTAAAATGTATTATACCTGAGAGGTAATTCTGTTTGCAGACAGTATGTATGCTTAAGAACATGTGAAAACAGACAACAAAGACCTTGCTTCACACAGAGATCTGGCCCCATGTGGGGCCCCAGCACTAGTTCATGCTAAAATGCTGCAGTAACTGTGCTCAGTGTTTCGTCACTGACAGTAAAATGCAACACTGTCTGCAAGTGCTCATTATTGAGTCTTGTTGCTGCTGGAAAGAGGGAGCTGCCAAAACAGGGAGATGTAATTTGTTCTGGAGTTTGCTACTTTTATTCTCCCTCCTAAACACACAATGGAAGGATGGCTGCAGTGCTTTTATTTGTGTCATTAGTTTTCTGTGCTTTGATCTTTAGGGTATTTTCTCCAAATAATTTTACTTTGCTTTTCCCTCTCTCACGTATTATTGATACTGCATATCAAATAGATACAGTTGTTTCTCATATCTCATACTTAGGCATTGTTTATACAGCATCACAACTGTATATTAATGTGTTCAGCAGAACATCAGTGTTTATTTAACTTGAGCAAAATGGTTGTGTTACACAGAAGACAAGTAAAAACTTTTGTCATATTTCAGTCATGGCTGTGACACAAAATTTTAAACACATTAAAATGCTCTATACTTTAATGAATCGCAGTATAGTGTTTTCAAATGCTGTGTGCACTTAAACCAGTGAATATTAGTCTGAAATTCTGTGCAGTTTTCAAACAGCAGACACATTTAACATATCCCTATGGTGCAGTTTAACAGTTTAATTCAAGTGTTTTATATTTATGTATACATATCTTACACAGAGGGCCCCAGGGATTGATAGCACCAGGTGTATTCAGAGGGTTATATAAAACCATTTCTTTGCTCATAATGAAGTTCTAAACAGGGTTCTGCTGCTATACCTTGTAATATTGGCTCCTTGTTGCATTGTGTTTTGGTTAACAGTCATAGATCAAGCTTCTTTTTTTGCTGAGCTCAGAGGTTCAGGCCCACGTAAGGGATTGTTGCATCACATACTGCGGATGTTGCGCCCCTTAGTTTGAATTCAGCTTTTCATGTCAGAATAATGACAAAACCTGTAAGGAAAAGATTATAGCCCAGTGTGAACAAAGACATCCTCATGTGCGTGAATATTTACAGTACCCTATGCGCACGGGAGTCAGTCACACACTGAAATTCCAGCGAACAGTTTGTTCATGGATCTGAAGCGCATTGTTACTGTCACAACATTGGATGTACATTATCATCTGTAGTGAAGACTCAGCAATGTTGTGCTTTTTAGTACTGTAGCCTGATGGTCATTTCACAATCTCTTCTTTTACCATCAAATGAGGACTGTATATATATATATATATATATATACAGTATATATGTATTTGGTGCTGGGCAACGATTAAAATTTTAATCGCGATTATGCGCATGATTTTCTTGCGATTAATTGCATTGTTACGCGTAAAATTGAATAACGAATTCTTAAGTGTATTGCGCAATTTTAATTTAAATGTACTGCTATATACAAAAAAGTGTAATAACATGTGGTTTGCAAACACTTTAAACAAATAAGGTGCTTTTTTACCAGCAGTATTCCCTTTACACCGTAGCAATAAAAAATTTCTTGTAAATCTCAACTTAAACATTAATGTAATCAAATCAAATATTAAACCAAAGCTATTTGCCACTGCCAGGGCATTACCTTTTATCTAGCGTTTAAGTTACCATCAGAGTGCAGTTTTTCTTGTTTGTCAACAGTATCAGCATCAGGTATCTTTTATCAGGGAGCAGAAGAAACAGTCTGTTCAGTACGGTCGGGATGATGTCTACAAAACTACATTGAAACTCGTGATGGACGTTGGCATGCGGGGGTGGGGGTGGGTGGTGGGGGGTAGCGGCCTTGGACAAGGCAGATCTGTTTCTTTTATATTTACATTGCATTTCATGTTTCCTATTATGCAAATGAACCTTTCTCATAGAATTTTATTTGTTATTTAACATTTCTTGTTGCAAGCTGATTTTCAGAAAACCTTTAGCAAATGCTTTGAAAAGTGGTGGGGACATGTCCCCAGTGTCCCCAGTGTAAATGGCACCTATGGTACTGTGCAACGATTAAAATTTTTAATTTTTAATTGTAATTAATCGCACTGTTATGAGTCCAGAGCCACGATCATAACAGGCAACGTCTGAGCAACTGGTTGTCATATATATTCGTTTTTCTTGTTTTTTTTCTGAGCAGGTATAAGAAGAAACATTTTTCTTTTATCAGGGCAGCATAAACAGTCTATGTTCAGTAGCAATGTCCCTGTCAGAGTGAGGTGAAGTGGCACGTTGCGAACAACAGTTTCCAGAATCTATTACTGTTAACTGAATAGGACATCAACAGCAGGGAATTTGCATGGCAGAGCTACAGCTAGGCTACAGCTGTGTGGCACACAGAGCTGTTGCCTTGGTTAATGTCCATAGAACACCTGCCGTTTACTCGCGAAGCCCTTGTCTCCCTTTCTGATCATCGGAGCAAAGAGCAACCACTGGGCCAAACAACTACGTTGTGATTTTAAGAACGTTTCTAAGACCGACATTTTCCCCAATACTAACCAGCATGCAGTGTGTAGCTATCCACTTCACTATGGGATTTGATCGCTGTCTTGTTTTTGTTTATCTACTTCTCCCACACACTGCATGCAACGTAGTCAGTCGAAGTCTCCCTCCACTGCTTGTTTGGGTGGGTGATTTGTAGCTGATCAACATCCCATCCCTCCTGTTACCCATGGTCTGACTGTAGTGTATAAAATAATTGTTGGCGTTAATTAATTAATGCGTGCCTAGTCCTAAGTCGTGCCCAAAGAGAGAGAGAGAGAGAGAGAGAGAGAGAGGAGAGAGAGAGAGAGAGAAGAATAGTCTGGAAAAATGTACATTATTTGTTTGAGAGAATTATTGATTTTCTTTCTCCTTAAGTCATCGTGTGACCAGATTTATCTTGGAATGAGAAGACTGAAAACAACCTGATTACTGTGTGCTGAATATGAAGCTACAGCCGCATCAGGCATAGCCTAGCATAAAGACTGGAAACAGGGAAAAGAACAAGCCTTGCTCTGTTCAAAATATTCAACAAAAACCACCAGCAGCTCTTAACTGACTATTAACATGTTGTATCTCATTTATTTAATCCATTTAAAACCACATTGTTTGTATGCTAACTGTCTCCTAGCTCCTAGCTAATAGCTTCATATTTCAGACAGACCTGAGAATGGCATCAATCTTCTCATCTAACTCTTGTCAAGAAAGAGAATGATATTGTAATATTTTCTAATAATGTTTCCCAAAATGTTGAACTAAGTGTAAAAATGACAGTTTGTGGTTTTAAAGGGGGGGTTGTGAAAGACTTTTTCTTGGCCTGGTGCACAAGACTCCAGGCAGTCGGCTGTAAGCCTCAAATATAATCGACAATTGTAAGCGTGCGCTCATATCTCTCGGCAAGAACGTGAATAAGCATCCTTCCTAAAATGTTGAACTATCTTTAAAGCCTTTAAAGCGTGTCAATGTCTCCTCGCAGCTTGTCACAGGTGTTTGCAGGCAATTTAATCAAAAGTAATGTGCTACTCATGGATTGTTTTTAATAGCTTTTACAAGGTACAAATATTCAGCACATCAGAAAAATGTAAAGAATAAACCCTAATACCTAAATATGTTTTTTTATTCTATCATTTCATGTTAATCATGTCACAACCCCTCAAATTATTAAACAAACCCCTTGACAGGCTGGAACCCCCTGGTCTAGATAGTAAATCCAGAACTTGTGGTTCTCTTACAGAAAGCTAGATGCTTTCATTTACGACGCTGCTGTGCTGAACTACATGGCGGGCAGAGATGACGGCTGTAAGCTGGTCACTATCGGCAGCGGTTACATCTTTGCCACAACAGGTTATGGTATCGCCTTGCAGAAAGGATCCTACTGGAAACGCCTGGTTGATCTGGCCATACTAGGCATCATAGGAGATGGTGAGGCACTCACATGCATCCATATTCTTCACCATCTCAGTCACATTGCATTGAAGTTTAAGTTTCTAAGTTGTTGCTGGCGTTTCATATTATTACAGTTGTGCCATTGCTCAGCTTCCCCCCCCCAACCTCTCCCTCTCTTCTCCCTCGCTCTGTCAGAAAGCTATCAGGGGCTAGTCTTAACACACCATTTCATCATCATTACTCTGTGTGGGTTTTTGTGTGTGTGTGTGTGTGTGTCCACCATGTCCTGTTATGTTTACTCCTCCAGATTGTTCTGTATAATAAGCTGTGAGATGGTGCGAATGGAAGAAAGAGAATGAGCCAGACAGAAATCAAACTGCTGAAACCACTAAAGTGCTTCGCTTCACACCCAGCCTTTTTATTCAGGGCAAACACACGCATGCGCATGTGACACACAAACACACTCTGTCTGATAATAATTCCTCCCATCTTTCCTTATCACACCATCACTATCAATTCTTCCCCTCCTCCTACAACCGTTTTTTCAGTCCACCTCCTGTCTCCTTTCCATTACGATCTATTTACCACTTCACCTCTTTCCTCTCCTCCATTCTCTCCATCTTCCCTTATAATGATTCGCCCTTTTCCCACACACCTCTCTTATTCCCTCTGCTGCCTCTCTTTTTCTCTTACCTCCTTTTACTTTTTTCCTTCATTCCTCAGCCCTACCTGCTGCCATCTTAAACCTTTACTTTTTCTCTACCTTTCTGACAGGTGAGATGGAGGAGCTGGAGGCCCAGTGGCTGACTGGTATCTGCCACAACGAGAAGAACGAGGTGATGTCCAGCCAGCTGGATGTGGACAACATGGCGGGTGTCTTCTACATGCTAGCCACAGCCATGGGCCTCTCCATCCTCACCTTCATCTCTGAACACCTTTTCTACTGGAGGCTGAGATACTGCTTCACTGGTGTTTGCACTGGGAGGCCGGTCTGCTCTTCACTATCAGCAGGGTGAGGAGAGGGAAATGTATCCGATAACCCTTCTCCTAGCAGGAACCTTTACCAGGAACTAGCAATTTACCTTACCTGCATTTTGACAGCAGAAACATAGTCCAGTTTTGGTTCCTGCGTAGCAGTTTCTGCCCTCGTTGCTTCTGAGTTAGTACTTCCAAATTATTTCTGTTTGCAGTGCTGAAGGCCACTTATTAATTGTAAGAAAGCACTGGTTGCAATATCAATATGAGTATCAGGACTCGGGATGGGAACTTCCTCATAATATTATTGACGTTTAAATTTAAAGGCGACTTGCACACTACCTCAAAACAGAAGAGAAGAGAGTGAGTGGTCTAAACACATAGAGAATCAACAAGCAAAACAAAACTTAACTGTTTTTGCAAATAGTTTCAATGCGGTTACATACTGAAGCAGAAAAATAACAGGAAAAAACTCACAGCACAATATTGAGATTTTGAAGACAGCCGTCAAGCCTTTGTGGTGTTTAACAACATCAATTCAGACATCACACAGGAAATTACAAAAACGATTACTCTGTTGCTGTCTTGTTGTGGGCAAAAAAGGCATCTCAAAGCAGTTGTTTTTTTAGTCCTTTATGTGTCTTAATTTGCCTAATCTTCATGGTTCTTCAGATGCGGTAAAAATACAAACAGGAATGTGCAGATGTGTATGATATATATACAGTATCTCACAAAAGTGAGTAATATTTGATTTTATCTTTTCATGTGACAACACTGAAGAAAGTGAGTACACCCCTAAGTGAAAATGTCTAAATTGGGCCCAAAGTGTCAATATTTTGTGTGGCCACCATTATTTTCCCGCACTGCCTTAACCCTCTTGGGCGTGGAGTTCACCAGAGCTTCACAGGTTGCCACTGGAGTCCCCTTCCACTCCTCCATGACAACATCACAGAGCTGGTGGATGTTAGAGACCTTGCACTCCTCCACCTTCCATTTGAAGATGACCCATAGATGCTCACTAGGGTTTAGGTCTGGAGACAAGCTTGGCCAGTCCATCACCTTTACCCTCAGCTTTTTTAGTAAGGCAGCGGTCGTATTGGAGGTGTTGTACGATGTTGGAATACTCATACATCTATTTCCCAAAGACAACCTCTGGATATGCTGCTGACCATGTGCACTCAAGTTCTTTAGTCGACCATGGCGAGGCCTGTTCTGAGTGGAACCTGTCCTGTTGAACCGCTGTTTGGTCTTGGCCACCGTGCTGCAGCTCAGTTTCAGGGTCTTGGCAATCTTCTTATAGCCTAGGAGAGAGGAGAGCAACCATTCTTTTTTTCAGATCCTCAGAGAGTTCTTTACCATGAGGTGCCATGTTGATCTTCCAGTGATCAGTATGAGGGAGTGTGAGAGTGATAACACCAAATTTAACACACCTTCTCCGCATTCACACCTGAGACCTTGTAACACTGTGTCACATGACACCGGGGAGGGAAAATTGCTAATTGGCTAATTTGGACATTTTAATTTAGGGGTGTACTTACTTTTGTTGCCAGCAGTTTAGACATTAATGGCTGTGTGATGTGTTATTTTGAGGGGACAGCAAATTTACACTGTTCTACAAGCTGTCCACTCACTACTTTAGATTATAGCAAAGTGTCATTTCTTCAGTGTTGTCACGTGAAAAAAGATATAATCAAATATTGATCAAAAATGTGAGGGTGTACTCACTTTTGTGAGATACTGTATGTCGGAAACACGCAATACTTACTGTTAAGATGTAAAGGATTCTGGGTATGTATGTGTGCCCATCTGAAGTAGAAATGAATTTACTGCTGCGCATATGGACGGCAGGATAGAGGAGTCAAACAGCTAAGAGGATGATGTGGATACAAACTCATATAGATACACACAAAGCTCTCTCTGTATCTCTCACCCACACACATACACAAGTCTGGTCTAACTAAGTTAAAAATGGTAACACATGTAGGTGCAGTGGAGTGAGGGACAGACTTGACCACACACACACACACACACACACACCTAAATATACACACATAAAACTGAAATGAGCACACCCAGACAGTCCAATCATTCATTATTCATATGTCATGTCTCTGTGTTAGGCAGGGCTTTTATTCCAGACGAACAGCATTTCACACATTAAGTGTTTTACAAAAAGAGTGCAATATGTGTCTGTGTGAGTGTGTGTGTTTGTCTGTCTCTCGGTGTGCACATGCCGTTAGAGCAGCGATACTGGAGGTTAAGTGGCTCTAGGAAGAACATCTCCTTGCACTCAAAGGTCCCCTCCAGTGACATCATTGCCTAAATTTAATTTTCTGGGCGCCTCTGAAAGCAGTTCATCTTAAAAAGTGGCGATTATCTCTTCTAGCCACATTACAAAACAAAATGAGGTTAAGGTTTGCAGAAAACGCACTGGCGGAAAGGATGCAGCAGTCTCTTAATTCACCATGCAAGAAAATTAGTGTTGTGAATGTTTGAACTTTCTTTTGTGAAGGGAATTAACTCTTCTATTATCTAATGTCTCTCTCCTCTCATTTCCTTCCCTTTTCTCTTTTGTCCTTTCCTTTCCTTTAATTTCCTCTATTCGCCTCTCAGGGTATATGGAGCTGTATCCATGGTGTTCATATAGATATGAAGAAAAAGAATCCTGAGCTGGGCTTCAGTCCACAAGCCAACATGCTGCATCTACTCAAGTCTGCCAAGTCCATGGCTTTGTCTTCTCCCAAACGCAACACTGTCCTCTTGCAGCCTAGCATCCTAGTTGTTATGACGGGTAAAGGTACTATAACACTGTTACACACAGTAGACCATAAAGTCTATATTTTGAATAAAATTTATAACAAAATGTATATATTCTACCCTCACAGATAAGGTAAACATGGCACCAGTGATAGGACTGTCCACACATTCAGAGGTTACCATGAATTTTCTATACGGTCTACATAAGCACATTTAAAGGTGACTCCCTTCACCTTGTTGTGGACTCCAGAGTGGCATAAGCTCTTCTCATTATTAGAAACACATTAGATGACACACACAGCGTGCCAGGGCAGTAGATAGTGTATCAGTGGCTGATCCATCCAACTGCCATCTATTGTATCTGCTGTCTGAGGTGCATCTCTCCTTGTCTCCTAGGTAACTCACTCCATAGTCTGCCCCCAAAGGGTCCTGGTCTCTATAGCAACGCCGCTGGTCCACAGGGTTTCCTGTCACTGTCCGGGCGACACAAAAACCTCCTCAACAATGCTGCGCCATTTCCTGTGCAACAAAAAGCTCCCACTCATCAGACCAGCCCCAACAAGCCCCAGCTGTCAATCACCAATGACAATGGCAAGACTCGCCTCGCCGGGCCTGCCTGCTCTGCATCAAAACCTCGAGCCCTGTGGAAAAAGTGTGGAGACACTGAAGACCCAACCAAGTGTCACATCTCCAGGCCACGGCCAAAGCCCCACCCCAGCGTCTGGACCTGGACCTCCACCAATGAAGAGCCAGCGCTACCTGCCTGAAGAGCCGCCACACTCTGACATCTCGGAGTGCTCCAGCCGACCGCCATCACACAAAGATTCAGATTCCATGGGGGCAAGGGGTGGATTCAAGCCCATCAATCAGCTGAGGAAAAGGGGTGGGGGAGGAGGAGGGGAGCTGGGGGCGGAGGATCCAAGATCTACTCTATTGATTCAGACCAGGCCAGTCTCCAGTCCGCTCCCCCCTACCAGCGAGACAGTCAGGGGGGAGGTGATGACCACAGTTATCCTCCAGACCTGTTTCCACCTGACAGCACATACTCTCACACTCACACACTCTCCCACCAGGCAGATGCACCCATTTTGCAGCTGAGTGCCAGCCTGCTACATCACAGTCACAGTGCTGAGGCCGACCTGCACTCCCTGAAGGACAAGAAATACAGCACGTACACACACAGCAGGTATCATGTTCAGCAGAAAATGAACACCATGACCAAGTGCTTTTATAGGTTTTTTTGTGTATAATCGGTTCTCTCTCTCTCTCTCTCTCTCTCTCTCTCTCTCTCTCTCTCTCTCCCCAGCGTGAAGGACAAAGCTGGAGGTTCATTCGAATCTCCAGGCGCAGGTCAGGGGACACAGGGTGCCAGGCCCGGCCACTGTCGCTCCTGCCTGACTAAGCTGAGTGGTTACTCCGGCCTTTACACTGTCCGCTCACCACAGGCTCGCTGTGATGCCTGCGCCCACCTGGGAAACCTGTACGACATCAGCGAAGACCACCTGCACTCACACTACTCCCACACACACACTCACCCACACAGCGGTGACATGTTTACACATTACCTTCCCCAGAGCGAGCTGGGCCTGGTGGGCGAAGGGGACGGGCTAGTCAGCCACTTCGAGCCCTCCCCTTCCTCCCCATCTCCTCTACCCACCTCGTCGCCGGCCCAGCACCTTCAGCTGAGTCGTCAGCACTCCTATGAGAACGTGCTTCCGGACGGCATTCCCGAGCGGCAGTCGCAGCAGCACACCCACCTGCGGGGGCTGAGCCTGCCTGACAGAGATAGGGAGAGGGAGCTGACCCTAGAGGAGGGGGCCTATGCTAATGTTCTCACAATGCGCTCTGATCGTCCGTTCAGCAGCCGCAGCCCCCCATCTCCATCACCCTCCCACCACCACAGTTTGGACACCCCTATGCCTCTCCCCCGGCGCTCAAAGAGTCTCTTCCCCGATCGGCCCTCTCACAACCCTTTCCTCCAGTCAGCCGCTGGCACGACACTACGAGATCCTGCCCCCCAGGCTGTCACGCGCATGCCACAGAGAAGTTCCGCCCACGAGCTCTATAAGCAGCGAATGCCGCTGTCGCTTACCCTCGGTAACCATGGCAGCCATCACAACAACCAGCATGGCGGCCATGTTGATCAACAGGTGTTCTACCCTCAGCAGGAGCCCCCTGTGGTGGCCTACATGGTCCCACCTGCTGCCTCTCAGCCAATGAGCTATGTGACAGCGCCGCGAGCCTCAAGCGCAGGCGGCAACAGGCCCCGGCTCTACCGCCGCATGCCCAGCATCGAGTCTGACGTCTGAGAGTCACACATAACACGCTTACTCTCACTGAAACACATTAACACACACGCATGCAAGGAAGAGGTGTGTGTGACCGGACCAGGCAGCTCTGATTCCAAGCATATATACAGAAACACACACACAGACACACACAAGTAAAAGATGAGGGTGTCTGCTCTGGACTAAAAGGTTAATGGTGATGCTGAGTAAGTAAATAATTGTTTCTTTATCACACAACCTTTATAGGGCAGGGTAGGGCCACAGGGACACCTGGAGGCACAATACAAGATGAAGAGTGTGTGTGAGTGTCAGTGTGTGTACTAGCCTGAAGCTGTGGGCAACAAGGCACAAACTGACAATACGTCTGACAAGACGGATCAAATCCTGGTGGAATAAGAGGGACACTGTACACGGAGTCAAGCACCAACAGTGGGATCGGATGGAGGTACAACAGTGTGTTTGGAAGATGAGCCGACCTGTCCGCCCTCTCACCAGCCTCTTGGAGATGAAGGGGACACACAAAAAACCCTTTCTATCTGAGATTACACACATATATTTCACCTCAACATGCCCACCCCCTCTCCAGGACTCTCCTGTTGCACTATGATTTCTACAGTCAACCCGTATGTTGTCTGAGCCTCCAAACTGCACTGCCAGCATGGCTTAAAGAGTAGTAAACTACACTAGAGTAATCCTTGACTTGAATGGAAATGACTTTCTTTGTAATAGACTAGACTGGGAGCAGCTGGTCAGGACACAGATCTGAGAAGTGTATCAGCTCCTGCTCGCAGATGTACAAACACTTGAACACACACACGCACACTGTGTCTGTTTTTAAGGTGAAGTAAAAACTACAGACTGTTTGTTATTGTTGATGTCAGTTGATTGAACATTCCAAAAAGTGGACCAAATATGGCCGCCAGTAAAAGCCTATCAGGACGAGAGTGTGTGTTCGAGTGTTTCTAGGTCTAGAGACATACAGTATAGCATCCTTGCTTCCTCTCTTAGCTAGCCTTCAGGTCATACTGCATGCTTCCTACTGCCCTGTGTTACAGTTAAACTCCTATACAGGGTCATATATGCACACATCACAGACATACTATATATGCACACACACACACACACACACACACACACACACACACACACACACGCACATACGCAGTAGTCTAGGGTAGTAGTTTAGGGTGGGTGTGTGTGTCGAAGCTGTGAGACAGCTTCTCTTTGTGCACTTTGTAGATTTTATACCCTGCCACCTAACACAGATGTTTGACCAAAAACACTTTTATACTGAAAAATATGAGTATTCTGAATCATTCGCTGGATAGATGTTTTCTTTTCTCTTATTTCTCTTTGACATTGGGTTTTAGGGCACTGTTAAGGGCACAGTTCTGTCAGTTTCCATTGTGAGGTCAGACATTTTACAGTTTTAGATAATGGGTACAGCATCATACAGTATACACAACACCAACTCCTAATCTTTCTCTTCATTCTTTGTAACTTTTATTGTGCTCATCCCTCCTTCTAGCCTTTCCTTTTTCTTTCATCAGCTTTTATTTATTCTCTTAATTAAATCCTTTGTCTTTTTGCTCCTTTCCTGCTTCCTTCTATAGAGTAGATTGAGTATCAGAAGAATAAAATTCAGTCGTGGTGTTTAAAACTCAACATATTGTTGGAAATCACTTAATATCAGTAGTCGTAAGAATTCATTTAATTCAGCACCGGCTCTAATAGGATACAGTACTTTTTTCTAATAACTTTCTATGTTGAACAAAGTAACCCGAGGCCCATTTTAATGTTCCCGTAGTGAATTTAGAGGCTGAGTGCATCACTGTTGCAGATTTACTCATCAAAATAATACTCCCGGACGAGCGCCAGAGTAGCTGGTACTTGTTGGCTCTCTGTTGGTGAGAACACAGTGCTGCGTTTCAGCAGAGAGAGTCCCGTGGCAAAGCAGAGTTTGCAAAGTGACTCGTTACAGAAGCAACGCTCACACACACACACACACACACACACACACACACACACATACTCGACGAGCTGGCAATGTGTGTATGAGTGTTCTAGAGATCCATAATCTACTGAGTAAGGGCATTGATTTTTCAGTACAAGGATTTTGATGGAAAAAGGACTTGATATCCCATTAGCTGAGCGTCTGTCTCTATTCTGTTTCTTTCTTTTCTCTATTCAATCTCTTACACAAACACACACACATATATCTATATATCAGCTGCAAGGAATGCAAGACAGTTTGAATAAAAAAACGCACCTTTGAACGATGAACACTGCCCCTCTTTCGGTTTGGTGTGTGAGTTATATGCACAATATCAGGTTGCAATATTATACTTCTGTACAGAGAAATCTTTGTTTTAAATGTTAGAAACTGATTTCATTTGTTTGATTTGAATGGTATTAAGTGTTGAGTTCATTTCAATAACAACGTGGCTTTTAATTCTGCTTCTTTAAAAAAAAAAAAAAGACTGGCATGTTTTAGATTATTGTGTGATTTTTTTTTCCTCTGGTGTGTTGTTGGTTGGGACCTCACTGTACAGTCCTCACTGCTAAGTTAAGAGACTAGTTAACTATCCCGGTCAGCTAACCAGTTAACTAGCAAAACGTAGCTGGGTCTCTCATCTGAATCACACTCAATGAATAATGATAGTCCAGCCTGTGTGGTTAATACGAACCCCCTCCAACCCACATAGTTCTCTTCCACTACGAGTCTGCTGTTTCACCTCTGAGTGTGAGCGAGTGTGTGTGCATGTGTGTGTGCGCATGTGTTTTACACCGTGCAGGCATTTATATAAGACAGGATGATACGTGTATTGAGAGGTTGTTTGTGGTGTGTTTGTGTGTGAGTGTGTATACTTTTCTGTACTCTCTTCCCTTCGTCCCACACATAACATTTGACCTGGCTCTTACTCATGTAACACAAATATAGTTACACACACACACACACATACAAACACATACAAACACACACGTTGCGTCTGTACTGTTGTGGTTAAGAGAGTATGTAGAAGTAAAAAGAGTTTTGTAAAGAGAGTTTTGTTATGTCCACCATTACAAAAATTTTTACACCAACCTTTTGTTTGATTTTTTTTTTAAATTGCATGATGTGCTTGTGTTTCTGGTGGTACCTATTTTGCTGCAACACCTGAGTTCTCCCTGAGTTGACCTACTGGGCTACATGTACCAAGGTTCCCCTCCGCCATGGTTAGTGCGCCACATCTGGCTAGAGCCCTGGATGCTTAAACACTCCCAACTGTGATGTCACCAACATGACACCCCAATTGGCTCCAGCACAACGCCGAGGAGCACGTGGAAAATGTTCCCAGGCTCAACACAGTTCTTAGTTTGTCCCAGGTGTACACATGTTACGTACAGTACTGGGTGGAAGGAGTGCATTGGTGTGTAGTCCTCTGGGTCTCCCTGCTGTGTATCTCACTTGTGTATAAGTTCAGGGGTTTCTAAGCTACTAGTTGTGTTGTACATACTACCTTGTCACTCAGTACCTCTGTACAATCTGTAAATAAGTAAAGGTTACATTTTTCTACTTGTCTGGGTCTTGTCGATTAATCTATCTATCTATCTATCTATCTATCTATCTATCTATATATATATATATATATATATATATATATATATATATATATATCACTCATGTCTCTCTATCTATCTGTCTGTCTATCTGTATATATCTATCTCTGCAGTTTGCTGTCTACTAAGAGAAAAGGGCTTTTTGGGATTCTGCTGTAAAAGGGCTCTCTGCCCCGCTCTCTGTAGGCTTTCATAATGCACCCTTAGCATGAGTGTGTGAGTGTGTGCATATGTGTATGTATGTGTGTGTGTTTAGATCAGTGTTCTGGTAAAAAGCTTTATTTTTATATTTTTGTCTCCCTCAGGAGACGGACGCTCTAATCTGGGCTGAAGTGGGACAGGACAGAAGAGGGGAGCAGAGAGGAGCACAGAGACAAACGCGCCCTCTCATACACACACACACACACTTATGCAGGCTGCAAATCAGCACACACACACGTATGCTGAGGCTGGAGGATCTGTCACAAGCCATAGACCAGCTGCAGCCAGAGTTAAAGGAGGGAGGAGGAGAACAAAGAAGCGAGGAGTCCTGCTGCCGACTTTCTTTGAAATGGCTCATATGGGAAACATCACAAAACACACGCGCCACAGTGTCTACACAGGCCTATGTGCCTGTTTGTTCATACAGGGGTGTGTGATAACGTGCATAGTATGTGTGCGCGTCCGTATGTCGCTTCCTCTGAGACAGGGTGTGAGGACCACGGCGACCCAATTCTTCCCGACATGATCCATATGCTCCTATCTAATGGATAGAGTAACAACACACAGCCCCTGCCTCTTATTTAATTAATAGAATTGAGCTGACCCACATGTCAGGCTGTAATGCAATTAACACACAGGAGCAGAATACATGTTCCTTGTACCCCTGCAGTAACATACAAGCCTTAGCAAACTCATACATACATGTACATATTCATGTAGATACACAGACGTGATCACAAAGCTATACACACATCAGATGAGGCGTTCTACCACATATAGCCACACTGTAGGGGTGTGAGATTGAGCAGATAAATTAAGATAATTAATTTCCTGAATTAGGGAACATCTCCATCTGAGCAACCCCGCGGCTGGAGAGCAGTCCAGAGGAAAACAAGACACACAAGTGAGAGAGAGAGAAAGAAGAGAGACAGAGCAAAGGATGATGGAGGACGATGAGGGTGATAGTGCTGATTTTGACAGGCCCGCTGTAGGCTGTTGGTTCTTCCCATGACTTCAAACATCCTCATTAACCAGCAGTCAGCCTACACACTTAACACTTGTGTGTGTTTGCATGTACACTTGTGTTGTTAAACTGTTGTGATTGTATGTGTGAGAGAGATAGATAGATAGAAGAAGAGGGTGAGAGAGAGAGAGCGAGCAGCGTGTCAGCCTACACGCTAAACAAACCCATGAAAATTCATAAGGACCTGGCGACGCCTACTCACAAATACTAAAAATACTGGAGTGAGTTGAGCCTAGTCAGAGGGGAGGAAAGGGGTGGAAGAAGAGTGAGAGAGAGGAGATGAATAGAGAGAGAAATGAGAGAGCAGCAGCAGCAGAGGAGGAGGAGGGAGAGAAGACGAGGATAGGTGTAACATGAACCAGGGGAGAGTAGAGCAGAAAGAGAGGAGAAATAATAGTTACATCAACTGAATCCAACTTGGAACATCTATTCTCAGCCTCCAGCGGTCAGCACTCACTTTGTGTAAAAGAGTGTGTGTGTGTGTGTGTGTGTGTGTGTGTGTGTGTGTGTTTCAGCATGAAAATGTTTTCCCATTTTCCCTGGATAACGTGAGCTTGAGAAGAGAGGGAAAAAAATATTTTTTTATTAACATGTTGACACAAGCCTCTGTGTGTGTGTGTGTGTGCGCGCGCATGTGTGTGTGTGTGTTTGTCCAAAATCCATGTTCACACTGATTTGATGGGGATTGACAGCATTTTACAGTCAAAGTTTTTCATCCAGCAGGAGAAGAAGGGTGGGAGGGACGGGCAGTTTTGATTTTGATTTTGCTTTCAGGAGTGATATATAGTCAAAGAAGATGTTTTGTTCTGGGCGTCTGAATCAGGGCGAAGCGGCTCCTTTCACAGCTCTAATGGTGGACTGCAGGTTTTGGTAAATGTTGACAGATGATGTTTGACTGACAGCATTGCCACACCACAGTTTATCAAGCCCAGCTGTTTATCTATCTATCTATCTATCTATCTAGTAGGCATACTTAAAAGAGTCATCCACCAATTTAGAATTACACTCCGATAACATTGTTGGACACACAATGGATGATTTACAGCACAACACTCCAACACAAACTCCACGTAAGGATAAAAAAACATCAAAAAGTTTTATGTGCTGAAGCCCATCAGGCCAAACAAGAATCAGATCAACGTGGGCGAAAACACAAGTCGAAACTAACCCTGATTTGACTTTTATCCTACTGGACAGGTAAGCTAACATTACTGCAAATCATGTGAAACATTGTGATTTTGTATTTTAGTTGGCTAAAATTAGATCATGTTAGCCACATTACCTTAACAGCTGATCCATATTGCTATCCTATGTACAGATACTATGTCAAAGTGATGATTTTAGCCTGCAAGAAATGATGTAACATTTTTTAGATATGCTGAAATAAACAATGGTAAACTGTAATGATATATCAAGATAAACTACACTGATGACATGAAATGATGACTACAAAAGACTCTTCCAAGATAATTCCAAAAAGTAGGTTCTTTATAACATTATTTTTATTTTTTTTTATGTGCTTTATCTCCTGACTAACGTTCCTCATCCCACTACTATCACTTGTTTAAAATTTACGTTAGATTGGGATTATCGTGTCTCAACACATTTCCAGACTATGGTCTAACTGTTATACTAAAGTGTGGTAACAATCTCGTTTATAATGTTCATGCTGTGTCTCAATTCGCGCACTTCCATACCTACACTTACTATTTTGAGGGCAGCATGCGTTCACACTGAGAAGTACAGCAAAATGCAGTGCATTGAGAGAGATGGTGCACTCATAACAGCTAAAAAGTTCAGTATATCCAGCTGCAGCCCGTAGACCTGATGGAAGTTGAACTTCCAAATATGGGTTGTCCCAGAAGACACAAAACGTGATGACGGCTCACGTACAGCATAGATCCTAACGCAAACCTTTTTATTCTTTAGAGGCCAACATCAGAACTTTAAATAAACTTCTGAGAAGTTTTGAGGGAGAAATCAACTGTGTAGATTTGGAATATCAGCAGTTTTACGAAAATTGAATTGAAAATGTGTTCAAATGTTTTCGGAGTTGAGAAGCTCCGCAAGTGCCGACCATGGGTGTAATTATATAGCTGCAGTAACGTTGCTGAAGGGTTAACCGGTCGACATGCATACAATCAATAACTTTAGGCACACACCCCTGTGATGGTTAGGGTAAGAGTAATATGCTTTGGGGGCCTGTCAGGAATAGTTAGCTAGCTAGCTTGCCGGAGGCCAGTCAGCTCCCCCAGGCCCAGTCACACAGACCACTGCAGCAAACACAGCAGATGTGTCCAGCAACAGCTGAACGATAGTGTTAATATTCATACCGCTGTTATTCTATCATTAAATTCTCAGTAATGTTGTAAAGTTTTAACCTGAATCGAGATACATCTGGCTCGTGATGTAGAGAATATTCTTGGTCTGTGAAACTTACAGTTTTTCTCAGTCGCTTTGGTGCATTTCTCAAATCATCCTTAACATTTGCAAAACAGTAAGTGTATTTCTCAAAACAGGTAGTACAAACGGCACAACACAGTGGATTACCTGCAAAAGCCCATAACTTTCTCAAAATCCTTAGTCTATCTCTCAAAAGCAAATCTTTATGTCACTGAACATGTCAGTGCCATCAGAACGACAAGTCCTTGTGTCAAAATGTTTAGCCATAATCTCTTTTTATATTTTTCATAATCCTCTTCAACAAAGTTCTTATGAAAAGACTGTTTCACATGCTCACGTTACTCTAAAGCACCTGCTGGACTGTGTGCGTTCTTGGTCCACATCCATCAACCTATGGACTTGTCATTTCCCCATCGTTCCCAGGCAGAGGAAAGACCTTCTCATTCAGGGGAATCCATGTAACGTTACACATTTCCTGACGGCTTTCGGAACCTTTGAATAGCCGTCGGGAAATGTGTGATTGGATTCCCCTCGGTCTCTTCATAACAATTTTGCTGAAGAGGATAATATACACATAAGAAGAAAAAGAAAGTCAACAAGAACAGGAATCAAACTAATCAAACTGAGCCCTGTGCTCTACCAACTGAAATAACCAGTGATAGAATAATTTCAAAGCAATTACTCTAAAGAAACGCACCTGCCAGCGCCTGTATTCAGCTATGGTTTGTTATCTCGCGATCACGTGAAAATGAATTATCCCGTTCTTAGGGGAAAACAACATTCACTTTTTATATATATATATATATTACTGCTCACTGTGTATTGTTACTGTTTACTGGTATTGAGTATTGGTATGGAGTGTTGCTATTGTGATGTTGTTGTGGTCTATTCTTACTTTGTTTATGGTCCTTAAGAAACAACATTTCGTTTAGCTATATACTTGTAGGCAAAGGAAATTAATAAAGTATTTTAACTTTGATTTTTGATAACGTGTTCAACCATTTTGCATGTACTGACTAATGCAATGAACTTATGCCTAGATGTTTTGGGGGTAAGATTATTCAGCAGAGACTGGTATAATTCATTGTGATTAGCATGACATAAGCAATTGATAATGTAGGAAACAGCAGACAATTGTACATAATCATTTGCATCAGTGTGTCAAAGCATTTGCAATTTGTTCAAAACAATGAGAAAGTATTTTTATGATGTGCACAAGTGACATGATGATGTGGAGGTTGAACAATTAGTTTTGAGAATTTCAATTCTGATCTGAGAAATGTATCAAAGCGACTGAGAAAAACTGTAAAATCACTTTTGAACAAATAATATACAACAACAGTGGTATGAACTGAAACATTGCTTTATTATTATCAGTAGGCTATTATAAATAAATATTTGCAGGATTTATAGTAACATACAATAATAATAATACATAATATATATATAGTAATAATAACGCATAATGTTCACTGATTACTTCGTTGACACTTATCTTACTACCCTACCCTCTCAATAGTTGCAGCGGTAATCTGACGTTAACTGCTGCACTCACTGTTATAATATTTGTATTAAATAAACAATAGTTGTATTAAGATTCAGCATTGATGTTGTGGAAAAGTGTGTTTTTTCAATAACGAAACTGATACCATTTGTCATCTATTCTGTCGTTTAATGTAGGCTATTTTGTTTCCGCTGAAGATTTTTGTCTGACATGAATACAATTCAATAAAACAACAGTTGAATTGTCTATCAGATAAGAGCATTTTTTTTTTAAACACAATATAACCTTTGGGCTACATTGTTAACCTGTGAATGATGATATGAAATGTCAGTGTAGTTTCGGGAATTTAAAAACCGGCGAAGTCACACGGAACTCACATTTGAAAGAAAGGTTCCCCATCGTGCAGCAAAGGGTGTAACACAGCTTCAACAAGCTGGCATCAGTGCTCAATGTGGCAGACCCTGCGCATGAATGCGCAAACGGAGTGGAAGTAGGTAGGGAGAGGGAGCAGCAAGCAGTTTCGGAAAGGCCCTACGTCTTTTACAAGTTTCATACACTATTTCATCACTAAATCCACTTCTGATGCAAGAAATCAACTGTGTAAGTGTCGAATATTGACAGTTTTACGAAAAGTGATGGCGGATCAAAAATGTGCTTGAACGTTTTCTGAATTGAGAAGCTCGGCAAGTGGCAGCGGGGGAAACTCGTGCCAACCCGTGGGAGGAGCAAGCTAGGCCGGCCAGCTATTCCGCTCACAGAGCCCTCTGGTCCCGCAGTCACACAGACCTCTGCAGCCAACCCAGCAGCTTATGCCAGCAACATCAGAGGAAACCACAGCTGTAAGAATGTTGGTACCGCTGTTATTCTGACATTACATTTTGAGTAATTTCTTTAATAAATAATAACAACTGAAATAGTATGAAAAGGGGACTATTGTTACTTTATTTTTCTTATTAATATTTAGACATTACATTGTTAGTGTACAGTTGTAGTTGCAATACTTGCTTTCTATTGCTTTTATTTTATTAATTCTTATTTATACACCAGTATACCAAAGCAAATTACAATAAACCAGATTCTGAGCATTTTATTTTGGATGGTAAAGCCAGGCTGTTATTTTGGAGATCTGCAGGCGGCCTCTGTGCTGGGGGGATTGCACAATCTTGCGATAGACATTTCCGGTTAGTGCACAACAGCAGTGTTTGATTTGAGACAACACTACCCTATCAAAATTAACACACTAAGCAATGAAGTACATAGTGTACACAGTGTTAGTATACTCAAGAAAGTACCCGAATTAAGACACAGCTTCAGTCTCACTCGCTAACCTTTTTCATTATCATCCAATATACACTGAACAAAATTATAAACACAAAACTTTTGTTTATAACTTTGTTCAGTGTATTGAGCTTTACTGACATTGATGAGCGCTCCAGTTAAAATTACACAAATAGTTTTCGAAAAGACACCAGGCTAGCTAACGTTGACGTACCATGTCGGCTAAATCCAGTCAATGTAACATTATCAGCTAATTTCACTAGCAAGCACCACACAATCAACAGGTACAATTAAGTGATTTATTGATGATCGAAACAGAAAGACGTACGAGGCTTGTAGTTGCTGAAATCCGCCGTAGCACCAGGGCACGACGGACCCCCAAAAGCTTCTGGTTATGTGAGAGCATTGGCTGATCTGAGGTTTTTGAGATCTGAATGAGTGTGATGATGGTACATTTGGGAGGATCAGTGGCGCATGATCTGTATCGGATGCTCGGGAATGACGTCGGAGGCTGAAAGGGTAGCTCTGATACTGAAGGAGTGACCGGGGTAATGGATGGCACAAAAGCATGACGAGAGAGTGCTTGGCGGGAGTGGCAGTGGCACCGGGAATCGAAAGGCCACTGGAACCGACTCGGAGACAATCTGACGTGTTGTACTGTGGGATCCCAGAGTTGCAGAGGTTCACGAGGGTCTTGCAAGTGTTCAGGGTTATTGGACTTCGGAGAAAAGACGGGTGTAAGCAGGCCCAATTATATGGTTTCTTTAGTAGAAAGCGGTGTTGTTTGGGGAATGAGTCTGAATTGCAAGTATGAAGCTGAATGTCGAGACAAGGGGAGATGCAGGGAGGTGAAACCCGAGCAGGTGTGAACATAGCTTCTAAGGACTGAGTGATGCAATTACGTTGTACTAGTTGTGACAAGGCGGGAGCTCTTCAAGCTGGCCTCTAGCATGAGAGAGAGCTATGCTGTTAATGTTAATGTTTTGGCGACCATTCCGCTGCAAACCGTCTATCTTTATAGAACCCTCAAACCTTGGACTGGGAGCGAGCAGCGGTAGGTTTTGGCATCCCGGTGCCGGAATCCCCTTCCAATTGTAACAACTGTTCCCTTAAAACGAATTTAGTTTAAAACTTCTGTTCGCCTGACCAGTGGCACAGTCGGGTTGGCAAAAGCCCTTTTAGTTCGAAACAACTGTCGACTCAAAATGATTTTAGCTTGAAACGACTGTCAAAGGTCTGTTTGCTTGAACAACTTAGTTGAAGAGACTGCTTGCTTGAGACAATTTTAAGCTCAAAACGGCTTTAGCTCGAAATGACTTAGCTTGAACGCTTAGTTCAAAACACTTGTTAGCTTGAAAGACTGTTCGCTCGAATGATTTTGGATTGAATGAAATTACTGTTGGCTCGTTAAATTTTAACGATTTAATTCTGTCTTTAAGCTGTGCCTTGAGACTCCTCAGATACTGGAGTGTACCCCTTTAATTCCGTGCTAAACGGCTCCTTTCAGAGCTCTGATGGTGGACTTTCTGCTGGCTTTAGTAAATGCTGACAGATGATGCTTGATTGACACCACAGTCTCTGTCAGTCAGCTCAGTTTGAGCAACAAAGGCAACATGGCCTCCATGGTAGAAAGCTATACATCTCAAATAAGCACACAGTGGAGCGATGTCATGTGTGACTGATGACAACTAGTCCCTGCTTCACCTCCTCTTTTTCTCTCCCTCACACACACACATAAATAGCTCTGCCAGGCTATGTTATGCTAATTGCTATATGCTAATCAGGGTACTTCCAGGTGCAGAAATAGACGCGGAACATTTAGAGTAAATTTAGCTCTAATAACCTGGCTAATCACATCATTAATGTTGCATCCAGTAAGACGCACACATACATAGTGTGTAGCATTGTTGTTATTCTAATAGAGGTTTCCACCTGACTGCTGCTTGCTGAAGGATGCTGGGAGGCAGGAACAAGGAGTTGGACAAACTCTGCTCTGTGTGCATCTCCAGCTACCCTCTCTATGTGCGAAAGTGTGTAAATGTGAGAGCCGCAGCTCTCAGACTTCACGCCGTTTTGTTGTGTTTGTTTTATTTTGTCTCTTCTATAAATGATGAAGCTCCAGGCGGGAGAGAGAGAGGCACTCAGCCCTCCCCGGGGGAAAAGTGCTCGCCGCTGGGCATCGTCCCCTCAGTATCACCCACCTCCCCCAACCATAACGCCCCATGACTGACAAATGAGGACAGCTTGTGCATGTGTGTGACTGAAATGAACAATTACATATGAGACCATGTTCCAGTGTTCAGAGGCTTCATTATATTTTGGTGTATTTTTTATTGAAAGTATTGAGTTTGGCATCCACAAAAAGGTAATATATTAGCAATTACTCACTGTAAACCATGGCATTAATTTTAAATCTTTTCTATTGCTTTACTTATTACTTCCTGGAAACAGTGATTTGTCAGAGCTCTGCCTACAAATTAACAGCAGTTTCTTCTCCTCAAAGACTCTTGTTTACAGCATTACTGGCCTTGTGAGGGATCAGTGTGACCATCACCGATAATGTTTAGTGTTCTTGTCATCTGCTTGCAGAGTTTTTTTTAAAAGTGAGAATAATTTGCAGCCCAGAGAAGGTAAATCTTTCTGTCACTTTTCATCTAAGTTTGCTGGAGGAGAGAGGATGAGGGCAAACACTTTAGTGTAGTTGAGTTTATTTGACATTAAGTCACAGACAATAAAGCAGGAGACATATTTTCGTTGTGGTCCTTGTAAGATGCCAGAATCCAGGCGACTAGGCGATGTCATACTACCAACAAACCAAGACAATAAATACTTATATCATCATCAATACAATAACTCAGTCAAACATAAGAAATCAATAATAATACAAATGAATAAAACTAATAAAAATGCACATTATAACTTGGATTATAAGCTTGCACTTCAAAGCTTCCCATATGTATAATTTGAAAAACATGGTAGTTATATATCTATTAAAGGAGTTATTTGTAGTTTTTGGAATCACTTATTAATAGATCAAATTTTCACTGCCATATTGTATATGGGCTCTAACCTCACTTGCATGAAGCACAAGCCTATTTTCTCTGTTGCTTACATCAGCCACTATTCTGCTTCTTATATGCTAACAACATGCAATCCACTAACACCACAAAACAACCAGCACAACACAGACTCCAACACAAACTCCAACATTACCTCCACGTAACAAAACAAATGTGCTGAAGCCTATCAGACCAAAAGAGACTGAGATGATATCGGTGAAAACTCAGACAACATCAGAAAGTCTGTGTTACGGAGAGCAGTTGCTAACGTTATCCGGTGCAAAGTTGGATCGCTTTCCACATTACTTCACTAACTAACGCGACCCATATTACTATCCTGTGTACCACCTGAATTATGTCAAAGTGTTGACTTAGCCTGCAAGAAAGGATGTAATGGTAAAAATGTTGTTTTTATCAACTTAGAAATATAGCTAAAATTCGATCTATGTTAACTTTTAAGGACACCGAGACCATTTTACACGCCTTCATCTCATCACGCCTGGATTATTGCAACAGCCTTTCACCTGTTTAACCCAAAATCTATCTATTGATCGACTCCAGACTGTCCAGAACTCAGCTGCCAGGCTTTTAACCAGAACAAAGAAATATGACGACATTACTCCTATTTTATCTTCACCACACTGGCTCCCAGTATGTTTTAGAATTGACTTTAAAATTTTACTGATCACTTTTAAAGCTCTTCATGGCCTCTCGCCTTGTTATATTTCTGACCTTTTAGTCCCATACACACCAGCCCGTACCTTGAGATCCTCGGGCAGAGGTCTGTTGTCTGTTCCAGAGTCTCGACTGAAAACTAAAGGGGACAGAGCGTTTGCTGTCAGGACCCCGAGGCTCTGGAACAGCCTGCCCGAGGAAATCAGGTCGGCTGAGTCAGTGAACTCTTTTAAGTCCCTTCTTAAAACATACTTTTATAGGAGAGCCTTTCCCGATCTTATTTGACTTTATTTTATCCCTTTTATTTTATTGTATTTTAATAATTTTATATTAATCTGTATTTTAGTCTTTTCAATGTTTTCATGCTCTTATCTTGTTTTTTGTATTATTCTTTACACTTGTTAAAGCACTTTGTAACTTGTTTTTGAAAAGTGCTTTACAAATAAGGATTATTATTATTATTATTATTATAAAAGAAAATGTGGAGTGATATGTTTACTAGCCTATAACGTTAGTGACGCTGGCAGTGCAGATAGCTAACGCTACATTAGCTCAGACTTGCCGTTGTATGCTTCATAACTTTCAATTTAGATTTATTGTCGTTGTACCAATACTCAGGTACACAACTTCTCCACTGTCTCAGTCGCTGGAACTAACATGACCCACATAATATACAATACTGCAATAAAACGGCGACAACAACACAGAGGAAGACCCATCCACTAACGTTAAGTAATGTTACTTACTGAGGTCTAACTGTTAAAGTTATAAAGTAAAGTATAGGAACAATCTCATATATAATATTCATTCGTTATCATCCAATACATTTAGCTGTGCTTACATTGCTGAGCCTCTGGTGACAGATACACAAATAGTAAAGTTACTGAAAAGCAGACAGGCGAGCTACCGACGATGTATCACCTCGGCTAAATGCAGTCACTGTAACGTTATCATGTAGGCCTAACGAGCATGGATTAGTTCAACCTCAAGCTGATAAAAATATTACTGTAACGTTACAGTGGGAGTTTACCTGAGTTTCCAGCATGTTGTTTAAAGCTGTCTCTCTGTCTGTCTATAGCCGCTGTCGCACAGCCTTTTTTTCCGGGGGGATTGTGCTAATATGCCAGCTCTCTGCGCTGTATGAAAGGTATGGAGCCGGTGTTGATCTGCCTCTGAGCTGGGAATGTTGAAGTAATAGAGCCTGGACATTTCTGGAGAAAAGCCACAGTCAGCATCCCGGTGTTTCACGTTTATTGCAGGATTTCAGTATGAAAGCGGTTGTTTCAGATTATGCACCGCAATGCTAGTGGCCGCTGAAAACTACATAATGCCCCTTTAAGAGTAAATATAGAATTTTTGAAAAAATTGCAAGGAACAAGTAAATTCTTGAACTTGGAAACAGCTGATGACAAAACATTCAAGCTTTCGATCATGTAAGCCAGTTGCAATTTCATGACGACAACTCCATCCGCTGACAAGCTCCATAAACAGCTACCAATGGACATCAATGATTGCAATATTGTTTTGAATAACTTGCATTGTGGCAATTTCAACTATATAGAAACAACCTCAGATACCACCGTGTTAGAGGCAAGATACAGAAAAACTTTGGAAAATTAATCATGGTATATTGAAAAACTGTGTCTTACTTAATTTTGATGGACATAGTGAAACTCACACTGGTTTTTTTTCTTAAAGTTAGGAAATAAAATTGAGGTAGCAATTTGTTAATGTACTTGTCAGTGTCAAACATGTTTTTCAGTTGAGTAAGCCAACCTTTCAGCACTGTTGACTGGGGCCATAAATTATCTAGTCGAAACCACATAGATGTTGATGAAAAATTGAGTTATCTATGCAGCTGAGGTGAACCCTGCTGCTTTGACTTGTTTTTTTAGAGCATCACGTGGAGATGAAAAACTGTAAGTCTACAATATAAGAAGAATCCGTGTACAAACTAGTATTGAATTATGCTCAAACCAGGAGGGAAAGCCAAACTGAAGACTCAACAGGAGGCAGGGAGTACAAAGTATTTTTTCTTTCTTAAAAGGAAGCTTAGCACTGGGCCTTATGTATGTTCCCTCCTGGCTCCATTTGCTGGATATGGTTTAATTCCTACTGCTGTGGCAATTAAAACAATGTACATTCCTTGACTTGTTCACACACTTTTCTCTCAAATCTTTGTTGCTATAAACAAATTGAGAAAAACAAGTTGTTCAGTTTGATGTTGCTGAAGAGGTCAGCTATAAAGTCAACAGATTTCTGACTTTATTTCACACAGCACAGAGGTTGTGCTGCTGTGCATCTGTCCAAAGTGCTGATTATAGACGTGTCAGCAGTGAGGAGCTGTCCAAGGTGTTTGAAGAGTTTTATGCTGACTGTAATGTCTGCTGCCAGTGGGAACCATTCAGCATGTGTCAGATCTTTCTTATTTAATCACTGAGACATTATTTGTGTCTGTCTGCTGGGATATACAAACTGTGGGAGCTTTATTCTTTGCTGAGACATTTTCCCCTGACAGAAAACAACGTTGCTGTTTGTGATCAGGGTGTGTGCTGAAGTTTTCTGCGATGGCTTACTTTTAGCGATAGTAGAGATGTGGTTTAATTTTCTGTCAGTCTGTTTATGCCATTGTCTTAGTGTTTGCCGGCTAGTTTAGTATTTTCTCAGAAACAAATGAAAACGTTTGCAAATAATCAATCCTGTCTCTGTCCTTTGGTCCTTTCCAGTGAGGCTGTAAATCAGGTGCAAGAGCAGGCTGGACATTAGTCACAAGGTTGGTGATTTAATCCCTAGATCCTCCTGTCCACACACAACTGTGTGTAATACACTGAAAATCGAATTGGTCTCAATGTATGGGTATAGGAAACAAAGAGTCTACACCCATGCTAGGTTTGAGGTAAATGCAAACATCATAATGCTAACATGCTCAGACTATTTTAATGAGCTGATGTTTAGCAGGTATAATGTTTACCATGGTCACCATCTTAGCATGTTAGCATGCTAATATTGGCTTATTAGCACTAAACACAAAGTACAGCTGAGGCTGAGCTTCCATTAGCTTGACACCTTTGACAGTTTGCTTAGCTGGAACTTATCCTGCTTCAAAACTATACTGTCATGCATTGATTGTGAAAGATGTGCAAATCCAGCTTTTTGAATGGAGACAGTTCTCTCCCTCTTGGTTGTCACAATCTTAGATTAGCGTGGTAGCATGCTGAGATTGGCTACTAGCACTAAACACAAAGTACAGCTGAGGCTGATGGGAATGTCAGTCAAGGAATCTGTTTTTCAGGGTTAGGGGATAGTATTTGACCCAATGATGGTGTTGTGGACCTAAATTTATTAGTTATGCATTTTAATAAATTTATGAGAATTGATACCCAATTATGAATTATTATTCATAAAATCAGAATTTCCTCGTAAAGGGCACCACCGGAGTTGTTATAATCCTAGAGTCTCCGGACCTCTAGGTAGTTTTGAATAATTATACAATTATTACTAGTGATCAGTTAGTTAATAATCGCTCAATTATCTTAAATCAGTCAGTCAGTCTCATATCTAAAGGGTCAATTCTCTTGGCAGGAACTATAAATAGGCAACACACACAGCTCTTGATTATATTACAGTGAATTTATTCTCTAACTAAGGTGATAAAAGATGGTTGGATACAGGGAACATAAACATTTGCTGAACAATGAGCCTGGAGGTTCGATTGTGGGAAGCATTCGACTCATACGGCATAGAAGAGCTAATGAAAGTAAACTAATGCTATAGTTTAGGAGTTAAAATGGACATCTGATCACAGGACGTGTGTTAAGTCTTACTGCTTGTCGACAGCCTGCTTTTGGCCTGTTGCACGGGTCCCACTCTAGCTGCCGATCCTGGCTTTTTGCTAGGGATTCTTCGGGGTTCTCCGTGTCTGATTGAAAACGCCTCCTCCGTCTGGCAATTCGGCTGTTTGCAGGTTTCCTTGGTTGTAGCTGGCGAGACCACGTGGCTTGGTCTGACCTCGGTGAAGTTGGCTCGACGAAAAAGGCTTAAAATGGAACTTGGTCGTTCCTGAATTAGTCCAGTGTAACTTAACGGACTCATAACTTTAACAAACAAAAGAAATAAAGAAAATAAAACAAACTGAAGGCAGATCGATGTCGCGGCACTTCAGGTGTGTAGCTTCAGGCGAACAAAGGCCTGTTTGTTTCGCTGGCCGAGTCTGGGCGTGTTGCCTGGCGAGGCACGCCACGCGCGTGCCGAAGCATCCAGAGGGCAGAGGGAAGAGCGAGAGAGGGAAGAGTGAAGAGTCTAGAGAGCGAGCAGGTCGCGTGTCGCTCTTTTGTTGCCTGGGGCGTGGTTCCCCAGGGGGCGTCTCAGGTTTCCCAGGACTGCCTTTCTAAACTTAATGTCTAAAGAAAAGAAATCTATTTGCACGTATTATAATCAAATATTTTCCACAATCGAACCTCAATGGTTGAACGGTTGTACTGTTCTAAGCATTTGGTAACAGGAAACAATTGTCACATTATTGGTCAGTATTTATACATTTAACCGCATTTCCGACGAGGGCATGTAATACTTATTTCGTCCACTTGGGGGAGCTCAGGTTACATGAGGAAAGCTTGGATTAAATCAAAGATCGTCTCTCCTTAGGAACCGGGGAATATTGTTGATTCATCCTTAAATTCAAGCTGGCGATTAAGAGTATAGTAAAACATTTGTCATCATTTCTAAAGGGATTTTGTAAGAAAGTATTATGAACAAGCATGATTACATCGATGAAGGAGTGTCTTGCTGAAAATAAAACATTGCACAAGTAACTTCTTTTCAGCACTAATATCAACAACAGATAGCAACAACAGTTAACATAACTACTCAATAGAGGCAAACATATTCAGGTAACTAAAGATTTAATTAAATTTAATTAGATGCTTTGAGTCTTTTGGAGAATGCAGTCCTTTGTCATCCAAAGTTCAGTGTCTGGAACATGTCACACTTAGGTGAGACAAGGAGTATCCTTTTGATGTGGTAATAAACAAAGAATAAGGTCAGTTTCCACGGAAACGTGTGTGGTGGGGTAAGTTTTGATAGGCTGTTCAGGGAGATGCCAATGGCTGGCTCGTGTCCCTTTGTCAGTTTAACAGTCAGGCCCCGCGTTATCAGCTTCGGAATCAAAATGGTGCCAGTTTTATGGTCGGGCTAGCACTTAGAGAAAGCAACTTTGACCCCTCCCCATCTTCTCTGGGAGGAGAAAGGAATTTAGGGTAGCTCCACATTCATTCAATATAAAATGCACAAATCCACATCGTTGTTCACTACAGTCCCCCCTTCGGCCAAAATGTTCCCTCCGATAGGTAACGTTTTGGACGCAATGAGAAACAACATGTGTGGTTTGTCAGGTGCAGGTCGACTTTGTCAGGAGCTCATGATGTGTTGGTCAGCTGCTGGTCAGGTACTGATGATGCTGGTGAGGTGGAAGGAGTCAAGCAGAGCAGAGCAGGTGGCAAAACACAACATCTGTGATCAGGTTGATGTCCTTCTAAGGCTACTAATTCTGCTAGTCACTTAGGGTAACCCCAATTAGCTAGTCTGAAAGTAGCAGGTGCCTGCTGTGTTACTTAATCACCTGAAACAAAGTAAAGCGGAAAATTAATTTGGGAAGCAAAACAAATATCTTAACAAAATGACAAGTCGTGTGTGAGCATGACCAACATTATTTTTCTCAGAAATTCATTGATATTCAGAACCATAACCTGCAGTGAGCTTGAGGTTTGTTTAGGCTAACAATCTAGTCTGAGGGTCTTTCAAAACAAATTTTATAAAAGAAGCGGCTTTTAGTTCTGAGAGGAACTGTCCTGAGTGGTTTCTATTTCTGCAGTTGCTGCAAGATGTCTGCTCTGGAGCAGATATTCTTAATTGGTTTAAGGAGCAATAAATTTAGACAGTAACAAGTCACCACTTGTGACTAAGTGGTCAGGTTGGGAGCGGCTCCACCTGGTAATTTAGTGTTAGGTTTAAATTGCAACAGGGAGACACAGAATAGTGGCTAGAGCTGTGGGTGGCGGACCGAAGTAAAAGATACCTGGCTTCCAAGTTCTGTTTTACAAGGCACGCACTCGAACTCTAATGACCTTTTAACCACTAGCAGCTATCGTCCCTAATTGAGGATTTCTGTCAATTATTAATTTATTAGGACGTTATCGTTCCCGACAAGTCCCATGGGATTTTTGTGAAGCTTGTTCGGTCCAGACAGGTAATGTTTGTCTGTGACCACAGAAGGATCGGTCCAGTGGGGAGAGAACTTGTGTGCAAGTCTTCCTGTTCTCTGGCCGTCCTGTTTCCTTAGTGGAGCAGAGATGTGATGACACACTCTGTCCCCCCTTCGGAGCTTGTTGTGAGACGCATTTTGGTCGTTATAGACTTTGCATCTTTGTGTGCTGTCTAAATTATTTTGGCCTGCGAGGAAGTTTATTTCCTCTGGCTGGTTCAGTTGGGGTTCCCTCCTGTCAAATTGTGTCTTTGACAAGGGAAAAGAAATGCCTCTCCGTTGTAAGGAGGCTCTGTGATGGTTTTGCTGGTTGAGACTGGCAGCAAACCTTACAGGTTTTGATGTAGTCTGCTACATCTTTTTGCATGTTTGGCCAATATGCTACTTGTTTTAGTGCATTGTGGTTGCACTGAACCCTTCGTGGCTTTTGTAAGGTGAGTCATGGGCGTGCATGAGCATCACCCCCCTGTGGCTCTGAGGCACCACGAACGCAGGTGAAGTGCGGGCGTCTGAGACATACGAGAGAATGCCCGTGACGACACGCAAAGAAGAGCGCACCAGGTAAAGGTGTTTCAAGCCAGGGATGGAAGCAAGCTCAGTGTTGAGACAGGCTCTGCGTCAGAAAGGCAGAGGAGCATTTTGCTAATGGCGGGATCAAGAGTTTGAAGCCGAATTAGGTCAGAGTCACCAAGAGAGTCAGGGCTTGAATTTGTGGCGCAGGGGCGGCTGTCACAGACAAGCCTGCTGCCTGGGCTCTGGTGGCATCGCAAGTCATAAGGGCGGGATGGGTGGGGAGCAAATCCGCTTGGGAGTGCTGGGGTGTGTCTTTAACAGCACCCTGTTTGCCTAGTGCTGTAAACTTGGTGTCAAGTTCAGCTGTAGGATGAATATATGTGGTGTCTGACCCCCCTCTCATGCCTTTATGTAAAGTCATGGAGGATGGCTCTGGTGAAGTGTTGACAGGGAAGGCGGTGACAGTTTGTGCACCCATCTGTCTGTCATTGGTCATGTTGCCTGTGGGAACAGAGTCGCTGGTAGGCGGCAAAGAGGAAAGGCTGACAGTAGCCTTTGAAGGCTCAGTGTGCATCACTTCCTTAGAGAGGTCAGGAGGCAAGGAAGAAGGCATGTGCCCCATCTCTGGAGTCTTGAGCTCACAGTCATGAGTGTCGGTGCTGATCGGCCAATCCAGTGGAGTGGTTTTGGGGATCAGTGCGTCATTTGAGGTGGTAACTAAAGCACAGAGGCGGGTTTCTCGTTCTGTGATGTATTCAGACAGTGAGATAGGCAGGGGTCGTTTCACCTGTGCCCAGATCGTCAAGTTCTGAAAGTCAAGCAGTGGCTCAAAGCGGTTAAGGAAGTCTTTGCCAATGAGTAGAGGAATGGCGTCAAATGGTGAGACATACACCGGGTGGATGAGGTCCATGGGACCGATAGACATGTGGACTAATGTCATGGCTGTCAGATTGAGGTTTTCAGGGCCGAGTGGCTGGACCTCAATGTCACAAGTCTGTAGTTTCAGGTCTTTGTGGGAGCGGGTCATAGCCTGTAGCTGCCTGAAGAGGGCTGATGACATTACAGTGATGTCTGCAGCTGAATCAAGAAGTGCTTCCTGCACCAGAGTGTTTTCAAGTGTTACAGGCAGGTAGAATTTCCGTGAAACTCCCCTTTCAGTAAGGTGACACAAGAAGTGTTGGGAGGGCGGACTGCCCTGAGTGGCTTTGGACTCTGTGAGAGGATTCTCTCTTGAGTCGGACTGTACCACCAGGAGTGTCCTGGAGGGAGCGGTTCTCTCAGTCCATCTGTGTGAGCGTGTCAGTCGTTTTGACAAAGTGTCAGGAGAAGAGACTTTGGCTTTGCAGCAGCTGCGGCCAAGTGCTCTGCCTTCTTATCTTCCTGTTTGGACAGGGTTTGGAGCAGGCGCTTAAGCGCTGTAATTTCCTCCTTACTAAAAGTGGGTGTGTCAGACTCACTTTCAGTGTTATCGTATTTGTGTCTCTATAGTGGGATCTCTGGAGTGTAGCTCTCTGAGATCGCCTGTCCCAATTGTTTTGGGATTGTGCTGCTTGTGTCCCCCCTTCCGTGAAAAGAGGTGGGTTTCACAGCGGTTGGGCGTGTACCTGGGCCGATGGGTTTCAGGCCTCAGATTTTGGCTCTTCTCAGACCAAGATGGCTCTGAGTACGTCGACCATGCTCATTTTGCTGAGGCAGGCTGCACCTCTGCTTCTGGCTTGGTCTATAATTCTGGGAGGTGATGCAGGTTGACGCAGGTGTTTCAAGACCAGGAGCTCGTTTTGGCTCCACCTGTAGGGAATTGATGCTGAGAGTGAGGACACCATGGGGCTCAGGATGCCTCGTCATGGTGAGTCTCTGCTTTTCAAATCCTTTTGTAGCTAACTCGCGTAGCTGTCGACTGGTTTGGGTGCGTGGGCAGGCTGCCACACCCAGATGATGACTGGTAGTGGGGTGGAGGTTTTGGATAAAAAGATATTTGAAGTTTAACTCTTCCTCCATATCGGGCTCATTTTTGGTACCAAAGTACGCTTGTCTGAGTCGGTTGTAGTACTGCTGAGGAGGTTCTGGCCTCCCTTGCTTAACAGCAAGTGCAGCTGTTAGACCTGATTGTGCTGTCAAGTCAGAATATTCCTCACCAGTGCCTGGCAGAGCGAGTCATAATCTTGTCTGACATACCTGGGCTGGCGTTCAATAAAGCTGCTGACCTCTCGACTAGATGTCACCTTGATCAGGTAAATCTTGTCGTCAGTGGTGGCAGCAGGGAATTTCCGCAAGTAGTATTCAATATCTTTTAGATAGATACTGGTCTCATTTGAGCCTGTAGACTCAGGCTCGAAGCGTGTTATGTGGCGAGCGATTTTGTCTAAGTCCCTGTCAGAGGGGCTTAAGTCATGGTCAGCAGTGGCGGCGGATGCAGCCGAGGGGAGTAAGCCGTCTTCACCTGAGTAGGTGGAGGGCTATTTCTCTGGCGCTCTGTCATATGATCCTGTGGGATCAGTTGTGGGAGTGGTCGTGGAGACCATCCTTCTGAGGCTGGCAAAGGGGAGCGAGCCTTGTCTCTCTCTGGTGGGAGTGTTTTGTAGGAGGGAGTATGTTTGGCTGTCTCACATGAGAGCTGGAACTCTCTTCTGGTATCAGCCAACTCCTCCTTGTTTTCCTGCTGTAGCGGGGATTGGGTTACTCTGTCCCTGTCCTCTAGCTGTCTTCGCATTTCTTGCATGCGTTTTTGGTCAGCTTCTCTAAGTTTGCTATAAACCTTGACTCGTAATTTTAGCTCTTTAATTTCCCCCACTGCTTGTCTAAGGAGGGTTTCTGATTGGTCAAGAGATTCAGTTGTGTCTTTAACTTTACTTTTGGTCCACTCTAACTCCTGTTCTTGCTGAAAGAGTGAGTGTTCAAGCTGATTGGTCTTTTCCTGCAGCTCAATTTTCTCCTCATCGACTCCACCCTCCTGTGGGAGGTGGCAAGGAGCCTGTAGGTCAGTGATGCGTTCTTCCGCTTCACTTAGTGACTGCCTGGTGTTTTCCAGCTGCTGTTTAAGCTGGTGCGTGTGCTTAGATTGGGCAGACATTACAATAGCTAGTTTTCCTAGCATCTGGGACAAGGCTTTGTCCTTTGAGGAAGTGGCTAGAGCAGTTGTTACCAGCTCTGCAAAAATTGTTTCAAGGTTCACCGCATCGGTGCCTTGTAGTTGGCTTGAGTAGCCAGGTACCATGGTCTCGGTCATGTGGGCCAAGATGGAGTCAAAGTGTTCCAGTGGGTCGCCCCCACTGGCTGCCACTAAGCGTGGGTCTGCCATGTTCACAGGCAGGTGCTCAAGTGGTTTGGTTAAGGACTTTGCTGTGAGTCCAAATCAGACAACAAACGAGTGTGTCAACTCAGAGGATATACCTACAAATACAAAAATAAATGGGTGTTGCTTCTATAGCTTCCTGGAGCTGTTGATGTTCCTTTAAGTTAATTTGGAAGGCTGGAATCTGAAGAAAAGAAGGATCAAAATCAAATCTATGGACTCAGTTATACAATTTGCTTTAACAAAATCAGAAGTGGACTACAGGTGTTAGCTGGTACAGCAGACCTGAGCCAGTCAGTTAAACAGAGTTTCAGCTAGTGTGTTTACTAGTTGAGAAAAGGGGATGTCAGGTTGGAGAAAGCTGACTTTCAAGTCAGACTTAAATGCCCAAACTGAAAATTCAAATTTAGGGTGAAGGCAAAAATAGGAAAATGAAATTAAATCACACTTGGGATTAAAGTTAAATGCTATAGATCAAATCAAAGTTCATGTTACAACTAGCTTGACAATCAAAGCTCAAAGTCCTTAATGATCAAAGTCAAAGTTGGAAAAATTGTTTGAAAAATTAAATTTTAGAATCAGAGTTCAAAATTGGAAAATTAAAATTTGAGATCAAAATAATTAAATTTCAAAATCAAAGTTCAAAGGCAATGAGAATAAACTCAAAGTTCAAAGTTACATTAACAAAAATCCCAGGCTGATTAAAGTGGATTAAATAAAAAAAAATCAAAGCTGATTAAACTGAAGGTTTAATTACCCTTTGGTAATTATCAAGTTATCAAAATTCCAATTGCTATAAAAGTCAGAGTCCAAATTACATTTATAATGAACAAGGATTAAAGAAAGCCTAGTTGGAAAGCTATCAATTCAACTTATCAAGCTTAATGTAGGTTTCAGAATTCCAGTCAGTCCAAACAACAAAGGTTAACAAAATTCAAATCAAGATGTTATTCTGCATTTATCTTATTTCCTGCAAGGATCAAAAATAGCACTACAGAAAAGGCTTCAAAATGACAAAGTCAAAATCAGGGATATTGCAGCAGTAATGAGAATAAAGCTTTTTATTCAAATACAGCTGGATCAAAATTAGAAAAGCGAATCTTTGAATAAAAGATTGCATCAAAATTAATAGAACTACTCAGTGTAATCCTAGGTTAGGGTACTAAATTGGCTCAGTACCTTGTTACAAGCAAACACCCAATAGATCTTTAAAGTTAGTTATTCAAGGAAAAAGGAGAGCCTGTGCTCTATCCTACACTTAAGGAGTGACACTCCTTATTAATTTAATCTGAGAGTCGACACAATGGTTTATGTGTCTCAAGTTAACAAGATCTATCACCAAAGTCTGGTTTAATTCACTCGATTCAAACGCTCATCTCTGTCACTGATGACGCTGAAGTCGATTTAATGCAGAGCATGCAATTTATTCCGCCAGCCAGTAGGGGAGCTGTGGCTCCGCCTCGGGCGCGGCCTATTTCTCAATGTAGAAGAAGAAGCGGCTTCCTCTCTGGTCCTCGGACCCAACAGCTGTTAGCTTCAGGCTAACGCAGTTAGCAAACCGTCGTTGCAGCAACGGCAGTAAATCAGAACACTGACGGACACCAGTCCCGCTCAAAATGGGGGAAGGACTCGCTCCTTTGTTTCAATGACTCAGCTTGCTTTCAAGCTTCGATTTAGCGTTAACTTAGCTCGGTAGGTACAACGCTACAGGCTAAACTCGGCGTCTTCACGCCTGTGACTCCACTGCCGGGCAGCTGTATTTGTTGAAGTAGCTAATTTCAACAGGATACCGGAGTTTTGCATATAACATAACAATCCACGGCTCAGCGCGTCAGACTGTTATTTATAGCCGCAAACAAATCACATTGGCACAGCGCAACTGTAATCTGTCTGCCTCTTATTAGGCCTTAAAATTATCAATATCGGTTAAGTTTCTCTCAACCAAAAGGGCATTTCATCCACTCGTCAGTGGAGATGTATGTAGCTTTAGCTCAGATTTCTCATATGGTAACGTTACAGGAATGCATTCAGTTTAACATTAGCTCGGCCCTCATAGCTCAGCTCACTACAGCTCTGTACTGAACAACAAAGAATGATGGCCCGGCGGCCAAACAAGTTGCACAAAGCATTTCATTTCACAACAAAGAACATGGTCAAAACTCACACACACTTTCATCACTAACGTTAAGTTAAGAGGGAAGACAGGAGAGTTTCTAGGGAGCAAATTACTGGGCGATTATTTCAGTGGCAAAATTTTGGAGGGAAAAATTTTTTCTGGGACTCTTAATAACTTCTCTGCATCAAGGCTGTGTGTATAGTCTATTATTATAGTATGTCACAAGGCCTCACACGGGGCACCATTATGTTGTGGACCTAAATTTATTAGTTATGCATTTTAATAAATTTATGAGAATTGATACCCAATTATGAATTATTATTCATAAAATCAGAATTTCCTCGTAAAGGGCACCACCGGAGTTGTTATAATCCTAGAGTCTCCGGACCTCTAGGTAGTTTTGAATAATTATACAATTATTACTAGTGATCAGTTAGTTAATAATCGCTCAATTATCTTAAATCAGTCAGTCAGTCTCATATCTAAAGGGTCAATTCTCTTGGCAGGAACTATAAATAGGCAACACACACAGCTCTTGATTATATTACAGTGAATTTATTCTCTAACTAAGGTGATAAAAGATGGTTGGATACAGGGAACATAAACATTTGCTGAACAATGAGCCTGGAGGTTCGATTGTGGGAAGCATTCGACTCATACGGCATAGAAGAGCTAATGAAAGTAAACTAATGCTATAGTTTAGGAGTTAAAATGGACATCTGATCACAGGACGTGTGTTAAGTCTTACTGCTTGTCGACAGCCTGCTTTTGGCCTGTTGCACGGGTCCCACTCTAGCTGCCGATCCTGGCTTTTTGCTAGGGATTCTTCGGGGTTCTCCGTGTCTGATTGAAAACGCCTCCTCCGTCTGGCAATTCGGCTGTTTGCAGGTTTCCTTGGTTGTAGCTGGCGAGACCACGTGGCTTGGTCTGACCTCGGTGAAGTTGGCTCGACGAAAAAGGCTTAAAATGGAACTTGGTCGTTCCTGAATTAGTCCAGTGTAACTTAACGGACTCATAACTTTAACAAACAAAAGAAATAAAGAAAATAAAACAAACTGAAGGCAGATCGATGTCGCGGCACTTCAGGTGTGTAGCTTCAGGCGAACAAAGGCCTGTTTGTTTCGCTGGCCGAGTCTGGGCGTGTTGCCTGGCGAGGCACGCCACGCGCGTGCCGAAGCATCCAGAGGGCAGAGTGGAAGAGCGAGAGAGGGAAGAGTGAAGAGTCTAGAGAGAAGAGTCTAGAGACCAGGTCGCGTGTCGCTCTTTTGTTGTCTGGGGCGTGGTTCCCCAGGGGGCGTCTCAGGTTTCCCCAGGAACTGCCTTTCTAAACTTAATGTCTAAAGAAAAGAAATCTATTTGCACGTATTATAATCAAACATTTTCCACAATCGAACCTCAATGGTTGAACGGTTGTACTGTTCTAAGCATTTGGTAACAGGAAACAATTGTCACATTATTGGTCAGTATTACTATACATTTTACCGCCTTTCCGACGAGGGCATGTAATACTTATTTCGTCCACTTGGGGGAGCTCAGGTTACATGAGGAAAGCTTGGATTAAATCAAAGATCGTCTCTCCTTAGGAACCGGGGAATATTGTTGATTCATCCTTAAATTCAAGCTGGCGATTAAGAGTATAGTAAAACATTTGTTATCATTTCTAAAGGGATTTTGTAAGAAAGTATTATGAACAAGCATGGATTACATCGGATGAAGGAGTGTCTTGCTGAAAATGAAAACATTGCACAAGTAACTTCTTTTCAGCACTAATATCAACAACAGATAGCAACAACAGTTAACATAACTACTCAGATAGAGGCAAACATATTCAGGTAACTAAAGATTTAATTAAATTTAATTAGATGCTTTGAGTCTTTTGGAGAATGCAGTCCTTTGTCATCCAAAGTTCAGTGTCTGGAACATGTCACACTTAGGTGAGACAAGGAGTATCCTTTTGATGTGGTAATAAACAAAGAATAAGGTCAGTTTCCACGGAAACGTGTGTGGTGGGGTAAGTTTTGATAGGCTGTTCAGGGAGATGCCAATGGCTGGCTCGTGTCCCTTTGTCAGTTTAACAGTCAGGCCCCGCGTTATCAGCTTCGGAATCTAAATGGTGCCAGTTTTATGGTCGGGCTAGCACTTAGAGAAAGCAACTTTGACCCCTCCCCATCTTCTCTGAGGAGGAGAAAGGAATTTAGGGTAGCTCCACATTCATTCAATATAAAATGCAAAAATCCACATCGTTGTTCACTACAATGGCGCTAGAGGAAAAGTTGGGGGATCACTAAAGTCAGTAGGATTCACCCTCTGGGTACCATGAACGTGTGTACCAAATTTCTCACCAATACATCCAGTAGTTGTCGAGACAATACCCTTAAAAAAACGTCAACCTCATTGTGGCACTAAAAGAAAAGTCAGTAGGACACATTGTCTGGCCAGCCAACATTGCTTTAGCATCATCCAGTCTCCAGCTTCGTTTCCTTCGCCTCCAGCTGAAGCCACTGCTGCCACACTCCCAAGTCAAGAGCTACAGGCCACTCCCCTAATGCCCATGGGAAACAAAGAGAGTGCTGATTTATCCCTGGCTTTCTTGGTACAAGTACAATGGGACCTAACATTCAGGTAGCCATCGAAATCCTTTCCAAGTCATGTAATGTTTTGTTTGCTATCTCTGTGTGGTTAGCTTTGGTGTGGGCCACAGATGCTGAGGAATATAAATCCAATGACTTGATGCTAGAATGGTATATGATTGCATGCAGTATAAAAACACAAAGGAACTGTAGTTATTTAAATAACTTGAGTTCTGGACCCTGGCAGCACAGTCTATGTAGAAATTAAGTCGTGTTCAATACATTTTCCCAAGGGCTGGCTAAAAGCATAAAGAAGGTGGTGACATGTGATTTTTACAACCACCTAGTGGATTTGATTATGTTTGCCATTTGGGTTGACACTTGGCTCAGTGGGACACCTGTAGCTGAAAGAAATATGAAAAACACCAGCCAGCAGAGAAGCCGATGCAAATCAGGGATCAGCTGTGAAAGGAGAGGCTGTGAAATGGCTGACCACTCTTCCACTTCATCACATGTGATTGTGCTATTGACATCCTGTATTTGACCCGTCATTTTAATGGTTAGAATTCACTTCCACTGACTGCAGCCATGGTGGGGTACATTAAAAGGGTGTTTGTCATTATCATGTTCAAGAGGCTACAAAAAAACAATGTTTTTGGTCCTTTCGATGTTTTAGAGCCTCCCTCAATTAGGTTAATTATCACAGGGAAAATATACAGATTAACCAAAGTACATTTCAAGTGATCCTGCTGTGGACTTATCACACCATGGCGAAATAGATGGATTTTGATCAATTTTACCATATTTTTCTTGCACAGCCTAGGTTTGGTTACAGCTCCGGTAAACAGAAACCACTTCAGTCTTCCTCTCAACCAAAACGTTAAAGCAAACCTTCAAGAAATTCAGTTCTGGTTCTGACTCAAACAGATCTCTTACTGCTCTTTGTTGTGGAGTTGTAACATGAGATGAAAGGGGTTATTCTTTCTTAGAGTCTTGCCTTTAACAACACACTACATACTGGTGCATTTTTCTTTGAGAGAGTTATTCTGATATACATAACCAGGAGCTGTTGGCAGTGGTACACGAGTATCATCTTACAGGTTGCAGGGGGGCCATACATACATGTACCCCCCCAAAAACTTCCCTTTTTCAAGTTGCTAAATAAGTTAAAGAGTGGTAGACTGTCTGTTTCATATCTTCAAAACTATTCTGTCATCTCACTCTGGGTCCAGAAATGTGACCATCGACCTAGTCTTCCATTAGCTTGACACCTTCGACAGTCTGCTTAGCTGGAACTTATGCTTCAAAACTATACTGTCATGCCTGTTGGTGCACTGATTGTGAAAGAAATGCAAATCCAGCTTTTTGAATGGAGACAGTTCTCTCGGCTGGGACTTATGCAATGCCTGCAACAGCAGCTCTGGTGCTTTACCATGCTCAGTAATAAAATGTCTCAGGTCTTCTCTGCCTTCTGATGGTACCTGATAATCCCTGGTCATCTTATCAACTTATATTTACCCCTCTAAACAGCAAGGCAACTATGGTAACATCCGAATGCTAATGCTACAGCTAAGACTAATAGAAATGTCATGCATTTTGCAGGTATTTGGTCATAAACCAAAATACTGGACAAATTAAATTTAACATTTGCAGTGACAATAGATGAAAAATCAGGTTATCATTAAAGTAATTACAAATGATCCTGAGACAGACATGAATTTCTGTATCAAATTTCACAGCAATCCATCAAACAGTTGGGATTTTTCTATCAAAACCTTGTGTCAACTTGCATTATATATGCAAGGCCAAGTCAATGTATTATCTAATAATAACTGGTCTTTTATGATAACTGTACTGAAACATGATTTTAAGGACCCACGAACACTGGAGTCCCTGATCAGCAGGTCATTATGGGGCAAGTCACCTTCCTTCAAACAATCAAAACTGTCACTCAAGCCAAAATCAGGGCATACATTTACTGTGTAACATGACATGTCATCGGACGAAGCAGCAGCCAGTCAGTGGCCGAACCGATGCCGACAGCCAATCAGAAACGTGTTTTCTTTAGTCATGGTAGGGAATCGTTTAAATCACAATTTTACCTTCCCTAAATAAAACAAATAGTAACTAAAATGTGGTTTACAGTACATTTATTTTGGTTTATAGTCTACATTTCTTTCTTCTGTTTCTTTACATCTGTGCTATCGGTCACTTTCACACAATTTTTCTCTCTATCTTCCATGGCCTTGGTGTCCAACAATACCCACAATGTCTCACAAAGGCCCACTGCCCAAGGCAATGGGCAGAGCCAGTGGAACTCTGAAGGCCTCATCTGAGTGTGTGTATGTATGTCAGGGAGAGTGGGGATGCACTGCTATTTTCTGCCGCTATATTGCTCTTATCAAGAATTGTTCAAGTGCACACTCTCTCTCTCTCTCTCTCTCTCTCTCTCTCTCTCTCTCTCTCACACACACACACACACAAAGACTGACGTACAGTGCACGCAAACAGCCATGCATGAAACATAGTTTGCATTAAATACTTGATGAGGTGTGTGAGACTGTCAGGCGACGTTCTGCAGCTCGGTGAGAGTAGTTGTCGCATCCAATGAACAATTTTGTCTTTTGTAACGTCTCCTGAGCCTCAATGCGGGGATTCCGCCCTGAGAAACAAATTCCAAACAATCTGCTCATATATATACGGTATATACACATTCCAGCCAACTACAGTGAACTGTATAACTAACCACATTCAGATGATTAAAAAATGTTCTCTCGACACAAAGAAGTGTTTTCTGATCTGATGTCCCTATCAACAGGACGACATAATTTGTCTGTGCCTTCCAATGCAAACTCATTTGGTCTCACTTGAAGGTCAGTTGAAAAGCGGAGAGGGAATGAGATGTAATATCATGTAGGGGGATATAGTGAACATTTTCACATATGGAAGAACAAAGTGCCAGAGAGCTAGATAAAGAAGTTCAAACCCAGCTGACTTTCTCACCTCTGCAGAGGTGGCCATTACTGGCTCAAGTGGGTGAAGATGTCGGAGTCAGAAAGTTTCAGTTTTTCAGGGGTTTCCAAAGCTATTCAATCAACCGACAAGCAGTTCTGACATATGGTGGTACCTTTAGCCTCCCAATACACACTGTAATATGCAACTTCCTCTCCCTGTTGGTGGTACTCAGGTTCAAGCCCATTCATTTCTACTGAAAAAAGTGATTCACAAACATATACAGTTTAATTTCCAAAAACTGTAGATTTTAGAAAACATTCCACAAATGGGAGTAAATGGTGCATTTGTTGTGGACTACTTTCACCCACGAATGAATACTCATTTGGTGCTCTAGACTACAGTGCTCGTGTTCATGGTGATAACACAAATAACACACGTCATCCAATGCAGTTTTGAATCCTTTTTGTCATTTATATTTAGTTTAGTTTATTCAATTAAGGTGTACGGCAAAAAGAAATAATGCTATAAGTAGGCTACACAGACAATACTTGTTGGTGGAATCAAACCAAAGCTTTACTGATTTTGGTTTTTGTTGACCCATTCTACTCTGCTTGAGATTGACTTACTCTGATATTCTTACCCTAACCGTAACCAATCTCACTCATCTTACCTGAACCTAACCAACGGTTGGTAGGGTGGGTCATGACCTAGACAAAAATGACAAAGATTAAACCAGCCTTACCCGTTAAATATACAGCTACTGTTCTGATTTTATCAATAATGATAACTAATAATTACAACATATTTACTTTTAGCTAACCCTGTACATTACACACATACACACAAACATATACACATTTAAGGACTACAGAAATAGACAGTGCACAAGTTACATACACAAACACACACACATACACACACAAACAACCATCACAGGTCTCGGGAGCTGCACCTTCAGGCCAGATTAGCTTGAGTGACTCACAGGCAACTCTCCTGCTGTGTAATTGAACACTACTACTGTACCCTCTCTGTTCACACACAGACACATATACGTGCATTATGGTTACTGTTAAATCCTACACTGTGAAGATTTTTGCGAGGAAAAAGAGAAGAAAGTGGATGAAAGAGAAGTGAAGAAGGAATATTAAAGTGAGAAGAAAATAGGGGAGAGGAGCAAATGAGAGCACAGAGAGATGTAAGACAGAGGGGAAAGAAAGAGAGAATAAAGCAGGGGAGCCTTCTCTTTCCTTAAATACTCCTGCTGAGATGCTGCTCCACTGATCAAACGGCGAGAGAAAAGAGGTGAGGGGGCGCGCGTAGGAGGAGGAGGAGAGAGAAAGGAAGAGATATAGAGAGCAGAAGAAAGAGATAGAGAAGCTGCAGAACAGAGAGAGAATGAAAATAAGGTAGAGAATAAGAGGGACAGTGAACGGTGGCAGCCATCAAAATTATAATTGTAATAGGTGTGACGGCACGGACAAAGATTTGACTTCTTCAAGATATTAGTGCCCCCTCAGCTCTCAAGCTGTCGACCTCCTTTTTTTGATCTGTCAGGTTTCATTTCATCACATAGAAGTCAGTCACATACCTGTAACAACAGCAGAAACACTGTCATCAGGCCACTAGCACTGCTGACATCAGTGACTGTGATGACCACCATCTTAGGGATCTACAGCAGGGACACAGAGAAGAAGACACTGTATAAGTTTTCTGTACCTGCGGAAAGTGTACTCACACTGTGTGTATGTGTTGTTTGTGTGCGTATGGCAGCTCTTAAAAAAGCCTAATAGACTCAGACCCCAGTGGACTCCCAGCATCCTAGCGCCTCCACACACACACACATTCATACACAGACTGATCTGAAGTTCAGGCTTTAACTTAAACTGACAGTTGGACCGCACACCTGTCATACTATGAAAGTAACATTAGGCAATATCACTGTGAAAACACACACATTTGTTAACATTTTGTCATGAAAGCAGTTTTTTGTCAAGAAGGAACATGACAAAAGACAGAAAACTTTCAAATGAAACACTGTGTATCAAAGGTGTAACTGTTTTAACACTTACATACTTAACTGAATTAATAATGCATTAATAAACGTGTGACTTCGCATGAATTACAGCTTCATAGTTCACTTTTATCGAAAGCATTCACACAGTTATCACCACAACAGTCTATGTGGTCGAAACTGTGAATCATTTTTGCTTTGACACAAAAAGTGTTCGGTGTCCAGATCTTTCAAAATTCATGAGCTCATTTCTCACCAACAAAACTCACCAAATAAAACTGCAATTTGAACACATTCTTCAAAACTTTTTAAATTCTTACTAACATTTTGTTGTTCAAAAGGTCAATACTTAAGAACATAAAAAGTGAGGGAGAAATGTGACTACTACAACTTAATTTTTCTTAGTCTATTAATTCTTGTTACAGTCATGTGAGTAGTGTCACTGTGATGGGCTTTGTAACAGTCCACTTCTTTCTTTTTTTTAATCAAACATAGTGTTTTTAGATCTTCACAACATGTGTGAGTCTCTCCATATCATAACCCCACCGTCCCCCCCCCCCCACCACCACCACCATGTTCAGCCACTACCTACGTTAGGGAGGTTCACTTCATACATCCTTGTGACAGCTTTCAGCTTTAGCAGTTACTAATACAAACTGCTAAATTTAAAGGATATGGCTTATTCTGGGTTTTTCTATTATTGTCAACAAATCCCATGAATTGCGTATTTGTATACTTTCTGACTTCCCTTCCCACTCTGCAGCCCCAAGCATGTTTGTTACTAATGAATATGTAAATGTGTAAAAACAGGTCAAAAGATGGGTCATATTTAAAAAAGGCTCTGTAATTTCCTGCAACAGATGGCCACTGCAGCCGCTAGCAAATGTTACTCAGTGTAAAATGTGCATTTGTTGGGAACTATTTTCATCTGACACATTTGATGCTCTGGTATTTACAGCAGCAGGACAATGTATATGTACAAATGATTCAAAATAAACATAATACAGTGCATCGCAATGAAGGAATGTGTAATGTGTGTGCAGTGATGTGACTCAATGATGTGTTTGTATTTTTTGTTTTTAACATCAATGGAGCTCAACAGCACAGAGGATTAAGTTATATGAGACTGAAGCTACACAGACACGACAATATAGATTACTGCCAGCCTCATCCTTTGAGTTCAAAACCTAATGCCACAAAACTGAATAACAAAGCAATGTGGTATATTTCCACAGTGATTTATAAAATCCAAAATCACAAATGATTCTACCTTTAATTACCCCAGTGTTTTGTGTCTAATAATATTATAATTTAGTGCTAAAACAATCAGAAATTTTATTTATCAAGAAAAAAACATTTTTTGGTTCAGGCCTCTTTTGTGCCTCTCTCTGTTTTATAATATTGTAAACTGAATATTTTGGGGTTTGGACAAAACAAGCAATCTGAAAACTCTCAGGCTCATGGAAAGTGTGACTACCATTTTTCAATTTCATTTTTCACAAAAAGATTGATCATTTAATTTCAAAAGCAAATTAATTCATTAAAAATAGCAGGTTAGCTGCAGCCTGTTAGTTTATTACCATTAATACATAATGAAATCTTTCAAATTATTTTTACATTTTAAACTGGAGATCCAGAGGACTGACGAGAAGTTGGAGAGGAGTGTGTGTGTGTGTGTGTGTGTGTGTGTGTGTGTGTGTGTGTGTGTGTGTGTGTGTGTGTGTGTGTGTGATCTACAACTGATGTTCATATCCGTATCAGTCATTGCATAGATTAATCATTAGAAGTCAGACTTAAATCTTGAGTCAGAAATATGATGATGTTGAACCAAACAGAATAAGTGGCTTATCTTCTCATCTGCACTTGAGCCAACATGAAGTAATGCTGAGGGCTCATTTGACCCAAAACATGTATCTGTTACATGTAAGTTAATGATCTGAAGTTAGATTTTTATGTGCTGTATATGAATTCCACACATTACACTCCTTAATTAGCATGGACCCTCATGAGTTCATGTGCCATGCATTTATTCATACATCAATCCATGCTGAGTCTTGCACTTATTAATGCATGACTTATAGATAAGTCACATACACTTATTTCAAAGTGTTACATTACTTTAAAGATCATTTTCATCAGAGCGTGAAAGTCAAGAAGCTCCTATCCTTTTTCAGTGAGGTTTGTCTTAGTTATAAATAAGAAGATCATTTCTAGAATGCTGCTTTGTGATCCTCACTTATGTATAATGAATTCATAATTCAAGCAGCAGCGCAGCACAAAAGCCTTTGTTTAACCATCAGAGAAGAACCCTGCTGAGTAATTAAAGGTGGACTCCCACCAACAACACACAGCGCACGGGTTCAGACATGGTATAAATAAATGGTATAAATCTAATCTGAAAGCTTTTCAGCCAAGAAATCACTATATACATGCACATACTTTTATCTTATACCTTATATCTATAAGGTATTTAATATGTGTAAACAGCTAGAAAAATAGAATTGAATTATTGCAAATCAAAGAAGTCTGACTTCGCTGAGTAGATAGCTGAGAGTCCGATAACTGAGAAATCCTCATTATGTGGCTGTAAAATTAATTTTCCATGCATCCACCCATCCACCAGACATTTATTCAGGTCAGAGTAGACTAACTGACTTCCTCCTGGAAACTTCCTCCAACTTATTCCAGATGTTCCTGGGGGATTGCTGGGTTTAGGGTTCACTTGAAGCCAGGAGAATGAACACAGCTTTCTCTCCCTTAGGGTAAAAGGACTGAAGGCTCATAGCAGGGACCCTGGCACCTCACACCCCTGCGGCCTCTTTGATGGGATACCTGAGGGAAAACATGGATAAGCTGTTTCAAAATCCACAAAACACATTTATACAGGATTATCAAATTCCTTGAACCCCTCCTGTTATCTGTGTGAGGAAAAGCTGTTGGTCTACTGCTCTGTGGTCAGAACTGATTTAACTTAGTTTCAACTGAGTCTGAGGATCAACAGTTGAGTGTAGTCTACTTTACAGAAAAGCTGAAGGCTAAAATGTACTGCAAAAGAGTGTTCAGGCAATTTGAAAGAGGTGAAAACACCACAATCTGGCAGTCACGGCTGCTTTCTGCAATGATTATCCAGGTGTACACAGGTGTAAAAATAGGCAGAGCTTAAAGTTCTTCACAAACTCTTTCCTACAAATCCTGCGCTCCACCACCAATTTCCTCTAAAAATATATATATATATAACCTTCAGCACTGTGAAACCTCAATAGTTGGACAACAGCATGTTAGTTTCAGATTGTCTTTCATAATACAATAGTTATTTATTAAGAGTTATTGGTCACTATCACTCCTCCTGTCCACACTATAATAACCTAGTGACTAATATTAGAGATTGGGGAGAAAAAACACAGTCCTCATTGTTTGGTAAAAATGCACTGTAAACTTCAACTTGGATATCTTCTGAAATTGGAGTGCTTTTAGAAAAAAATTCACTCTGTGTTACCATCCCTCCATTACAGCTCAGCAAGGAAACAATGTCCAGGCAAATGTAAAGAGTGAATCTAATAACTTTAGAAAATACCAACTTGATTTGGCTAACTCAGACTCTGAAGCCTCGTAATAGCTTTGCAAAATAACCATTCATATGGAATGGGGACTGTTGTCCCCCTTCTCTTACATCAGTACCAGTCTCTCCACAGCAAGCATAAAGAGGAGGAATGATTAATGATTGTGGGACCAATAACTCTTCATATAAAGTAGGCATATGAGTATTGTATTAAGATAGGCTTGAAAAATTCAGAACTTATCCTTTAAGCTCACAGCAGCATGTCAGGATAAATCTCATCCTCCCCCGCACCTTCCACTTACCACGAGTGTAATTTTATGAGGAGACAAGGAGACTTGTCATCCCTTATATTTCATATACATCATTTATACCCCTCAATTAACTCTATAGAGTGTCCATAACACTCTCAAGCCTCCACAATGTATGAGAGAAAGAGAAACAGACTTTGCCGCCCGTGGTTCATACGTAATCGCAGTTGACGCATCCGCACAGCAGACCAGTTTGTTAGGGAGACTTCACTTTGCAATTCAATTATCACAGTTGATAAATAGATAACAGTGGGAACATTTAATAAGCTAGAGAACCTTTTCTAACTACAGCTACTTGCTGCTGATGTCACTTTGTAGTGGTGTGTGTTTTCTATGCAGGCTTATAGGTTTTTAGCCTTGCTCTTGAACGCACCTCTGGAGCATCAAATTAGCTCCACCCAGATCAAACCCCCTCATTAGCTGAGCTTATTTAAAACAGCTGTAGTATTATGGCTGCCTCTTTGCTTTTCCCCTGCCTGTCTGTTGCTATGATGTCTAGGTAGGTGAGTGAGTTAAAAACCTTGTCTGATGTTTTCATTGTCTTTTCCCAGTGACTGAGGTTGTATGTTTTGTAGCAGTCTACTGCCTGCCTGTTATGTAGTTTGGCTGATTCCAAGGTTCCCTGTCTGGAGTGGCGTGATGTATTGTTCCTCACAGAACACCCTGTGTTACGGTATGAGAAGCTTAAGGAGCGACAAGTAGAGTATGATAAATACCTGAGGTAACTGTTACTTTTGTAAGTCTGTTAATATGCAGGTTTTTAACTGTAGGTGGTCATCTGTTGTTTTGCCTTTGTAAAATTAGGGTTTTAACCATTACTGCTGGTACACCCTAGCTGTGGTGCCTCCAACCAGCACTCCCCTAGTTGACTGTGCTTATATCTTAGATATAACCAACTGGTCCATTATGTTTTATTTAACTTGTTTTGTCTTCAGTGGTGCTAGTGGTCGGCTTTTGGTGGAGGCTAGGCATGCTAGTGTGGGCTCCTTCACTGATTGTAGTGTAAACGGCACTGGGGCACGATTTGGTAGTGACACGATTTGCAGTGAACCAGTTTGCAGTGATTGCAGTGAGCACATGCGGGTGGGTAAGTTGGTGCACCCCTGGAGCACACTCTAGTTAGACTGCCTCCTGGCCCACTCTGCCCTTTTGTTTGGTTCAATCAGTAATAACTGGAAGTGTGGTGTTAAAAATATAAATTGTTTGCTAAAATTTGTAAAAAAACTTTCATTTTCCATTGTAACTTGTATTTACCATCCTCTTTTCAGGCACTTACAGTTACTGATTATCAATAAATAAGTTATTCTTTTGGAGCCATGTCTGTCTGTCTTGTGTAGCCTTCGTATAAAGGTTTAGTCAAAGTAGAAAAAGAGCATTTCCTGGGGTGGAAGTCCATAATGCACTGTAACAGGGTCTGAAATTAAGTTATTTTGGTAACTTAGATTCGGGAGCAGGGCCACGCCTGAACCACACCTCTAATCACCTGACAAGCCTATCTATACCGGTGCAACTCAGCTGGCCTCGTTTGTCTGATTGCTCAACCCACCCTCCCTTTCCCTTCATCCATTAAAATTCCCCCTTCATCCCTTCTTGCCCTCATCTCTTATTCAACCCAGTGCACACCTCATGTCTCATCTAGGTACTGTCTGGTGGGGGGAGGGGGCAGTAAATTACTGTGTGAAGTGAAACCACTTCTGTGACAGAACCCCCCCCCCCCCCGTCTCCTCCGTCATCATACATCCTCCCAGACCAGCCTATCAGACGCCACCTTTCTTCCACCACCCTTCCCCTCTACATCACTTATCTATCCGCACATTCAGAATAGTCATTAAACCCTTAAAATGACATTGTTGTGGCATGGTCCTTAAAAGTGAAATTACCTTTTTTTCATTGCTGCTGCTAAGAAATGTTATCTGCCACTTTTGCGACGTTTGCGCTAAATGAAGGAATAACATTCAGCTCATTTAGGAGTCGTCATTTAATGGAAATGTTTTCATTCAATGTTCAATATATTTGGCCTACACAAAGCATTACATGCACAAAGGACTCATCTCCTGTCTTTCAGTAGACAATCACCCCACCTTAACAATCAACAACCAGGTATTTCAAAAGGGACCACAGACAAATGTGTTATCGTTTGTGCTCAATACAAAACCCATGGTTCACCCACAATGAATCGGTCCTTCTCTCAGTTCAAATCAACAAAAACCACCTTCACCCAGCGTTCAAACAATACTCATTTTGAGTTTCAATACAAAAGCTGCCCAATGAAAATAAAGTCAAGTGACACCTCTTGCATCTAATAGATGAGCTCAGTGATTCTCCCACACCTGTTACCTCCCATAGTCTAGTCAGTGTTGCTGGCTGGCAAGCTAACTGGCGTCACTCAAGACAGCCCAGGCCTCTTCCTCTGGTGAGTTTGGTTTGAAATGCTGCCATAGATATTCCCAGTGCTAACTTGTGGGTCTGCCTGTGGGGTGTGTGTGATGCAGGGGTGTTGGCACAATATGTTAACCTTACAACATGCGTATTCTTGGTGTTTTCCCTGTACACCAAAGTGGCGGATGGTCTGAATCTGTACTTGGCAGGTGCTAAAGGTTGGCAAACGGTAGCATCAATTTCAGGGTGCTGACTAATATTTAAACCTGTAACTTAAAAAATGGGGGTCAATTGGGGGCACTGGAAACAAGTTGTGAAAACAACATATCATTACCTTCTCAGTTGATTTGGCAAAGTTACTTAGGCTATTTATACATCCAGCTATTATGGAGCAACATTAGCATCACTTTTAAGTTGGATCTTTGGCAACCTTACGAATGTCTATTTTTAGCTCTGTTTGTGGTCTATACCAACTCCTGAGAGAAATGTCTCTTTCACTAAATGTTCCACTATGTTCACCAGCTAGTCTGTTTGGTGCAGGGCAGGTAGTGTAGGCCTAGGGAGGTTTTTTTAGAGCCTGTGTGAACCAAGGTGAGATTAAACCAAAGCAGTAAAGTTGTGGGCCAGAAAGCTAATCAGCTGAAATTTATTGTAAACCAGTAGAAGCATTATGTTGATGTGACTTCAGGTAATATCTCTAGGTTCATCACTAGTGACCACATTCATATTGGCATTTATTAAAAAATATCAACAGCTGCTTCAACAACAACTGACAGCTCATTTATTGGTGCCAAAAATGCATTTTTTAAAGAAATACTGTGAAACAATTTGGCTTTCTTTGGGAGAGTGACACGATCATATCGAGCTGGAGTGAGGACATGCTTAGCAACAGCGGGCCCGGCTCAGTCCAAATAATTACCATGATATACTGCATCTCGCTTGTTTAACCCATTCAAATCATAAATGTAAAAACAATTATAATGGTGTATAATAAGATAATGCAGTCTTATCTTCTGATAAATTGAGAACATTATTTGTTCAACTTCACAATTAATGTCCACTGCTGCTGTGTTACTCAGAATTACAGTTAACGTTCCCTTTCCTTCCCCAATTCACTGTTCGGGTCAGTATGTCATGTTAAGTGCCAGACATAGTTTATGCAGTATATTATGTACATGAATAGTATCGCATTATGAGCTCAGTGCTCTCATTGGTGAAGAATATAATTGTAGTGGCTTGAGCAGTTCCCAATGGATCCCCCAATGCTGAAAGGAAAAATATGCCTCTCCACTAACAAGCTTACTTACTGACCGCCACTGAGGAAATGGACTTAGACCCTTTTGATTCTTCGAGAACTACCTCCCAAATTATGTCTAGCTGGTTTAAGAGTTCCTGGAAATTATCCTCCCACCTTCAGACAGTAATCTTCAGTGTGTCCCTGTATCTGCTTAGCGCAGCCAGGTCACTGATCTGCCTTCTCATCCTGAGTCACCAAAAGGTTTTTTTGTACTTCTCTGATGTTACCCAATACATGTCTATAAGCTCCCGCTGCTCTGGACCCTTTGAGCTCACACCTTTCTTTTGATTTTCAAACAGGCTTTAAACACCTCCTTCCTCAGCTGGACTGCCTCACTCAACATTCATGTCCACCAGCAGGTTCTTTTTCGGTTGCAGCCATTTGGCCACTGGAGACTGTGGAACAAACCAAAAAACACAACACTGACACATTAACATTTCTAAAGTTGTGGCAAATGGGTGAACAAACACATTCCGTGCAAAGAGCAACATTCAGGCGTCATGTCGGATGGTCAAACTGTGCCTGAAACCCTCCTCCTCCACACCTTTCTGATATTTGGTGCCGCTATTCCTTTTTGAAGCCCACATACTTCATGTAGCGATTGGGTGAGTGTTTGTATGAATACCTTTGAGTAAAGATTGTCTAAAAATGTACAGTCTTATCTCAATATTTAAATGACTTTCGCGTCTCGCTCCTTTTTCATGACAGCAGGATTTTGTACATTGTGACACATTGCACAAACTAGTTTGTTTTGTGCATACTGCCACCTTTAGCCTGGAGTCTGGCCACCTGATGAATGTTACAATGGTGCAATATTCTATCCAATACTACAGTCAGCTCTGTTTTGGTCTCCAACTCCTGAGGGAAATATCTGGCTCTGCTAAATGCTCCAGTGTGTTCACCAGTTAGTCTCTAATTTTGTCTGATTGCCGTTTGGTGCTGTGCTTGTAGTGTACAGTGGGTTTGTTAGTTTTTTCAGTTTTTGCTAAAAAAAATAAATAAAATGCTGCCCATTGCTGCTGGAAATGAGGTTGAGAGCGGTGAGACTAAGTAAACAGTACAAGCTGTAAAACCAACACAATGCACTGAAAGAGTCTTAAAAAGCTTTGTAGAGCTGAGAATTGCAGAGCTGACATTCCTTTGCAGTTTTGCCACTATGAGTGGCCACTCTTTGCACCTAGCAGCTCTAAATATTACTTAATGTAATATAAAATGTAAAACAGAAAACTGCTCATCACGATGTCTTGAAATGGCATGTCTTGTTTCACAAACACTCAAAACCCACAAAGATATTAAATTTACTGTGACATAAAATGACATGTCCAGGGGCTGGGGCACCAGCCATTAACCACAACTTATACAGTTCCCCATCTCCTCCCACATCTTTTCTCATCTCTCTCTACTGTTGGCTATCCCATGAAGGCAAAATGCCCCCTGTCATAAATAATTAAAAGACAATACAAAACAGAGAAAGGCAGCAAATCCTCACATTTGACCAACTAAACAGCAAATATAGAACATAGAACACATAAGATATTAAAATCCCACATCACAAGCTAAACAACAAAAACAAGGCTTAATGTTCAGCTATGAGTCCACTTGGACCATAAAGAAGTTTGTAAAAAAAAAAAAAGAAATACTGCATTTTTGATTGTTAAATTACTTGCTTAAT
>NW_024041134.1:0-35100 GCF_014851395.1 Micropterus salmoides
CCGCCTAAAAAAACAGCAACTGCATTTAAGTTTGAAAAAAACTGTTTTGTGCCAGTACCATTACAGTGTTTAACTTTGGTAAACAAATAAATTAAAACCCATATCCAGACACATGATGATAATTTAAAACCTCTCATGATCACAGGATCAGGAGCACTTTAAAGAGAGCTGTCCAGCAGAGCAGCCCTCATGGCCTTCTGGGAGTTTATCTGTATCACCACCCTGTGAGCTCGGGTTCACCACACCCTTCCCACATAACACCACATCAAAGAAAATACTTGTGAGCAAGGCGGGTGCAGTAATAAATCACCATGAAGAACACAGACCTGAACAGGACCATGACCACAGGACAGCAACTACAGGTGATGTTGACTGAAATGCTATTATGTTTTTGTGTGTGAATGGAAACAATTTACTGATTTATAATTGAGATAAGCACTTTGGTGTTTCTTGTTGTTAAAATTGAGTATGTATTGGTGTGTTGCTATGGGTCCTGTTTGTGCATGTGCATGTGTGTGTCTTTCGGACCTGTGTGTAAATACTAACATAATAATTACAGAGTGAAAACATTGAATTTCCCCCTTTATTAACGGGATTAATAAAGTATATCTTCTTCTTCTTCTTCTATGATTTGGAATATGCTCTTTGAGCTTTAAAATAAAATCTTTCTGTGGTTTCAAAGTAATCTACAGAACATCAGGAAAGATACCTGCATTCACAGGTACAGTCAAACGTGTTGGAACAGCAAGGCAAATTCCTTTGTTTTTGTTGTTCACTGAGGACATTTGGGTTTAAGATCAAAAGATGAGTATGAGACAAGAGTTCAGAATTTCAGCTCTCATTTCCTGGTATTCACATCTAGATGTGTTAAACAACTCAGGACCCTTTGTTTGAACCCACCCTTTTTTCATGTGAGCAAAACTATTGGAACGTGACTGACAGATGTTTCTTGTTATTTACTTGAAGATAATTGTTCCATTACTGTTGCTCACCAAAGAATGCTGTGGTCTAATACAAACGGTGATATGTCCTAAGTTGTTTAACACATCTAGATGTGAATACCAGGAAATAAAAGCTGACATTCTGAACTCTTGTCTCATCTTTTGATCTTAAACCCAAATAAACAAAAACAAAGGAATTTGCCTTACTGTTCCAAAACTTTTGGAGGGGACTGTAACAAAGCATGTCAGCAGCGTTGTGCAACTTTTCTATCTTTAAACATTTAAGAATATACAGTACAGTATATGTGTGTGTGTGTGTGTGTTTGATTCCAAAGCAGATCCGCACCGCACTCAACAACATCGTTTTGCTGTTTTCAGTGAAAAATCAACTTTGTTTGCTGTGTTAACTTTATGAGGTGATAATATGTCAGTGTTGTGTATACATCTAGTTTCTGCTGCCCCGAAGTGACTAATCAGACCTGCTACTATTGTTGCTTATAAATGCTCCTTAGAAAACCTTACTGTATGTACACTGCCTTTTTTTTCTTTTAGACGAAACTTTAAGACAGCCGGATCCTGAACATAGCGGCTCCCACAAACAGCCTCAGGAAAAGCTGTCTGCGGGTCCTAAAAAAAAACAGGAGCCTAGCAGACTCAAAAAGAGCTACGACTGTCTGACTTGTGGAAGAGTGTTCTCTCACAACACTGCTCTGCAGCGACACCTTGTGATTCACTCAGGGAAAAGACCTTTCAAGTGCTTCATATGTGGAAGAGGATTCACCCAGAGTGGAAACCTCAAAACACACATGAAAGTACACAGAGGTCAGAGGCAACACAAGCTCCTTTGTCTTCAATTAGATTTTTTTAATGAGATGATTGTGGCAAGCTCTTGTGTGTTTTTCACACAGTTATTACTTTTAATAACTTGTAGGGACAAATGTTCACAAAATACACACAGTACCATCGACTCCTTTCTCATAACAGCTAACCATGTCTCTTTTGTGGAACAGTTTATACTCTGACAGTGGTGGTTCAATAAAAGTGCAACACATTGAACTATAAATGTCTTTGTTTTTCTCACAGGAGAGTTACCAACTTGGACATTAGTGCAAGAGAAGAGTGTCCCTAAAGAATCTGCTGTAACAGTTCATGTGTGTGGAGAGTGTGGCATGGACTTCCCTCAGAAACAGCAGCTGGAGGAACACCGCCAGAGTCACAGAAAGCCTTACGCATGTCCTGACTGTGGCAAGACATTCAAAAATGAATATTATTTTAAAATACATAAGCGTGTTCACTCAGGAGATTCACCTTTTATCTGTTCAGAGTGCGGAAAGAGTTGTGTCACAGCAGATTCACTTAAAAAACACGAGTTGACGCACACTGGAGAAAAGAATTTCCACTGTGATCAGTGTGGGAAGGCATTTTCGCAATCCTCCCACCTCAGTGTGCACCTCAAGACTCACACCGGAGAGCGGCCTCACCTCTGCTCAATCTGTGGCAAAAGGTATTCTAAAGCAAGTGATCTGAAAGTTCATCTTCGAGTTCACACTGGAGAGAAACCGTATACTTGCGAGAAGTGTGGCAAGTGCTTCTATTACTCTCAAGGCTATCGAACGCATCTGAAGATTCACGAAAAGAAGCCAAAGGCTCCCACAAAACCATTGGGGAGACCAAAACAACAGCCATTAGTGGTTGAAAAAAAAAAAGGGGAAAAAGTATTACATTTTGCCAATCTATCACTTGTGTAATAAAATATCTTTCAAATGGCTGAAGTGATTTGCCAAGCAATATGATATACTGGTAAACTCCATTACCTATATTGGACTAAAGTATTTAAGAGAATAAATCATGATATTCTGAATTGTTCGTTGTTTTGTGTTTAGTTTTTTTGTGATTCACCTAAACTTGACCCTTTGACCAGAGTTTTATCCAATAATTTCACTCCACAGATCACAATATAAATCGGTGCGTTACAAATGAAAAGGTTTTTACTGCATTCTTTGAAAAAAAATAACTAAATAAAAGCCTGTACTTAAAAATATATTGTATAAGTGGCATCTAATTACTTTATGTATGCTTGTTATTTTAGTCAGAACCTTTTATTTATACATAGTACATACATATAAGATGCGTTTTGCATTAGATTATCACGCAGCAGGATAATAGTGTTTACGTTAATTTTACCATTGTTGGAAATTCATTTTGTATCCACATATGTTTCTCAAACTTTTTCTGTCACACCCCTAGGCTAAACTAAAACAATGTATAAAAACATGAATTTCACGTGACTTTTTTGCCCCAGTGGTGGGCAAACTACAATAACAACAAAGGGAGCATTATATTGAAATAACATCAAGAGTATGAACTTCATGTTTTCATTTTAATAATGTTAAGAGCCTTGTTAACATCGGAGCTCTCTTCTTTCATTATAGAAGAAATTTAGCATTTCAATCGTAGCAGGAAAAGCACAGCTGGATGCAATACCCTTAATTGTGGCTTCCAGCAATTACTGTAACACAATGCAGCACACTAGAATGGCATTAGTTACACCAACTGAAAGTGTCTGCTGTGAAAATGTTTTTTCCCACGCCACATATTTTTTCCTGAGCATGTGCCTCCTGCACCTCAGTTTGCTAATGATTTATTATTTAGACATCAATCATTTCACTGCTTAGCATCTTATGTGGTTCTCAGCAGAGTAAACCCAGAAGATTTTTATTCCTTAGCAATGTCCTCCAGTTCTGGGATACTGAGGCATCGCCTTAACTTACCAACATGCCTAGAAAAACTTAAGAGGGAGGCATCAAGGATAAAAGTAAATAAATAAAAAGTTTGCTTCTTTTACTGTTTTTGACCCAAAGAGTTAGTTTATTTTTCTTGGCTTTTATTCTTTACTCCAACTGCAGAGGAATATGTTCAAGAAGGCCTACTACACAAAATAATGTTAATGTAAACACGCTAAGTATTGTTTTATTGTTGACAAGCATTGAGCAGCTGGATTATCCCGTATTTTTGTATATTTTAACAATGAGCGATTGCTGAGTAGTTGTAATTTGTGTGAGCATTATTTTACGTGATATGTATGTGTGTTTCCATAAATCTGTAGAAAACTATACTAAGATGAGAAGTTATATTAGTGGGGCTTTTATTGTGATTTTTAAAAAGCCAACCGGAAGTTCCGAGACTACTGTAAGTGACTAGCAGCTAAAGCTAGAAAGGTTACCATCTGATCCAAACGCTTATTTAACTTAACTCGATAGTTAGATGGCATTAATTTGACACCTTGTTTGAACATATTCAGCATGAAAACGAGAGAGAAGTAGAAATATTGCCAAGTCGTTTAAATAAACTTCTGTCGAGCGACTACTTTTTACCTGAGGGAAAAATCTATGCTGAGGTTGGTCAAAATGTCTATTGTCTGTTAAAGGTTAGCTAGCTAAGATAGCGAGGGTTACACGAGCTGAGGTGACACTTGCAGCAGAAATATCGTATTATTATCAGGTTGGACTCGATGGGGAATCTGTCAGAACTGTTATTTGTTTTTGTTGATCAGCGGCTGTAGCTTAGGGGGGCTAATCGTTAAGGAATTGCTAACATCAGGAACGCTAGTGTGGCTAGCTGGCTAATAACAGTTTTCTCAAAGGCAGAGGTGGTCGTTGACCAAAGCGCTGGTCACGACTGAGACATCTCATTGAGAGGTCAAACAACGTTACTGGTGTTTGTACTGCGGAGTGCGTTTGCTCTCCGCAGTAACTGATGTTATGACACCATATATACCAACAGGTTAGTCATTTAGGTTGCTATCTAACTTGAATTACAGTTAATGTGAGACCTCAATGGATGGAGAAAAAACGAGTCCCACCAAGCTAATGCTACAGGGCTAACTGGGCTGCTCAGTGCAGATGCACCATTTAAGATTTCCCCCGAGGGCTACCCACTTTAAAGCACAGTAGATCATTGTGACAGTACACACTAGAACAGTTCCGTAACCACTAATGTTGCACTGGAACAGGCCATTTGTCAAACAACAACATTTTTAGGGCATCTTAAGGTAGACTGTCCATCAGGCCCAGCCAGGTTCAAGACCCCATCACAACAAAGCATTCGCCTTGCTGAAGTGTCCTTGAGCAGGACAATGGATGTCTCCCAGGGTGAAGGCACTGTTTTGAAGCTGACCCCCCAAAAGAGATCTGGTGCTGGAGGACGTAAATCTGAACCAGAATGGAATAAGAAAGGACAGTTACTTAATGAATCCATGGGGGATTTTTTTTAATCACAGCACTATGAGATAAAGAACACCTTGGTTAAAATATATTATGTTGCTCTTTGTGAATTATAAAAAATGTCTGAAACAATAGTGTACTTCAACAAGCAGATCACAAGTGATTGAAACAATTCCTCTAAACTTGTAAACCTAATTACAAAAACCCTGAACATGATATTTTGCATACATTAACAAATAAAGGAAAGTAAAATTTTATCATTCTGGCTGTCAGATTTGTCAATCAAGACAGGCTTGATTATGCTCGTAACATTTAAAATCATTTTTAATAAAAATACTTATTTGTGTGTATAACACAACATTCTGTATGATACAGTACTTTCACTCTGTGTTTAATAAGTTTGGTCACTTTGTGCAGAAGTGTGATTGGGACTATTATTGGGGTCTTGCAAGAATTAAACCTTGTTTAGTGATTTGCCATTTTGTAATTAGCCTCTCTTAATTCCTTAAGGAGCCACAAAACAAAAATTGAGTGACAGAAATGAGTGGGAAGATGCTCACTGATATAGTTGGTTTGATTAAAATCTGTCTATTATATATTAGACCACAGCCCATTTAGCACAAAATTGTAGTGTTAAAAAATGTAGCCTGAGACACTTGATGAATGTGGGCTCAGAACAGTTAAATGGATTTGGAAGTCCCTTGTAGAGTAAGACTATCACATAGTTTCTTACTGTATCTCATGAATGCAAGACTGGATGATCTCTTTAAAGTGATTATCATTATTTTAAGCACAGCCAATATTAGATTAGTGAGCTAATTTAATGTACTAATGTTTATAATTTGTGAGTGTTTAATGTACTGTATATATATTCACTTATAAATTGTTATTTCACTGTTTATTTACTGACTCTTGATTATTCATCTCTACAAGGTTGTATATTTGAGAGATGGGCTCTGAAAACCCAGAGGACTTTGGACCCGCTGTGATCCTCGCCGAGGAAGACCAGCAGGAAATTGGAGGCCTGATCAACTCGGATGGGGAAGAAGTGGATTTCTCAGATCTCAGTGAGCAAATAAATTGTAACAGCAAAGTATAAAGTGATGTGACGGGAAACGTAGAGCCCCCTTTACATTGTAATGCAGTCGTATTACGCCATTATAATTATTATTATACGTTATTATTATCATTTACAATGACCCTTAAATGAAGGAATGAAAACAGAAAAAAAAAATTTAAATATTTTGTCCTGATAAAACTTGAAACCTTTTTATTTATGGAAGTTTGTGTAAAAAGTCTCCCTTTGAAAATAAATAAAAGGGTGAGATTCTCTGTCCAGTTTCACTTGTTTTTTTCAATACTTTAGATAGATAATGTACATGGTATGATGACTGTCAATTTTCATACCATGGTATACCGCTGCAAACCTCCTTGCCATAGAATTGATTCAGTGCGATGTAAGTAGTAGTTTGAAAATATGAACATATTAACTGAGGTAATGTTTATTGTGGATATATAAAATGTTGTTTTCAACACCTGGATTCAATTCAGTTATGATTGGTACTTGTGCAATAACAGAGAACCTATTCTATAAGTCTGACAGATCTGTCTTAGATTACGATGTGAATACATTAAGGTACCTGAATGCACCATGTCTGACATCTCCCACACAGAGTTGAGTGACATTGATCCTACTTTTTCTCTCCCAGATTCTGATGCCGTAATTAGGGTACTGACAGATATGAAGTCTCAATACAAGTGCTCTTTCTTTTAATTCTTTCAAATTTAATACTTTGTACTTGTGAGATAACTTGACTGTGCAATAATGCAGTGATTTTTCTAAAAGAACAACTTTAGACTGAGTGTTGTATAGTAGTAAATTATTATCATCACACACAGTATATAGGACTCTACGACTTGTCTGACCATCAACATCACTGTTGGTATGATAAACTGAAAAAGTGTTTTTTCATCATTTTTCTTTCCCTAAATACAACGATTTCTCATCTTTTTGTTCATGCAGGAGAGAATGCAATCCCTGTCAATGTACCTGCAGAGCCTCCCTCCAAGACATTTGATCAAAGCGAGAACGAGAAACCACCGTCTCTTCACAGCTGCTCAGTGTGTGGGAAAGACTTCCCTTACGCCTCTAAGCTTCAGCGCCACCTTCGCACTCACTCAGGAGAGCGGCCTTTCCCTTGCTCCATGTGTGAGAAGAGATTTCCAGAAAAGGGGCTGCTCATGATCCATGAAAGGGTCCATACTGGTGAAAAGCCATTCCCATGCACTTTCTGTGAAAAAAGATTTGCCAGTCAGGGTGAGCTCAGACTGCACCGGCGGACTCACACTGGTGAGAGGCCGTATCACTGCTCCATCTGTCTGAAGAGCTTTTCCCGACACTGGCATTTGAAAACTCACTTAGAGGCGATGCATTCTGAGGTTGTTGCTGGCTTTACGAGGAAGAAGTTTCCTTGTTCGGACTGTGAAAAGAGCTGTAACTCAGCAGCTGAGCTTAGAGATCATCAGAGGACTCACACAGGAGAAAGGCCCTACCAGTGCTCTTTCTGTGACAAAAGGTTTGCCTTGTCGGGTACACTTGTGAGACACGAGCGTCTCCATACTGGCATTACACCCTACCACTGCTCTGACTGTGGGAAGACATTTGCACAGCAGTGGACTCTGACGACGCACATGCGGACTCACACGGGAGAAAAACCGTACAGCTGCACACAGTGCGATAAGTCTTTTGTAGCTCCGGGAGAACTTCGGAGGCACACCAGGATTCACACAGGAGAAAAGCCGTACACCTGCACGGACTGTGGAAGGCACTTCTCACTGGCAGGAACTCTTAGAAACCACAAAAGATCGTGCACACAGAACAAGAATGGATCAGTTACAGGCGTCATCTCAGAAACAGTACAAGCTGCAGTTGGTGAATCATCCCAGCAAGACTTGGCTGATAACATCAGCTCTGAGGTAGTGAAAACACTCGGCACTCGGCTTTTTTTTGTGGAAGTTGGTTTGAGATTTAACATTTTTCTTTTCATTTACACATATAGTTCTTTACAACCTCTTAACACCATTGTTTGTTCCTTAAATCTGTTTATAGGTGTCTGACAGTCAGAGTTTGCACAGTGTAGTTGAGCCCTATTCATCAGAGGGTCTTAACTGTGACAAAGCAGCTCAATGTGAAAATAACCTGGGAGAACCAGAAGAGCGACTGGAGGACATTGTTTCCAGTCCAAATATGAATGTAATAGTGAAAGAGGAGGAAGAGGAGGAACCTTTATGTGGTACATAAACATGAGATTCCAGATTTTCTTGTTATATTGTATATTAAAAGGAGCATACACGCCTTTGGTGATGATTCAGATATTCACGCACTGTTTCACTTGTGTTTTTCCCAGTAGAAGAAGCTGCTGACCAGGTGTCTGATAGTGAGGACTGTACCATGCCAGAGGAAACTGAAGAGCAGCAGCAGGAACGCAACACAGAAATTAGGATAACAGTAAAAGAGGAAGAAGATGAACTTGCCACCAGTAAGCAAAATACTGCACAGGAAAAGATGACTGTGAAGTCAAGGTTCAAGTTCAAGGTTCTTTATTGTCCCACTGGGAGACATTTGTTATGCAGCAAGGATTCACATACTGACAGAATACAAAAGGGAAACAACATCAACAAGAAATCACATAACTAGTGTGGGGAAATGGAAATTCATAGTACAAGTATACAAGTGTGCAAATGTGCTAGGGTAGGTTAGACAGAGCACTAATAAGCACTTAGGGTGAAAGGGACATGGAATCTTTCAGTCCTCTGAACAGGAGCCCTGAAACAGAGGCCTGTGGGCAATAGCTCAAACTCCCTCTGAAGTGGATGGTCCTGGCAGTCCAATATAGCAGTAGTCCTCTTAAGGACCTGCCAAAAGCTGGTCTGGACTCTGCCCTGAGATCTTACTGGCAATTTGAACAAGATTTCCAGGTCTATTCTTATTGAACAAATTTAGTCTTTCCAAACCAAGCAATAATACAGAAGGTCAAAATTGATTCAATATAACGCCTGTAAAAGAGAGCGGTCATCTCAGTAGGAAGAGTTCTGGTGAAATTAAGTCTTATGGGGAGGGACCTAGTGCCATTGAAAAACTGGAGTAGGTTTCAGTTTCCTGAACTAAGTGGATTGCTTTTCCTCATTAATTCTTGTTACTGATTTTAACTCGGCTATCTCTTCCTCCAGCGCTGCTGTTTTACAAGAGACAAAATACTGCACTCTTGCGTTCACATTTTTGTTCAAATTTTCAAAGCTGTAGTGTGTTAACACAACTTACAACGTTAATAAAAACAGCTTTACTCAGCTAAAGGTTACATAAGCAGGAATCTCATTTTCGGCCAATTTTGGCAGCTGAAATGAAAAAGTGTCATTGAGGTTTTGCCCAGTTATTGTGTTCTTTAAAAGCTACTTTTTTGTTCTGTGTTTATCTCACAAACAAAGGTGGTTTCCTAGAGAACCATCACACTTCATATTTGAAATGATGGAAAGTGGACTGTGTCTTTTCAGTTCACTCCGACTCTTTGGTGTCTCTGACTGACTGGTTTGAAAATAAGAACCCTGCACTTGTGGTTAGTGGGGATTTTGTGTTTCTTCTTAAGGCTCCTTAGCATTTTATATAATTCAAAGATTCTTCTGGTTAATTTGACAGTTACAAAATCATAGACTCCTTTAGGGACTGATTAGCAAACGGTGTATCTATTTCAGTTCAGTGGAGTCAGCATTTGACCGTACCACTTTCGTCTATTAACAGGTCTATGCTTTTTGAAGCAGACTCTTAACCTGTAGAGATAGCTTATCAAGAAGCGTGTAAAATAAATATTGCTGCTGTGGACCTTTTTAAAATTGCGATGGTGCCTGTCCATAGGGGGTGAAATATTTGTTGCTGTTACTTAATCAGCACACAAATTAGTTTAAGGTTGATCATCAGATTGTTTCTTTTCATCTCATTTTACCTCCTTTCAATCTATCATGTTGGATTCCACAATGGGCAAGCAGAAAGGTTAAAGTCAGTTGGCTTTTGTCTTCAGTGCTACTAAATGGCGTGTTTGAACTTGTCATTTATGTTTCCACAGTGTCTGAAGAGGATCCCGATCATGTCGCTGACAGTGAAAAAGACAGTCCTCCAGCCTCACTAGTGCAGGAACAGTTGAACGACCATCTGACAAAGAGCTCTTACTGCTGTGGGCTCTGCGGAAGAGACTGTCACAAGATGTCTGCTCTTCAGATTCACATGCGAATTCACTCGGGGGAGAAACCTTACCAGTGCACTCTGTGTGGGAAGCAGTTCACCCAGAAAGGTCAACTCAAAGGTCACCAGAAAGTCCACACGGGGGAGAAACCGTACTCCTGCCCGGACTGCGGGAAGAGCTTCGCCCACTCAGGGGCCATGAACAGACACCGGCTCACGCACACAGGCGAAAGGCCCTACCACTGCTCTGTGTGCGACAGGAGCTTCAACCAGTCCGGCCGCTTGAGAGAACATGAGAAAATCCACTTTGGGGAGAAGTTTGACTGTCCTGAGTGTGACAAGAGCTTTACACGAGCTTCAAGCCTCAAGAACCATTTCAGACTTCACACAGGAGAGAGGCCGTACGGCTGTGACATCTGTGGGAGAGGCTTCAGCCGCTCACAAAGCCTGAGGCTCCACAGACGCAAACATGAGCAGATTCAGACTGAAGACGAGTCTGTGTTCAGTGTGAACAACGATGATTTATCACAGAGTGACGATAACTCTCCAATTAATATGTGTATAGCAGACAAAAATGACTGATAATGTATTTATATAAACCATAGAGATATGTACCAGTAGTAGTATTACAATAGAAAAAACATGAACTGAAAGAGGGGAAAGTAATGGACTACCTCTGTGAATAGACCGTCATTTAACCTTTTTGTGGTGGTTCACAAAAAAGTATTAAAACTAAAATATTTAACTCCCAGAGCAGTTGATAAAAATTAATAAATGTCAGGTGATGTTCAGCAACTAACGACACAATTTCAGACAGAATCACCAAACACATATTTACTACAAACACAACTTTCGTAAAATCTTGGAAGCTGTTTAGATGATAAATTTTTAGGTAATTTATCACTCTTATGTATGTTAGTTGCATCAAAATATGTCACTAGTATCACACATTAGTATTTATGGTAGTACAAATGAATCGTTTAAGGTCTGTGATTTAACTTTTTCCCATGCATTATTTGTCATTCAAGCTAATTGTGTATGTGGAAATTGGATTGAAGAGTAATTATGCTTTTGTATCAGACGTTATGATGGCCAATGAGCAGTCTAGGAATCAGGTGAAACTGTAATTCATTCTTTGGGTATGAGCTACTGAAATGTCAGAACAATTTTGCCAGTAATGAAACAATGGGATCGTGATATTAATCAGGTTTTTTTGTTGTTGTTGTTGTTGCCAAAACCGTTTTGCCTTAGTGTTGAATCTTTTTATCTCTGTTTTGTAAAGCCGTTATTCAACAACCAAATCATGAATCGGCTTCACCTGGTTTAGACAAGTCTTAAAGGCTAAGTTACCATTGTGAATAAAGGAATTATCCTGTAAGGCTGTGATACGAAAGGCAACAATTTGAAGCCATGTAGACGGTAAATTTTGCCTAGTGCTGCCTCTGTCTAATTGTATGGGACATATTATACTGAACAATAAAAGTACAAGTACTAAAGATTATTTTTCTTGGGGATTTCTGTCTGCGGGAATTAATGTATGAGACAAACAAATATGTAGAAAAAGTCTGATGATTATTTAAATTTTTACACTATTTAAAGACTGTGGACACTGGAAAGAACTCTGACCAAACAAATTCTGCTATATTAAAATATACTGTTTGGCTCACTGTTAATGGTAGAAGTCCTTACTCATTGTGGTCACTAAAGATCCCATGGCACTTGTCACAAACAGTAGGAGTAGATTTCTAACTTAACCAATCCTACCTGTGTTACGGTGTTACATGCATGACAAATATGTTGGAACCAAGTAAATGTTTTGTTTTGCTGAGGCAGTTTCTCCCAGAGAAGTAGTCATCTGTGAAATAAATTCACTCATCTCAGGTTCACATGAAACTCTCATTGCCAAAACCTGCTGGAAGATGTGTGGAAAAGGAATACAAAAACATTGTGGGTACAAGCAATGGTGGATGTTTTTTTCTTGCCAAAAAGATGAGGAACAACATTAGTGATCGACATTTCAAAGAATTATGCTATAACAACATATAGATTATACTAAATAAGCCTGTCAAATAGGCCACTTAACACTGTACACATAACAGCACGTTCTGCTATAGGCTATATCAGACACTTTAAACCAATATTTGAGTAGTATCAATTTTAATTTCTTGAAACATTGAGCAATTTGAACTGCTAACTCAATCGTTTTAGAATTAGGCTTAAGTCTTGTCAATGGGGAAATATCTTTCAAAATAGACCACTAACTGTTCCCAGAAATAAATGTATTTTAATTTGATACAGTTTTATACTACTGATGATTATGTATTCTAATCTGATGGAAAGAACTGTTACCATTTAAAGCACATTTACAGGTAGTCAAGTCAAGTGGACAAATAGTTGTTCTGAATAATATCAGAACATCCCTCCTGTTGACCCTCCACTGCAGCAGCACACAGATCCACTCACTTTTGCACAGGTAGACTGTTCATTCACAGGCTTTACAAAACCAAAGCTGCTCCTGAATGCACCACTATTGCAAGGAAACACTCCGGACCCTTTACAGTTTTGAAAATAGGCCACTTGGCCAATCATAAATTAGTAACCTTATACAGGATAACCTTGATGACATAGTATTGTCATTAATAATACCGTAATATATAATATATGTTGATTACGTAATAATATATTGTCTGCTTCGTAGCATTAGGGAACTACAAACTGCATTAACCCTGTTGTAAAATAAATTTTACCTTGTACCTTGTATAAACACATAACGTGGAATTTGGAGTTCAGCTCACAAATCGAGTATCCGACATTCATATGAGCTTGTTAGGGGCTCCTAAACGGAAGTTGTCGAAATTCTGAGGTATGTTGAACGTGCCATGAAGATAAACAGACGCACGCCATGCAGACGGTTGACTCTATCAACGTTACGAATTACTTAGCTAATATAACGTTTATTTAAAGGAAAAGTTGCCCTGTGTGCTCTATTTTTAGTGTCTGTAAAATTCAAATGATATACGGGTAAGTTAAGCAATGCTGATGCTAACGCCCTTGTCAGCTAACGTTAGCTAAAGTTACACTACCTTTTAAGTAAGCTAACGCTAAAAAAACAAAACAAACGTTGCTACAAAAACGTACCGTTCTCGTGCGACTGGTTGTTTTCTCTTAACCATAATTACCGGGGTGTAGTGAGCCGGTCCGCAAAACTGTAATTTATTCAGTGGTCAAATTTGTCGTTGGTGAACTTTAACATTAACGTGATTGCACAGCTAGCTAACGTTAGCTACAACATATTGTTTTTAAGGACAAATGTGCAGAAGTTCGTAATGGCTCAACGTTAGACGATAATAACGCGAGATGTCACTAGAGTGTTGTGTTTGAGACATACACCAAGCCATGGTGTTTTATTTAAAAGTATAGCTGCTATAAATTATATATGCCGCAGTTAAAGAAGCAGCAGGACCCTAATATCAAGTTGGGATCATTAAACGTACTTGAGTTGATTATTGATGGCGTCATTGCGACGTTACTGTATGGAAACTTTTTTCGGCTAAATGTGTATTTTTATAGTGTTGTAATATATTCCTATTATAGTCCCCATAATTAATATGCACATCGTCTGCTTTCTGTTAACATATTTCCTCTGTTAAAGTGTCAAAATCAAACCATTAAAATCAAATGAAACTGTCATTTTTACTTCACCAGTTTGTATGCACACTTCTCCCACCAATTCCAAACAGTAGGAAATGAGATTTGCCTTCCTGAAATTGTTCTGCTGTCTCAATGTCTCTCATGTGCTCAGCCTCACTTTGACAAATACACGCTATCAGGATGGTGTCATACAAGCGGCTAAACCCAGAAGACGTTCAGTTTTCCAGTGCAGTTTTGTCAGAAGAGCCCCGTCCTGTCCATGAAGAAGTTCCAGTGAGTTCATATGTTCACGTATTCTGCCTCAAACTGTCTGCAGTCAGTTTTTAAAAGAGCAAAGGATTTGTGTCTTTCTGTGAATTTCACTTATTGCTGCAGAAACTTTGTGCTCTTTCCTCGGGCTGCCAGTGTTGCAAAATATATTTTAGAATCTAGACACATTAGTCTAATTATTTTATTGTCTGATAGTTTTAGTTTGATCTTCTTAAGAACATATATTGTTAATTGGTCAACCGAGAGAAAAATAATCTGCAACTAATTTGAAAATTGATCCAAAAAACAATGTTCATTTGCAGTCCTAGTCTATGTCTTTTATGGTTTAAGACAGGTTTAGACATTTTTACCCGAGATCTTGTTTATCTGTCCTGATTAAATCAAAAAGATCTCTCCTTGTAGCTTTGATAGTTACCCATACTGGAAAGGATCAGCTGTTCCTTTTTACAGGGATTAGTCTGGTTCCTCTTGATTAATTGCTTTTCTGAGTGTGTTGCTTATTTTATTTCTTTGTTGTGTTTTAAGATGCAGGAGCCAGAGGAAGCCTCCTTGCTTCCACAGAGGCCTTCATGCTCTGTCACCACAGGCCTCCTTGTGATTGGCGCCCTGCTGCTGCTCCTTTGTGGAGGCTGGCTATTGGGCATGTTGTGGCTGCACAGGCCGTCCAACCTACAGCCACATAGACCTCCGCCACCGGCCTCTGCACAAACACCAGACTCTCAAGTAAAAACAGGAGTAAATGACACTGCAGCTGCATTTCGCCGTGAGGCTTGCAGTTTAATCCCTGAGGCGTGGAGATTTGATTGCTACCCTGAAAGAGGGGTTATTGTGACCCGAGAGTTGTGTGAGGCAAGGAACTGTTGCTTTATCCCTGCATCCTCTCCCTCCTTCTCTGCCATCCGCCCATCAGGGAGAAATGGTATCCCTTGGTGTTTCTATCCTCCGGATTTCCCTTCCTACTCGCTTGTGTCAATAAACGACACAACCCTAGGACAGAAAGGTACACTCGTAAGGGACGTCAAAACATACTACCAGGCAGACATCCTCAATCTAGAGGTGGAGATACGTCATGAGACAGACACACGGCTACGTGTCAGGGTGAGTCAGTGTGTTACTCACACGGCATGCAGTTAATGTCTTTCCTCTTTATATCTATGCAGAGGACTTGTAGCATCATAAATGATATAACATCTATTTAAGGTTCATGTGATCATACTGATACATATATGAACATAAAACAATTCTGAAATGCATAATAGAGATGAGTCAGAATATTAAATGTATATATTTAATTTGTTAATGGTTTTTATAGTCATTATTTTACACCAAAATGCTCTGACATCATCGTGAACAACAGGTACAATAGGTATCACGTGCTTTGGAAAGCAACATAAAAATGTTCCTTTCCATAAATAATTTGACTGTCTTATTGACTGAAGACTCGTCATTACCTTTTAATTGTATAAAGAAATAGCAAACAATTACCATACAAACATAGACCGACACTATTGCTCACAGAACCTCACTGGTGTTCATTAATCTCTACATATTAAAACTGTACATGTGAGCAGACCCTGTGTACCAAGGTTTCATAGGCCAACAAGATCTGTGCCAGTGATTTAACCAGGTCATTGTAAAGCTACCGTCATAAACTTTATAGGTCTGTTGATTAAGTTGTTATTACACACCGCCGTTTTTCTCCTGTTTCTAAATCTAGATTACAGACCCTTCTAATTCACGGTTTGAGGTTCCAATCTCTGTTCCCAATCCCACCAAGAAAGCAGAAAGTCCAGAATACATCGTAGAGCTTTCAAAGCAGCCATTTGGTGTCGTCGTTAAGAGGAGCTCTACAGGAGCAGTGCTGTAAGTCTGACTTCAAGAGGCTACATTAGTGTGGGTAAAGAAAGGCTTATGGGCTTCTAGTGGACATGTATACTGGAAATTCTCCTAAGGCACGTTGTGAAAATAACCCACTCTGTGTTGTAATATCATAATTAACGATTTAACACTGTGTCCCCTTTCAACTGTTTCCTGTTAGTCTGAACACAACAGTGGCTCCTCTCTTCTATGCGGATCAGTTTCTCCAGTTCTCCACCTCCCTGCAGAGTCAGTTCATTTATGGCCTGGGCGAGCACCGCTCCACCTTTCTGCATGATGTCCACTGGAACACACTCACCATGTGGGCCAGAGATGTGCCTCCAATGGTATGAAAATGTCTGTTTTTGTCATTGTTCTGTTTGTAGTTACATAATTTTAACCCACAGACGGATATTTACTAGGGCTGAACAATTTTGGAAAATGTAATTGCAATTTTTTTTTTACCAATATTGCGATTGCGATTTAATATGCGGTTAATTTTTAAGCTCTTTACCTTCTGTATTATTCAAAACGGACAAGCAGTAAGTCAGTGTACAGTATGACCAACACAATATTGGATAGATTAAACACACACTGTTCTTTCTTGTGGGTCAGGCCTGTGTTATGATGAAATTATGATGACTAGTGATGCATTAATTGCATGAATTGTTATGAGCAATCGTGGAGAAGTAGCATCAAATTTGAATAATGGCATTAAATAATATGATATAATATCATCAGGTAGGCCCAACTACAGATCACAAGAAAAACGTTCACCACAGTGTGTTTTACAGTAAGCGCTCTTTCTGACTTGTGCATTTGGTCCGAAACTCTGTTTCACAGATATTTCCCGAGCTGACTGATGGCTCTGTGTGTGACGTAGACGCCGATTGCCACAATACGCTTACCTTACTACATGTGTCTTTCTGTTGTGCATTTTTCCTGTCTGCCAAAGCAGCGGATGTCCCGGCGATTTCACCCACCACCACCACGTTACCTGCAGGTGGTGGGTGCTAATTTCATTCCATGTGTGATATTAAAGTTTCTGTAGTGTCGGCTTCTGTCAAGCTTAGCTTAACGAAAATCTCGTTTTATCACATTGCGATAATACTGCAAATGCAATTAATCGTTCAGCCCTAATATTAACTTTCAGCTTGTCATAGCAGGCATTTGAATCTTCTAGAAAAAGCATAGGTGTTCCTAATAACATAAAGAATAGCTCAGTACTGTGTCCCAGTGACCCAGCTTGCACAGCATATATGACATGTTAAAACAGGAAAAACACAGGTGTATTTTCATAACATCCACAATGGCTGCATTCCACTTAGAAGAGGACCTTGCATGCTTGCTCACTGGAATAGCTTTTTGGGAAGCTTTTGAACTCAGCCATTGTTAATTCTGTTATTTAAACTTGTGCATTTTCTACTGTGACATGTCAAAATGTCTTGTGTGAAAAAGGCCAATATAAATAACATTCAGGATTTTTGTACAAATGAGATTAAATTTAATATCCTTATGTTCCTCTTACAATGCAGGAACAGACAAACCTATATGGAGCCCATCCATTTTACTTGGCAATGGAGGACGGAGGGAATGCACATGGCTTCTTCCTGCTGAACAGCAATGCAATGGGTCAGTCTGCTTGCCGCCCTGATAGTTCCACTTCAGGTTTCACTACGTGCACTAATACACATTAGTGTTAAAATCTGTGGTTTGCAGAGGTGGAAAAGTAGCTGATTCAGTGTCGCAACTGTACAGATGACAAGATTAAGCAATTTTATAAAAACAGAAGTCTGAAATGGCAGTTACCATCATGACTTTATGCAGTGTCACAAAAGTATGACTGTAGTGTCAGTAAATATCAACTTTCCAGTGTTGTATAAAGAGGTAATTCAGAGGTCATGTTGTATTTGCAAACAAAGATACTGGGCATTTCTAACTGAAAGGTTAAATTAGTTTGCAAACTTAGTCATAGTTTCATTGGTTTCCTTGCCATCATCATAAGGAATGTTGAAACTTTCATTTTAATGTAGTTTTGTTCTAGTGTGTGTGTGTGTATGTGTGTATGTATGTATGTATAATCAGTCGTGCATATCTATAGGCGTGCATATCTCAGTGGTCCTAATGCTTACTCAGAAGAATAACAAGTGTTTCATCAGTATTTCTTCTGTTTCATCAGATGTGGTCCTCCAGCCTGCCCCAGCCGTCACCTGGCGTACTATTGGTGGAATCCTTGACTTTTACGTTTTCCTCGGTCCTGATCCTGGTTCAGTGATTGAACAATACGTGGAAGTCATTGGTCAGTAGGAGTTTTCTAGGATGTGGGAATGCTGTGTACATTAGCTGCACGACCTGAAACATATTCCTGTCTTAAAGGAATATGTCACTTACTTTTTGCAACTGTTACTCACTTAAAGAGATTCACACTGAGATACTCCTGTTGAACAGTAGCAACTGTTGATCGTAGTACCGATCCAACCAATCGACGTTGTATCAGATTACCTGAAAGAGTAAAATTACCATAAGCAGACATACCCCAGGGTACATAGCTATGAACAGCTTCAGATTGCTGAAGCTTGAAACATCTCTCAGTAAATTAGCTACTTTGCCTTCCTCCTCTGTTTTTAAGCAGAAATTGTTCACCACCATACATAACCACAACACTCTGTAAATAACAAACTAACTATAACATAAAAATACATGTATTAACAGTGTTTGAACAGAAAAGACTGAAGTAAAAAATCTCTGCAACAGCCTGCTTCTGTATCCAGTATGGCAGTTTGATCCACATAAACTGAGGGAAGTAGTAAAGCACACTACAGATCATGGCTGTGTGGGTTGATCTTCATAGTTTTTGCTATATAGCTCTGTCCAGTGTACCCAATTCTGTTAACCCCAGAGTTTGTTTCCCTCAATCCTGCATTTGTAACTGATGGTATCCTCCTTCCTTATTCACGCTTGTCTCTCTCTCCACCCCTCTATCTTTCTACAGGCTACCCAGCAATGCCCATCTACTGGGCTTTAGGCTACCATCTCTGTCGCTGGGGTTACAACACTAGCAATTCTACCTGGGAGGTTGTCAAGAGCATGAGGAATAATAGGATACCCCAGGTAAATTTTAACCAGCAAACTGTTTGTTTTGTGTGTCTGTCAGCATGTGTTTTACATTTTTTTGTAAATTAATTTTTTGTGTGTTGATTATTTCACAGGACGTCCAGTGGAATGACATCGACTACATGGACCAATTTATGGACTTCACTTTTGACTCAACAAAGTTTGCCACACTGCCTGATCTGGTGAAGGACCTGCACGCTCATGACCAGCGCTACGTCATGATCCTGGTACACAGGAGTTTGTATTTGTATTCATTGGTGTGTTGATTTGATGTGTTTTTATGACAGTTGTGTCTCAACCTGCAGGATCCAGGTATCAGCAGCACACAGCCTGAGGGCTCATACTGGCCGTACGATGAAGGGATGAGGAGAGGTGTTTTTATCAAAGACGCTGAAGGAAAAACACTTATAGGGAAGGTGAGACACTAGATCCTTTAATGATAAAAGGTACAAGGTCCATGGTAGTTTGTTTATCATTATACATGTAGTCCCTTCATGCAACACACACAGAACTTAACAGATAATTAAATGTGTAATTAAAATACGTTAAAATATAAAATCCAAAAAAGCAAAAGCAAACCTTTTAGTAGCAGCCATAAGTCCAAGCTGGGCCAACATGGCTCCTATCCTTGCTCTCTTTTCTGGTACCTTGTCCGGTTGCTCTGGCTGGTGGATCGTCTAATGTCTGCTGCTCTTCAATCCAAAACCCTGTCTTCCACTTCCAATGGCTGTATTTCTATCATAGGTAGCGTGTTTCTGCAATAAAGCTGGAAAAAAACAGATGAAAAACAAAATTGTATTGAAGTTTGAAGGCAACTGACAGCGCACATAGATGTAGATATGATGTTTCAAAAATGTCCTCTGCCTCCAAGAGTAAATGTTAATGATGAAAGGGAAATACTATTCTCCATCTCTTCCTCTAGGTGTGGCCTGGTCTGACAGCATATCCTGATTTCTCTGATGATGTGACACATGAATGGTGGCACGACAACCTTCAGAGGTTTCATGAGAAGGTGCCGTTTGACGGATTATGGATTGTAAGTATAAAAATGAAAGATCCTATTGAAGAATTGACTTTAATGATTATTATCGTGGCTTTCTGCATTTCATGATATCCTCTTCCTGACCTTTGTCTCATTTGATTTTAGGACATGAACGAGCCATCAAATTTCCTGGATGGGTCTACCAATGGCTGTCCGTCAAACAGTCTTGAAAATCCGCCTTACACACCTGGTGGGAGATGCAGATCTAAAGCACAAATCACAAAACAAACATAACATGTTCACAATTATAGAGTGTATATTGTCAAAATTGTGTCCTTTTCTTTTTAGGCATACTAGGAGGTTTGCTAAGAGCCAAAACTCTGTGTGCCACTGCACAGCAAAAGCACTCCATACACTATAACATGCACAGCCTCTATGGACTTATGGAAGCTAAGGCGTCTGCCAGGTCAATATCTGGGACACACGCAACATAGATGAAACACCAAAAGATTTTTACACTACATGAACAAATTACAAAACAATGTGTGTCTTAAATCTTCTGCTTGTCCATTGTATTTTCTTGCTCTGTGTCCTCTTGTCCAGCGCTCTGAAGAAGATCACGGTGAAGAGACCTTTTGTAATCTCACGCTCCACCTTCCCCAGTCAGGGGATGTACTCTGGTCACTGGCTGGGAGACAACAGGAGCCAGTGGAAAGACCTGTACACTTCTATAGCAGGTTAGATCCTTCAGACACATGTATTACTCATTTTCTGCTGAATGAATTATTGCCAGCTACGAATATTTAGACAAAGCTGAAGTTTGGTTAAAAAAAAAATAATCTAACTATGCAATGCCAATGCAGTGGACGGGGACACAGGTTATTATCAAAGTATTAAAAATATATAAACCTGCTCACATACATACTACTGCTTTTCCAACCTTTATCCAGACTTTTAAAATGTGTTTGACCTAAATCAACAAAAGGGGTACTTCAAGTTTATTTTTCCTGAAGCTTCATTTATATTTTTTTTATATAAAAATCAACTTTATTTCCAGAAACAGCAGGCAGCTATTTTCAGTAAATGAAAATAATGAAATTGTACATCTGCTGGTTTAATAATGGTACTCTGTCTCAGACTCTTCCCACCTTTGTTTTGTCTCCTTCAGGTATCTTGACCTTTAACCTTCTGGGCATCCCGTTGGTGGGAGCAGATATCTGTGGCTTCAGTGAGGAGCCGCAGGAAGAACTCTGTGTCCGCTGGACGCAGCTGGGAGCTTTCTATCCCTTCACACGCAACCACAACGCCATCGACTTGAAGGTAAGATCTTAACATCACTGCTCCATGTCACCACAAAGTACAATGTTTAAAAAGTTTTAAACTCTTAAATCTATTAAATTCATACGCATTGCACCTTTAAAACATTGTAGTACCAACTGAAGTATGACAACACCAAAGCAAATTTCTTTGATTCTGATGATACCGTATTTATTTTACTGTAGACTGTCCTTCACTCCATTTTAGATTTTTTTTTTTTAGGGATGCACTGAATGTTCAGCCACCGAAATTAATCGGCTGGAAATAGTAAAAATAGCACTTTCGGTGTTCGACCTAATAAGTCAAAAAGCCGATTAAATTTTGCCGAACAATTACGTTGACATGTCAGCAGTGTGTTTACAAGTGCCCGAGAAAGACGCATAAATGGCCGTTTGCAGACTCTGTTCTGCTGATTTGTCTCCTAGCACATCCACTCCATCTGTGGCTGACTTCTTAGAAAAGGCAACAAATGATCTGACCCGCTTTGAGTGTTTCTGTAACTCATTTCTGAGAAGACGATTAAGCCAGCCGCACCTAAATTTGGAGTGCACATGTATTCAAGCCTTTGTGGTAACTGAAGCGGACAAAAGCAAGCTGACAGGCAGGTTAGCGACTTTATCCTGTCAATTTCTCTCTTTACAAAGACAAGTGTGGCAGTATGAGAGTCCTACTGAAGAGAGGCTGTGAAGTCTTCATGTTACACGATACGAGAACCACATACAACATTTTTTATCAAATTGGGTCGGACTTGATGAATGTAGCGTGATGATACCATAGACTGTATGATACACGTGTGACAATGTCCGGTTTTCAAAATAAGATATCCATACAGTTTGGAAATAAGATTAATTGGATTATATTCACAGAAAGTATAAAACATATTACATGTGTACATTAAAAGTAAATAGACACATGTCATTTACTTTCCCGGACTTTACTTTACCTCTTGGGCCTCGGACCCACCCAACATAGTCTCTCCAAATCCTGTGGGAAACACTGAATAAAAAACACATTTAATATATGCAGTGCTAAAAAAAATGGCAAAAATGTGAATGTAGGCCTGCTTGCTCGGTGTTCGGCAAATTTTCATTATATTCAGTTTCGGCTTCGGCCAAGAATTTTCATTTCGGTGCATCTCTATTTTTTCTCTGTTTGATTTATTTTAAATTTACAGCCTCAAGACCCAACAGCTTTCAGCCCTCTGGCTCGTTCAGCCATGAAGCAGGCTCTGCTGCTGCGTTATTCCCTCTACCCTGTGCTCTACACTCTCTTCCATCACGCACATGTACACGGACACACTGTTGCACGGCCAATTATGTTTGAGTAAGTAATGCTATTTTATTTAGCTTGAATTTGATTTGCTAATTTGGCTGATGATCGTCGCCTTACTGCGTGTATCCTCATACTCAAAAGGTTCCCAAAAGATGTAAGAACCTATGGGATTGACAAACAGTTTCTATGGGGGAAGAGTTTATTAGTGACACCAGTATTGGATCCTGGAGTCGATTATGTGGATGGTTACTTCCCAGAGGGTCTGTGGTATGACTACTACACGGTAAGACCCAAACTTCTACTCTCAACATTTAGCCTAATATGAGTATACAGGGAACAAAAGGGTGTAAACCGGAAACTAACAATATTTGTCCACGTGGTCTCTACTTCCTAGGGTGACTCTTTGCACAGTAAGGGTGAAGAACTTCGACTCCATGCACCTCTAGATAAGATCAACTTGCATTTGCGTGAGGGCTCTGTTATACCAACACAGGTAGATAGGATTCATGGTTCAATTTACATTGTTGTTGTTTCTGAATGATTATACATTTTCTCACTTATACGTAGGTCCCTTTACACTGTTCAACTTTGGCCTTCTACAGTCAAAAGTTGTGGTGAAATCTTTGGTTGTCAATCCAAAACGGTGGACCTAGCTGTCCACCAACGGACAATTTACAGCTTTAAAAATTTAGAACCAGAATCTCACCATGTGACTGTTGCTACGACCCATATTTACAAACCAACCCATCCGTGTATGACATAAAATGAAGCAGAACAATGCTACTGTTAAAAACATATTTACCTCAACTTCAGAGTTGGCATTTAATGCTGCCCTCTTCTCCCTGGTTGCCACCGGGTCCACCATCTCCTCCTCTTTTGAGGCTTTCAGTGCATATAAGTGCCAGCCCAGTTACTGCTTGCATCTGTTTTTCTTGTAAATTGGGGTGTAACTATTCAGCAATACATACACTGTAGATTTGGTTTCTTGGGCTGAAGTTTTGAGATGTTTGCAGCTTCTGTTGCCTCCTTAAAATAGTGGGAGTTAATTGCAAGTTGTCCTCAGTTTTACAAACATTGAAAATGAGTTTTTAAAACAGTCTTCTTTAAGTCCGCACCACAAAAAAAGGTCTTTTTGTGATTTGGGTGAACTGGCCCTTTTATCCTAAGTCTGAAAAACAAATCTTGACCATTTGTGATGTTCTTGGGATAATTAATGTGTCACACCTGACATTTTTGTGGATCTGACATATACACACCCTACAGTCTGTACATTATTTTCTAATGCCACTTTTTTTCTCCACGTATGTGTGTACAGGCGCCTAACCTGACCTTGTGGGTAAGCAGCGGTCAGCCTCTCCATCTGGTTTCAGCTCTGTCTGAGGATGGTTCAGCCAGTGGAGATCTTTTCTGGGACGACGGAGAAAGCATTGACACCTATGAGAACAAGAAATACTCCTACATCGTCTTCAGTGTTGCTCAGGTGCTCAGACTTAAAAGAAAAAAAAGTATCTGCCACTGGCTGATTCCAGCTTGCTTTGTCTACTTCAGTTTGTGATTACCCACATTTCTCAGAATGCCTCCACTGCTCCATTATTTTTTCTCGAGCTAGTTACCAACTTTGTCTGTATAAAGTTTGGTGCTGGGCAGGAAGCATACAGTGGGTTTATCAGTGACGACTGTTGGTTTTACATTCTGCAACTTTCCTGGTTCACAATGAGCTGAGAGATGCCAAATAACTCCATAGAGCTGAGGTGACCTACAGAGTCGGGTGATAATTCTCTGTGGGTTTATCATGAGCAACCCCTTTCACATTATACATAGTAAATAAATAGATCTACCTTTTGACTTTGAATCATTTTTATAAAAAAATATTGATTAGTGCATCTTGAATGTCCAGTTTATAAGCAATATTCATCTAAATATTTGTCGCGATGTAACCCGTCCATTTGCTTATTTTGTAGAACGTGATGACATCACATGTTCTTCATAGCAACGTGGAAGCTACATACATTACTGTGGAGACCGTCTCCATCTACGGTGTGAAGCAGACGCCTGACGCAGTGCTGGTGAACTCCCAAGTTGCAACGTTCACATACAGAGCCAACCAGGTAAGCTTAGGGGTCAGGGGTGAACACACAGACGGAGAAAACCGGATACTGTTTTTGTACTTGATGTTCACGTTGAGTCACTTAGGCTTAATTGACTTAGATGGATTTAGCCACTAACATGAAGTGGTACGGTCCTGGTGACAAATCACACGCACCACAACAACCAGGGACATGCAGAGAATCTTTCATCTAATTACACGCAAGATATAGCCAATATTGTTTATTTATTTAGCTGTCATTGTTTAAATGTACCACTGTTTGTTTCACATTTATGTGGCAGCAGTGGTTAAAAACATATTAATATCTTAAAGTAAAATTAGCAAAACCAGATGTAAACTTACAGAAAGATTAATAACAAGGTGTAATTAAAGGTTCAGTGTGTAAGTTTTAGTGGCATCTAGTGGTGAGGGTTGCGAATTGCAACTCAGGTTGCATTCATGAGGTCCTCGGATGGTCCCATTTTCCGAGTTGTGAAGTCGTTCACTGGATGTGACCATATATGGACAAGACGGTGGAGCTAATGGCTCTGTGTGGGGCTAGATATCATGCTTAGATAGGCGCATCTGTAATTCATGTCACTTCTAATAAACCAGTCAACTACTACTAGTAGTACTACAACTACTACTAACGTTACGTTACGTTGTTGTTCTTCTTCGCACATATTCAACGTAGTGACGAAAGCACTGTGTCGAGCCATTTGTCCATTTGGGCTACTGTAGAAACATGGCGACGGTGTATGTAAATAGAAGTGGCTCATTCTAAGGTAATGAAAACATAACGGTTCATTATATAAGGTCTTTATACACCACTAGTTATGGATATTACATTGCGTTTCTGTCAAAAGATCCTCAATATTACACACTGAACCTTTAAAGTATGAAAACCTGATCATATGTTTTTCTGTAGAATCTAAATCTGAGAAGTAACAATAGCTGTGAAATAAATGTAGTGGTGTAAAATGTACAATATTTCTCTCTAAAGTGTAGTGAAGTAGAATTATAAAATGGAAATAAAAAGTAAAGTTCCTCAAAATTGTACTGAAGTCACGTACTTGGTAACTTTACATAACTGTGTTTTAATACAGTGTGCTGTATTCACCTAGCTAGGTGCAAATGTATACTTTTTTAAATTTAAAGTGGATCCAGGTATTGAAGGTATTAAAGAGTGTCATGATACTTTGTCTGCAGTACATGAGTTGTGTAGTTGTAAGGTTAGCACCTTTTATGGAGGAGGCTTTTGGTTTTTATCAGAATAAAATTGTTTATGCTAAAATGATGTGTTTGCTTGCCTCTGCAGGTGTTAACAGTTGTAGATCTTGGTCTCAACCTCAGTCAGAACTTCACCATCAGCTGGATGTAATGAATCAATTTTTTGTAATTGTTGGTTTAACTTTCTCTTGGCTATTTAAGTTCCAAACTGGCACACAGTGAAGTCTATAAATCTAATGACTGATGTTGCTTTTTAGTGTTTTGCCTTTGTGCTCCAGAACACTGGAGGTTAAAGGGAAAAATAACTGAGGTTAAAGTGAACAGTGTGGGACTTGTAGACCTTTTTACCTCTTTAGGAAACTCTGCATAAAAACACGTTGCTTCCAAAACTGTTCAATCAACCCCTCAAATTAGTCAGCACCTTAACCTCATAGTCATTATTTCAGATCTAATGTGAAGGAGTACAGAGACACAACAAAGTGTCTGTTGAGAAACGATGAACAGGTGAAAGTGTGGGTACACTGGAGAGAGTCAAGTTGGTGTTAATCATATTTATAGTGCGACATTTAAGAAATGGACAAAAGCATTTCTGTATACATGAAGGCTTCTGAAACAAAGGTATGCAATCACTGACCTACAGTAGTCTGGACACTTAATATCTGTGTGGGTAAATGTATTGTTTGATAAGTTATTGCTGAACTGTCACCTAATTTACACGTAAAGCTTCCTTGGTAAGGTATTTTAGTTCAATTTTAGGTTTTTAGTTCAGTTCACAGATCAAATCTTTATTTTTTTGGGCAAAGTGATTATGTGCAATAAGTGAAAGGATGATCAATCTTCCTTAAAATATGACAAGTCTGAATATATGTTCATGATGTAAAATATTGTATGTGCTTGAATGGTGTTTACAGCCTATTTCTGCACTAATTGGTACTGCTGTATTGTAAAGGTGGATGCAGGTGCCTTATGATTCTGTTTTGTGTGTTTTTGAGCATCTCTGGGTTCCAGATGATCCTTTTGTTCAGCCTGTTTTTAACGCTAATGATCATAGGACTGCTCTGCATGAGGATCACTTTAACTGCTACTTTAACTACAGTATACTAGACCAGCCATAAGTGTTCTGCAGTCATTATACCATGAATTTCCTTAGCACTGGTTTTCCAACCTCTGATGGCAGAATATAACTAACACCTAAGACTGGATTCATTTCATAAGCCGATCGAGTGAATTTTTCTAAACAGCAAAGATCATTCTGGTTAAATTTGACCTTGATGCTGTGAAAATCTGATTTGAATGTATAGTCTTTCTCACACAACAGCTGTGAAAAGCGTGCATCTTTAGAATACCAGATTAAATTGTTCTAGAAATGCAGTCAATGCATGTGTGCTATAAAGCAAACTACGCAAAATCCGTTTTTAAGCATGTAAAGACAAATATACAGAGTATATTTTACCATCATTTATGTTTAGGTAACTCAAGTTATGACCACAAAATTTTCTGTATTTTATGATAAATTCTTGTGTTTTAATTTTTGGGTTTAGTTGCTCAAATTTTATTATATGAACAATATGAAAACTACTGCCATTTTATTTTATAATATGTCTTGAGGCCTCAAAAGTTAAAGAAAAAGGAAATTAGGTGATTCCCACACTCTTGCCTTGACCCCTGTCACCTTACACATTTTTTTTTCCCATTTATCTTTTCATTAATAAAGAAAACTTTTGAGCCCTGTTGTGGTCAGCAGATTTCTTTGAACTTGTTTTCTTTGACCCTGAGGTGCTGGAACACATGGGTGCCACTAGAGGACACAATATTTCAGTGCTGTGGTGATTGTTGGGATCATTCTTCACATCAGATACAGTTGCTTCCCCAGAGGCTGAAAAAATGTCATATCAGATTTTATATATTTGCCAGTTTTAATTGCAGATATTTTTTTCGTGTTTGAAATCCAAAGTAGAAATTGAAAGAAATGTGAATAACAAATTATCTTTCTCGTCTCTGCAGCTCTGCTCAAAGCTGCCTTGAGCAAGGCATTTAAACCACATCAGGTGTAAATACTCCAAGTAAGGGGTTAAACTACAGACAGTTTCAATGTAATATCGAAATATGGGTGTCTTTTAATAAAAGTGTTATAGAGTGAACTACAACCTTTAAACTAAGAAATGGCAAGATATGTGATTATGATTTACCTGATCTACTTTACTGCAGTTACTGTTGGAGCCATTATGAAGGTTGAAATCCTTTTGTGCATTGGCTGAAATTATCAAATTCGTATTCAGTATTTTATATATTCTTTATATTTAAAAAATGTATCCCATCTTCCTCCTGTTGTCTTTGCAGCAGAAGTGTTTCAGGCTGTTGTTTTTCAACACCTCTTATTGTTTCTCTACCTTCTTCATCAGTGTTCCTCTTTAATCAGCTCTCCATCCTACTGCAGCCTCTCGGTGTGTGTTTTTAGCTTCCACCATTATAAACCCAGTGTTTATGTAGATAGCGAATTCATTAAGATACATGGGATCGACTGAGGACTGAGTTAAATTAGCTTGTCCCTTAAAAATTAAATAAATAATTTCTAGTGTTTGAGGCTCTCCATAGAAACTAACCAGAAAACAAGCTGTAAAGTGAAAGAAGACCTGAAGAAAAGCCAAAGAAAAAGACTGGATCTCATGAGTCATGACAACAAACAAGTATTTGATTGTCCCCAACACATGCACGCGCACTCACACACCAGCTCCAGAAAGTGAAAGCAAACAATGTGTCCCATATTCCCCTCTGATAGCGAGGTTGAATTATCCTCCACCACTGATAGACTCACAATAGACATGCTTTTATTGGCTCTGTGCAAACGTTCACAGGCTAACTGTTTCCAGATGGCAGTTTGTGGAGGGCAGATATATCATTCAACAGAGGGGGAGGAGAAAGCAGAGAGAGAAAGAGGCAGAGACAGAGCAGTGGGGGTCTGTCAAAAGCATTCTGCTCTACTGACGAGGGCATTTCCTGTCTGGATTTGGGAGGATTAAGTATTTGTGCGTGGGGGGGGTGTTTGTATGGTCAGTATGTGGAGAGTGGGACAAAGTTCTTCACAGGACTTTTGGGGGATTCTGTTCATGTTTAATTTGAACAATCATACTTGTAAAGGTATATTTAGGAGGAATGGAAAGTGATTTAGTGTCAGGTTATACACATTTTAGAGAAACGCCCCACTGTTGCCAGATTGTGTTTCAGTCTGGGCTTTCTGAGGTGGCTTGATTAGTCAAGTTGAGTCATATTTATATAGTTTATTTCATGCTGAAAGCTTGACAATACACTTCACAAAAAATATTTTTGTTACATGTTCAATTTCATTGTAATCATTTTTGGTACGTTATTACATAGGAGACTCTCGGGGGTCATAAAAAAGCTGAAACCAGCTTCATTGTTCAGTTGTTACTTTTCTGTTTGGATATTTTTTAACGTGATTTAGTAGTCTCAAACCAACAAAAACAGTACAACAACACAAACTATGTGTGTTGTTGTACTGTGTGTGCGTGCTCCTTCTGTTCGCTTACCTTTACCTTCCATCAACACTGTCAGTTTTTTGCATTAGCATGCTAACATGTGCTACTTAGCACTAGACACAATGTACCAGAATCAGAAGGAGCTTTATTGCCAAGAAGTGTTTCACACATATGAGGAATTTGCTTTGGTGATAAGGTGCTACACGTAGACAAACATACAGTTGACATAAATGAATGTAGAAATATATAAATATGGAATAGACCAGAAAATGTAGGCTACTGCTGAGGCAGATAGCCGTGTGATTAGTTTTGTTAGTATTTGTTCATAAACCGAAGTATTGGACAAATTAAAAATTTGACCTGATTGTGTCATTCTAGGAACAGTGATCTTTAAAGTGATTACAATTAATCCTAGGGGCATGAATGTCTGAATGAAATTTCATTACAATCCATTCAATAGATATTGGGACTTTTCAAACAAAACCACAAATGCCAACCTCATGATTCATGAAGTCAAGGGATCACTAAAGTCAGGAGCAATTATTCTTTGGGGGCCATAAATGTGTACACAATTTCAATTTATCCAAAAGTCATTGAGAGATTTCAGTCTGGGACAAAGTGCTGGACCGCACTGACCCAATGAACTCTGTAGTGTGACTGACTGTAAAGTCCTCTAACATGGTGAGTCAAACAAGGGAGAAAAGCACCACTTCTGAAGAAATACATTTTACATGAAACAAGCATTTTCACATTTTCACGTTAACTGCAACAAAACAAAAAAAAGGGAATACATGATAAATGTTTCACCGAATTCTTGAGTGAAAGTATTTGGAAGCAAAGTATCTGCACTTTCCAATCAAGCACAATCTTTCGTTTAATTTAATTTAATTTTAATAACAGAGAATCTACAAATTTCAGTTTGCATCTGAACTCTCTAAAACTAAACACACAGCACAGTTTTTTTTTTTATTTGGCCACCTGGCTAATATGGGCTAGAACAACCAAAAACGAATTAAAAATGTTTTAAAGGATATATTGAAATAGCCGATGTATTAGATTTGGTGAAAAATTCATACAAATTGAAAAAGCAATATTGGAAACACTGTTTAAAATTCAACATTATGGAAAATTTTGTGGGTGGGACTTGGTGACAGATAGGCGTTTGTGGTCTTTTATAAATGGCCGCATGGTGGCGCTAGACCAGTAACTATAGCTTTTTTTTTCTTTTTCCCATGGCCAAACTTTCCTCCTAATTTTAAGTGAAATCTGCAGATTATTTCGCTAACAAAGCAATAAATAAACAAATAAACAGAACTAGAAACAAACATTACAATGCAGTCAATAGGGTGAAGCAAAGTACGCAGCTATAGTCTGAATCAGAAAGACAGAGTCCCTCTGCTGTCGGCCTGCTGCATTATGAACTGATCATGTGTGCAGGTGAGGTGTCAGGTGACTTCAACCCGCCTCTTTCAATACAACCCGCAGACAGGACAGGGCAGGCTGACTTACACAAGTAACAACCACACCTTGCTTTTATCCTCGATCTAACATACTAAAATAGCTCCACATTATGATCGTTGAATAAATATTACTATTTCCTGTCATAGCTCAGGAAATAGAAATGTAAAATCCTAAATATGCTGTGGTAACTTTTTATGTGAGTGGTGATTTAGCAGCTCTGATGAATGTGCCCTCAGTTTTGTCTCTGGGTATTTGTGGGTTTTAAGGAGTTTAGATGAAAAAATTAAACACAAATTATAGTAATGGGATTTTTAAAGGCAGCTGATTGTGGTCTTGTCTTTAACTACAAGTGTGCCAAAAGGAAATAAAAATCATCATACACATAGCCTAATATTCATGGCAATCTGGAGAATTAACCGGAGCAGGTTTTTATTCTGAATGAATGGATTAGCCTAAGACTTTGCACACTTTTTTTTGGTCGCTCATAGTTAAAAAATTCCTGAGTAATTTGGACTCATGAACGCATATCTCTAAGATCATATCTATGGCCTGTGATTAGTCTGTCTTATGTAGCCCAGTGTCTCACACACACACACACACACACACACACACACACAGAGACGCGGAGAAGGTTTAAAGAAACAAAGGCGGACTGAACTCCACCCATTCCTCGTCACTCTCAACCTTTCGCAGGTGTCGCATCCACATTCTTTCTACTTTCTCAGTTGAGAATTAAGGTGATTCCCACAAACGCTCACGAACACACAGTAGGCTACTGCTGTCTGTCACTTCCCGGATCCAGCGTGTCCAAGTTACTGTGGAAAGTTTCTGAAGTGTGTTGCTGGAGGGAGGGACGGAGGGGGAGCTCTGTGAGCCAACAGCGGCGCCGCTGCACTCACACACGGATCAGTTCGGGGTTTGAGCTCCGGGATGTCGGCCGTGAAGGCGCTGCAGCAGTGGTGCCGGGTCCGGTGTGAGGGTTACCGGGATGTGTCCATCACAAACATGACCACGTCCTTCAGGGACGGCCTGGCTTTTTGCGCCCTCATCCACAAACACAGACCCGATCTCATGTAAGTAGCCTACTGACACCAGAACATTTTAAAACGCACCTCAGCGAGTCAGTCAGTGTTGTCTGTGTCGTGGCTAGTTTAAAACATTTAACTCTTAGCCTATAGTTAGAAGGCGAATATTGGTTATACTTACCAGCTTTTTGACAAGTTTCAGCAGTTGATGAAAGGGAACAAACTTCAGCTTCATGGGTCTGCAGGGAAAACAGGAGCAGGAGCTCAATGGACTTTGGAGCTAAGTGACCAAAGGGGTCAGTATATTGGCCCCTAGGAGGTCTGAATGGTTTTAAAATGAACTGGAACTATTTATCTTACTTAACTAACATGACTGGACATTTACTCACCTCTTTCTCTGCATCAGTTAAAAATAACTGAGAGAACAACATTATATATGTCATGCTATGTCAGCAAATAATGTTTTGGATGGAATCAGTCATTATTTGCTTCCATAATAGCCGCATCTAAAATACATATATCTACTAGGCCTTTGCATTGAAATGTGAAAAATACTTCACAGCTTTCAAATGTCATTTGTTCAGCAAACAGACCTGTCGTTGACCAGAATATTGCTTAAAACTTGATTTGTAGGCTACTTACCACAAAACAGCTCTTCTTGTGTTTGTTCTTGTAGGTGTAAATCAAAATAAGACACAACTTCTTGTTCCATCTCCTCCCATCTCTGTGACCCATGTTACTTACTTTTTGGAATGAAGTGTGTGTGTAATTAGAGCTGAAAATCTCAATTTCAGCATGGGATCTACTACAGTTTGTGTGTGTGTGGTGTGTGTGTGTGTTAAACATCCTTTTCAGTCCGGTGCCTTGATCAAATGTTTGGAATTCAATTTTTGCCTGAAAGTAAAAAGGACACCGTCTTTGTTTTTTCCCAGGACTCACTGATCACTACCAGGGATGTTCCACAAGGCAATAATGTTGAATATTTTGTACTTGAAAGCTGTAACATCTTGGCACAATATGGTTTGAATAAGATCTCTCAACATTAGACTTTGGCTTAATTTTTAAAAATTTTCCCAAGAATTGACTCACCGTCTCCAGTTGAACTACAGATATGCCTGGTTTTGTTCCAGAGAAGTCATTATGGAACACAGACAGACTGTAGTTTCGTTTTAAGATGAACAGCTGCTCCAATCCTTTCCATTCCAGTTTTTACCTGCAGCCAGACCAGTGTAGCTGCATGTTTAATGTTTACATGGGCTGAAGTACTAAATATTGGTTAAAGGATTTGCTTCAGTTTGCTCACTATAAACACTATCAGGCCTGTGATGAATGCATCAGTGACACCACAGCAACCGTGAAATGAATTGAATTGAATTGTCACATTGTCAGTGTCATGATATATTTTGATGTGCATGACACAAATAAAACATGTACTGCTTGTCAACAAATAGATGAGGAAGGGAAGTTGGATCACATGTGTTTTGTTACTAATTTTTTTTCTTCCTCTGTTGCAGCAACTTTGATTCACTGAAGAAGGAAAATGTCTTTGAGAACAACAAGCTGGTAAGACACGCTTACATTCTGCATTTTGACCTCTGAATGTTTTGAATTTTTTGTCCTGAAAAACTTATGTTTCCCACACACAAAGGGTTTCAGTAAAGTAGATTTCTTAATCCTGATCCATGCTGACATTAGCAGTTAGCTCGAAGCACCCTGTGTCTGAGCAGAGCCTCACCGAGCCACCAGTATGGCTGTGCATGTGAATAATCTCCTCTGCATCCAAATTGAAAATGACAGTAGCGCTCATAAGTTAGTTGATTAATTAATCACTCAGTTGACAAATAATTCATTGCCAACTTTTATGACCGCTCAGGAGGGAACATATAACACGTTTTAACCCTTTTTAAAAATAAATACACCAAACTCTTAAAGCCCTGCGATGGACTGGCGACCTGTCCAGGGTGTACCCCGCCTTTCGCCCAATGTCAGCTGGGATTGGCTCCAGCACCCCCGCCCCTGTACGCAGGATAAGCGGTTGACAATGGATGGATGGATGGATGGATGGACCAAACTCTTAAATGCATTAGTGTTGAAGAACTTGCTTGAATAAAATTTCCAAAGAAGATTTCCAAGAAGATTTAGATCAGGAAACATCTGATCAGAGAATAAAAAACTACATTTGATGGCGACTTTGGTGAAATCTTTATAATTTGTTAATCAATATAAGCATCAAAATTCATTCTTGACCTTGGAAGTAATATTTTGATAAATTCATCTTAAATCAAGGTCCACTTATTTGCTGTTTCCAGGGCTTTTAACCACATCTCACAATCTTCAGCAGTGAATGGAGTTTGTGTGGAACTTCTGTGAAGTGATAACTGATGATGATGATGACTTTGAGATGTGGTTGAAAGCACCCAAAAAGCTAGTATCTGGACCCTGAGTTAAGATTATTTCGTAAAACTATATTGGGTTTAGGCTACAACTGTTGATCAGACAAAACAAGCAATGTGAAGACATCACCCCGGGCTCTGGGAAATTGTGACAGACATTTTTAACTATTTTCTGACATTTTATAGACTAAATGATTAATAATCAATCAAAAACTAATTAATGGATTAATCAATAATGGAAGTTATTGTTACATGCAGCCATGAAGTGCATCTACGTGTTTGTTGGCTCTGGAAATTGCATCAGTAACTCTTGATGTTGGGTAACAGGGAATTTTCAAGTCGAAAAGTGTCTGTGTTCAAACATAGCTGAGAGAAGTGATTGCCAAATACAGAGTGTTTCAGTCTGGGCACTTTGACGTTGGCTGTTTTTTGCATTCTTTACTTTCATTTTCTCTGTCATTTGGACTCTGAGCTCTGGGACTGATAAAAGTTTAACATCACAAACTTTTGCTCTTTAAAGTGAAATAGAATAAAAACCTAAATTAACA
>NW_024041135.1:0-9115 GCF_014851395.1 Micropterus salmoides
CAAAGAGCTGCTGCCCTTGATGGGCCTTGTGTGGATAAACTACTGAAGAACTCACACCTCCAGAGTGATTTGGGGCCGGTTAAGTATCTGCGCCCCCTGACTGAGATGTGTTTGAGTTTGGTTTCTGCGGTTTGCCTCACAGTAACACAGCTGAATCCACAACTTCTTTAATCAGGATACGATGGAGCTCTTTGGTGTGTAAACTGTCAAGCGCCATACTTATCATGCAATATTGTAAACTTTTTGGTTTATGTAGTCTCCTTCTACAAAGTCATTTTCAGATAATAAAAGCCACATATATAGCCAAATAAAAAGAAATAAAAGCTGAAGAAAATCATCAAGTAAAATCCTTAACCAACAAAGCATCTACACTGTACTTGCACTAGATAATTATTTTTGTAATCTTTATGTTCATTAAAATCTCATTGTCAGCATGTAGTCTGATTTTCAGGAAGGAATAAACTGCACACTGAAGTGACTCTGCTGCAATACTATAGACTAAATAAAATGTACAGATTAAATGTGTTCTAGCTTCATGACCTCTCAGTTTCCCAATTTCCACTGATAGCAGTCATGGATGTTGGTATTCAAATTTCTGCTCAATATTGAGATCTTTTTTTTCCTCTCTCTCATAAATTGAGTAATTGTATTAAAGATACAGTGAGCCTTCATGCACAGATGCCCATTACATTTGATTCTATAAATGCCCTCCCATTAATAACCTAACTCTGACCTTTTTCTGTCACTCCTACTTGAACTTTCATTTAAATCACTGTCCTTTTAGTTCAGTGGGCAGAGCCAGAGGTTCACTTTGGAAAAGCATCACAACGACTAATGCTCTAAGACAATTTGCATAAACAGCTTATATCATGTTCTATGGCATTTGACCTTGGCTCACAGGCCATGGCTTGAGTTGTGTGATGAAATTGTACGGTCAAGAGGATTACTGCTTCACAGAGGTTGAGTCTTACAGCTGATGTGAGTTTTTAGTGCTCATGAATCGCTGTAATTAAATATTACATGATGATTTAAAACCAAAATCTAAATGGTCGATTTTCTGTATTTGTTCCAGATGTTTGACACCATTGGCAAGCAACAAGCTAGATGAATCTGACATAATAAAAAACAATTCACCTCCAGTGAAATTGGAGTGGCAGCAGAAATCTCAGAAACTACTGTTTCTGAACCTGGACAAATGAATCAAGAAACTATTGGCATGGCTAGGGAGTTCTGTCTTTTATCTCAGATATAAAAGTATTACAAGCTCTTTAAAGATGTCGTTTATGGTTGAAGGAGGACAGTCTCCAATCTCACCTTTATGTCTGTTTTGTGTTGTGTCTTCTCCGACAACCCTGAACACGCAGCTGTGCTTTCACCATATTAACATTTTCACTTTAAGAGGCGACAGATGCAGGTTAGGATGCTGGTGTGTTTGTGTGTGTCTGAGTGTATGTGAACCCGCATACACACGAGGAAAAAGACAGAAAAGGCTTTCACTTTCAAAACATCCTGAAGATGTTTCTTAAGTGATACCCTCAGGGATAGAAGTTAGTCAAAGTGCATTCGTCCCCTATCAACAACTTGACTTGATGGGAGAAGGATCCTCTTTCACTCACAAACCACTTCCACTACCACCACAGCTTTTATCACTTTAAATAGGACACACTGACACGTAGGCCCGGCATATACAGGGCTGACAAAACTGGGCTTCTTTTTCCTGAACAGGTGCTCACTTGTTTAATGTTGGTTATTGACTTATTCTATATTGTAAATCTTATCATATACCAAAGTATGTTTGTCAACTACCAGTTTTGTGGGCACTGCTTAATCATAGTGAATTTATTTTTTGCATTACATTTTCTAACCTTTAATTTGTACTCACAGTGAAACCTACAACTTTCAATATAGAGGTGAAGAAAAACACTTTGGTAACAGAAGTCTACAAGTGGAACACGAAACAGAGTGGCTACTGAGAAGTAAACTATGGGATCTATGATCTGCCCTGCCTCCGTGTTTCAGGCTGCCTGTCTTCAGGTATAGCCAGACGAAATGCGAATACATCCCATTGTGAGCTTCTTGAAAGCAGATCAATCGTGCTGTAAATCCAAACACAGTTTACTACTTTCTCCCGATGGCTGTCACATTTTAGACCACAAATGACACAGATGGGTGATAGGGCTCCATCTAATCGGAGTTGTACTTCAGCAGTCAAATATTTAAGCTGCAATAGGTGTTTATACATTGAAATACCAAAATATGTATATATGATAAATATGTATGAGTGAGTGTTCACTTCACTGTGTTCTTGCCTGCCCGTCCCTTGTCACCTGTGTTCCTGTTGTACTCCTGGCAAGTGGGTCAGCACCTCTCAGAGAAAATAAATGTCATGCTGTATTCTTAAAGGACAGTATCAGGTGTGATGGTTAGCTGGTGTACTCATGAAGGCTTCTCCACCTTTGTCTGGCTATGCTCCCCTTTAAGGCATCACAATTTGTCCAGTCTAACCACACAACCTGCTGCACTGTGAACGCAACACTGAATGCATGCATGCATAGAGGTTTAACCAATGCCTTTTTTCTTACCTTAACTTTGCACTTTTTAATGTGATGAGCCGTTTTATTTATAGTCATTTACTGAAACTGTGTTGACAAATGCACAGGAAGATTATTCTCACAAAGGCAATCTTGCCAACACTTGAAAACAAAAACTATGAAGGCATTTAGTTTTACTTTTTCATGTGTGAAAATGTTTGACTTTGAATGTTTGAATGTTTCTTTTCTTTACTGTACGTATATACACTTACTAGACTAAAAGATGAGCTTTTGATGGAACATAGTGGTACAGTGACTAGATGAGTAATTTGTTCCTTTTGGTGTGAGACCTTCAGTGGATATGCCTTGTTAGAGATGAAGTGTTTGTTCCAACAGTCGCTGTCATAAAAGAGAACAGAGCTTTGTTTCTTCAAAAGAACCAGCAGATACGCTGAGCTGGAAGAGGAGAGCTGAAGTCAATACACTGTGCACCACTCAGCTTATAACCATATTAATTTTTTTGGCAAATAGTAACTTAAAAGATTAGAATTAAGATAGTTTTGCATTGTGTCTCAGAGCAATGGTTGATAACACAATATAAAACACACTAAGGATCACTTGTTTTTAGTTAGTGTGTAATGGAATTTTTTTAAATGCCGTATTTGTGCAGCTTACATGCTCAAACCTAAAGGGAAGCAAGCTCCACTGCCGTATACTTTGTGATACATGGGAATGCGGGGACAGCACAACATAGTAGGATCTTATTCAAGGATAAGTAAGAAACTAAGCTCAACATCAAAATGTGCACCTTCTTCCCTTCCAAGTTATTATCCACGATAAGCCGTCTAATATTTGAGTAAGTTAAAATACTAAGACTGCAACTTAAAAATAAATAAAAATACAGTCCGCTTACCTTAACACACACTATATCTACCTGGTGTTTAGAGCATGGAGAAATTAAAACTCACCTGGAAGAAAACATGAATGCTTTCAGTCCCATTTAGAAGATGTGGCAGTGATGCAATTCAGCCTCTTGTGCTTGAAATCTGTTTTCACAGATGAAAATAACTAAGGAACTCAGAAGTATTATCCTGGCATAACCTTTTTTCACCTGTTAAGTCTTGAACACAAGAGATAAAACTTTTTAGATCAGAAGTTTTTTCTCACTTGCCTCTCAGGGCTTCTGTATAATACAGCATGGGACATAAAACATGGCCCTGCTAATCAAGAACCACAGCACCACTGATAGTCAAAAACTCCACCAGCTATCTTCAGTGCATAGAGTGAATTATCAATTCTAATCCAATTTTAATTCTCAGCAAGTTAACATGTTTAAGTAAATGAAAGTCAGAGAAGGGACTTGCTCGTGTCTCTCCTGTCAACAGCCTCTCTGAGCGGTTACTGTATGTTACAGCCTATGTTTGTGTCTCTAACAGTATTACTGCACTGGGGAAGAAGAGCTTGTTCATTGAGTTCAAAGCTGTTTCTTATTCTCTCAATGAATCCCAATACCATCTGTAGTGTGTCTGTGTGTGTTTTTGTATGCATGTGTGTTACTCTCCTGTCTTTGATGTGTACAGTATAGGTCTGTGCATGTCTCTCTCCCTCTCTGTGTTACTATCTCTCTCTTTCTCTACTGACATCTGGAAGGGTGTGAAACAGCTGTGTCTGCTGCAGTCCCCCTTGGGATTTATAGCTCCTTCCTCATGTAACCATTCATCCGTTATCTTTCCACAACATCCCACCTCACGCTACACCCACTTCAAACTTGCCCTCCACCTCTCTCAACTTGTTTAAAGGAGAGCATTTGCAGATTTTATGATACCTCTGCACTTGACATCTTAACATGGTTTGTGTGCCATAATATTGATTGGACAGTGCATATAAGCGTGTCCAAGTTTCTGTATCTGTGCATTTGGCAAATGGTGCAGTTTCATTTATGTAATTGCACCACAAATGATATGCCTGTTTATGGGTACATATGTGCAAGCATTTGCATGTGGACATTCATAGTTGCATGTGTGTTTAGTGCTCGTGCTCTCCCATGGCCAACATTCCTCAGCCTCTGATCTTCGACTCTTCTTCTCCTTTCATCCCTCCCTTTCTCTCCTCCTCCTCTTCTTTTCCTCCTCGGGGCAGCCATTCATAATCATGATCATTCTGTAAAGAGAGAAAGAGAGTCTGTTGGGGGAAAAAACACACGCAATTCTTTCATCTTTTACCCAGTTCTGCTTCTGCGATTTGGATTAATATGTGCTTCAGTGCTCCAATAATATGCTGCAGAAGGATTTATGGGATGAAATTGGCCTGACGTCTTGATGGATATAGTGGGTCACCGACAGTGTGTGTACAATGAGATATCCAGTAATTGAAAAATGAAAAGAAAATTATTTTTGAAATTAAAAAAAGTAAAATACAGTACATTTGAAACAGGAGGAAGGGCAGATCTTGAATTTCTGCTGTTTAACATTTCTGCAGTGTTGTTTTTTTTTAAAACCAAACCAGATGTGTATTAATGCATCCTTGCTGTTACAGTATGTACAAACAAGTAGACAGTTTGTTTGACACACCTAACTTGTATCTGGTATAGTGTGCCTTCTTTTGGACTTCAGAGCAGCATGAATATGTCCGGGCATGGATTCTACAAGGTGCCAGATGCGAAATGTAGGCATTACTGCAAATTGGATGGCTGCTCAGTCTTGCTGGAAAACCTTTCCACCTCATACAATGGATGCTCAATTGGGTTGGGATCCTGGCATAGTAAAAATCACTGAACTAATAGCAATACAGTACCAATAAAAATATTGTGGTGTTCCTGGAACCATTTGGAGACTAATCGAGTGTGCCAGGAAACATTACCCAAACTATCAGACTGCCTGTACTGCTGACACTCATGCTCTCTGATCCTTCCCTCCACATAATGCAAAGATAAGATAAAAATCATACAACTTTTTTCTTCCTCAGCAGACCTGTTTTGATGCTCCTGTACCAATTAGAGACCCACTTTCTTGTAGTTATAGCTGAGTATTGGCACCTGGCATGTTTTTTGGTTGTAGTTCATTTAAGATAAAAACTGTTAAAGCTGTAGCGTGGCATCACCAGACGTATTCACAAATGTGTATTAGTCTGGAATCGCTCATTTCCTTTTTGATTTCCAAGGCGCATTATTAACGGGCGCAGACCAAATTAGCTCTGACACAATTGGATAGACCTACAAGCAATCACAGCAATGAAAGTTGTGACATAATGCTGAGTGACGCATGCAAGTCGGGTGCTTGGTGCTACTGTTTTCAAGTAGGAAGAAAATGACAATCTTGTCACAAACATTCTCAAATTACAGCTAAACAGTACACTAAAATGTGTTTCTGAAAACATTTGAGGTAGGAAATGCAGTAATAGAATCTTTATTCATATTGGTCAGCACTGCAAGACGTCTGACTTTTCAAATCTGGACCATTGGTCATTGTATCAAACCCGCCTCATATTAGATAAATGGTAGAAATCTGTCTGAGTGGGAGGGCGGCCAGATGTATTTGCCAGAGCAAATGAAGCATGAGCTCTTCAAATTTGTCTGGTTCCTAAGCTACCAAAGCTAGGGACTGATCTCACAAATATCAAAACCTAGACTAAACTATAAATAACTCCACAAATGTAAATATAATATAAAAACATAAAGATTTTTTAGTCATGGACTTGGTCCAACTTGGTCCACTCAGTCGTGATGCCCACGTCATAATATATATGATTGGCCCAACAATTATAATGATATCCCCACCTTGAGTGGTTCTCATGTTTTGAACACTAACAGCTAAATCTGAATGTGTGCCTCCTCTAATCTAGAAGCATGTTTGCCCATCTCTTAAAATGATAACATCACTGTAAGTTGTTTTCTCATTATTCTTGGTAAATCCACAATCATTAAACCATCTTCAATGTCTCAAAGGGCACATGTTTTGCCTGATTCAATTGTTAACTGAACACTAATTGTACAAAACCTTGTCTGCTTGACTTATACCACACACCACGGTAACGTAACATATAACTTGTTGGAATGCACATTTTGTGTGAATGTAGGGGGTTTACCTGACAAATTGCATCTGCTTGTCTGCATCAGTTATTTATAATAGCCTCATCTGTATGTGCTAAACTTTTTATTTTATGATTTTGTGAACACATTGTACTGAGGGAGAGAACGAGGGAGTAACAGACTAATTGGAAACAGTTCCTGCATGTGTGTCTTTGTGTGGGTATGGTTAGTGTCTGATGGACTGCAGCTCCCGTTATAGCCCCAGAGCAGTGATTAGACTTGTCTGTGAGCTGATTAATATTCCCCAGAGATGCCGGGCGAGGTGAGGGAAACGATTATGGGATGGACAGATAATGGAAAGATAATGCCCCCATGAATCACACTGTCAGAATAGGAAAGGAAGACAGGGGAGAGAGGAATGCAGGTACAGTGAGCAGGCCAAGTAGAAAAACTAAAATAAGATATAAGAATATAGAAAGCTGCCAAGAGGTATGGTGTAAGTGAGGGAGAATAAAGGTAAAAACAAATACTATATGGCCAAAAGTGTGTGGATGCTGATGCTGTCCACAAAGTCCCATGTATTTTTGGTTTCGTGGAAGAACTTGCCTGGCCCTGACCTCAACCCCATCCAAGACCTTTGGGATGAACTGCAACACTGACTGTGAGCCAGACCTTATTGCCCAACATCAGTGGCCCAACCTCACTAATGCTCTTGTGGCTGAAAGGCATCACACACCCCATGCATTTTTGTAACACCTGTTTTGGGAAAACCTTTTGAAGATAGGAAACCCTTCAAGATAGCCCTGTTGGGAAAACATCCCCAAGATACTATTAGTCCAAAGAGAAGAGCGTCCCCACCCTTTAAGAGTTTTTCTTTTGAAAAAGTGAAAACTGGGCAATGTTCCCATTATGGCACAACATAAATGCCACATTTGTGTGGCTTGTCCATCAGCCACATACTCTCTTACCAGGCTTTTGGAAGCAATCAGAATGACTTTTGCTGGATGTTTTCAGAAAGACCTTTAGTCTTTTTGAGCTCCATCGTGACATTTTGTGATACTGCTAATTCTTGGTAGCTTGACAGATGATTCTCTGTTCCTAGTCCATTTCTGCAGTAAAGACAGGAGGAGACACTTTCCACTCATTTCCACACATCAGGAATTTATTTCCTTCATGACAGCAAAACCTATTACACGAGAAACTACTCTAGGTTAAACTCGGTTAACTAAACTCATCTGATGATGTGAATATATATTTGTCTAATTCTCAAATATAATATAATCCTTACTTTTTAAATGTAATTTAAATTTAAAACATCATATCATATCATATTTCATCACACATTATTTGCAATTAGATGTTCAACAATCAAATATGGTGTAATGGTTGGGTGTTCACATACTTTTAGCCTTGTTGTGTAGAAAGGGATGCAGAGGGAAGGAGAGAGGAAGAATGGAAAAAGAGATGGGGAAGTGGGGGAGGTGAAATATGTTATGGGCAGTCAAGGGAGATGAGGAGAGGGAGGGAGTCAGGAGAGTGGGAGGTAAGAAAATGAAAGAAGGAATGCTGAAGAGACAGGGAAGGTGAAAAGTATATAATAGTAGGGAGGGAAAGGACGAGGAGAAGAGAGAGGAGAGAAAAGAGGTATAAAAGCTGGGGGAGAAAGGCAAAGAGGGATGCAGAGGAAGGAAAGGAGAGAGCACAGAAAGAGGGGAAGGATAAGAATGGAGAAAGGGAGGGGAGTGGCCGCAGCAGAGGAGTAAATCCAGTCAGTGTTGGCCCGCCATAATCTATGCCAACATAATAACGTCACCCGCGAGCCCGTCTGACAAACACAGAGGCTGAGTGAGCAGAGAGAGGAGGAGAAAGAGCGATGGATGGGGGGTTGATAAGGAAGACGCTTATCAAGATGAGCCCCCACTCTGTAGTAGTAGTTAAAATGCATAGATATTTAATAAGTTATGAGTGAAAACACTGGCATTAATATAATCCAGGTGTTTAGCAATTGTCCAAAACCAACATTATGCCCAACAATACGGTTGATTAATCTGCAGTATGTTTTTATCAATGTGAAGTATTTTTTCACTCACACTTTCAAAACACTAATCCAGCATCATCAGCTATCTCAGCTATGCGTGGCTTTCTGCACATAATCAACCAGGGACATGCATAGTATACACAATAATATGTATGGTCACATTCATAGCAGAAGTTATCTCTTTTCACTTTTCATACAGAGCAGGTCTACACCGTAGTCTTTGTAATGTTATTTAGAGACACAACAATTCCCACCATGAGAAAGCACTTGGTGGCAGTGGCAAGGAAAAACAGGCAGACATCTTTACTCAAGTTTACCGTCTAAGCAAAGTTCCTAAAAATGTGTTGCATTTGTCAAAGGATGGAAAGTTACTTCTATTGGAGTAGAAGGACATGGTAAAATCCTTGGTTTTCTTTATGTAACAATGGTTGGTCTAACTATGTACATATACAGCAGTATTACAATCTGTTTCTTCTGTTTGCATAGTGTTTGTGATGCAATAGCCTTCAAGAAATGTTG
>NW_024041136.1:0-28752 GCF_014851395.1 Micropterus salmoides
TTTGCCATCTTGGTCTGTCAGGAAGAGTGGCCACAGCATCGTCTTAAACAGGGGTAGGTACTCAGACGGACTACAGAATATACCAGCGTTGTTGATCTATGGTCTATGGTCTAATCATACAGGTTCTCCGCTCTCCAACTAATTAATATATAATGATAACTAATTTCAGTTCTTTTGTCGACTTACAAACCATAATGCCACCTATTACCAGTGGTCATGTGGTGTCCGGCTCTGACTCTTAAGGGCAAACTCAGCATGTAGAATCAGAGGAGGCGGTCAATGAGAGAGAGAGAGCTCTCTTGGATTTCAGCCCAGTGAATCAGTGATCTCAGCCGTTTAAACTGTTAACCTCTGACATACCAAACCAAACTTTGAACAACAACTTGGGAACAACTTTGGGACAACCACAGACTGACAACAGTAGGGAAAAGAAAAGTTTAACTGTGATAGATGCAGCTTTTTGCCAGAAATATATGCAATTGCTGTTTGAGGATAAATAAGACTCTTTAATTACCTTTTGCATTGGCATAAAGACGCAAGCTGTCTCTCTGTGTTGTGTTTTTGGATCACAAACAGGTGCAGAACTTACGTGAAAATCGGCATGTCTGGTTGTTTTTAGTTTTTGCAGTGTGTTCATGAGCAACATGAAGCAACATGAGGCAATGTGAGAAGAAGTAAACATGTAATCACTTGGTGTTTGCCTGTGCTTGTTCTTTAAAGTTTGGTTTGGTGTGTCAGAGGCCTTTAGATTCTCATACATTCAACCTGTGAGGTTCTTAAATGCTGCGCTTGAGGAGCTCAGATTGTCAAGTTCATCACTGTTGTGTATTATTTTGGTCTTAAGACTTTTGTTTCATGAGTTGTCACAAGCTTCTAAAGGATTTCTATTATATACTCTGTACTTTTATCTTTCTGGTGATATGGTATTATGTTTTCATTGTCTGTTCAATCACTTTACGACTGTGTGCTGCAAAGTGAAAGGAATCATGTTGATATCCAGAGAAGCTCTCGAATCTAATTGTCTTTCTCGTTCTAAGCTGTTGGTTCTAATAATGTTGTCATATTATTCCTTGTTGATGAAATCAGGAGGAAATCAGAAAGTCTGAGGAAGAGCCCATTGTGTTCCTGATAACTATACTTCAGCAAGAGCATGTTGTAATAAAAATATTCTTGGCTCACCATTTGTAAAGATCTCCAGCGATGTAAAATATCACTTTTAGTGTTTCACAACATACACAAATGGATATAATATATATATTTTAATTAAAAACTTAGCTTAAGCATTCAGCTTACAGCAATGAATGTAACGATCATACTGCATTCTATCAAATCAGTATCTCATTTTAGTTATTTTTTACTTTCTTCCACAGATACAATGTGCTGCTGTTTGTGATGCTCTACTGCCTGCCAGTGACCTTTAACCTCACCATAGGCTTCCTAACTGGCAGACGGCTTTGGGGAGGGAAGAAATGTACATTTGCTGATCTTGATCCTCGCAGCCAAGCTCTGCATGCTTCACGCCTCAAGATGCGCCAGAAGATAGCCAAGATGGTGGTGTGTCTGGTGCTGCTGTTTGCTGTGTCCTGGCTACCACTCTACTTGGCTGACCTTTGGATCGACTGTGAGCAAAGGCCACCATCTTGGCTCCTGCAGACGCGGCCATTTGCCCAGTGGCTGGGCCTGACAAACTCCAGCCTTAACCCCATCTGTTACTGTTTCATAGGGGATCTGTACCGCTCAGCAAAGGTGATACGGATGCGATACTACCAAAAAGTCGCCGCTCTCTTCAGCTCCTCCTCATTCTCTAGCTCAGCTGCAGTGGCATCTCCTGTCACAATGATTACAGACACCAGAGTGACTGTTGGCGAGCGCCACCATATTGGTGCTGCTGCTGCTGTGGCAGCATCTGCATCCATCGTCACAATCCCCAGGCTGTTGAGCTTGGCTAGAGGCCAGGGACTGGGGCAGAAGGTCAGAGACAGTTCAGACAGCCGAGCAGGATCCGACCACAGTATCTCAGACTGGTGTCGGTCCAGTCCCAGTGTGTGTGACAGCTCCTTGTTCCCCTGCCAGCTCCACACACTTCAGCACTCCACACAAAGAGCAGACTTCCTCCTAACAAGAAGGCACTCTGTAAATGAGAATGCTGCACCATCACCTTTAAAAATTGAGTCTGTGGAAATAGACATGTTGCCTTTAAGGAGGCATTCAGGAGACAGAATATATGGTCTGTCAGCTGATAAGAGAGACATCATTACTATGGGCAGAGACACTCTCTGTTACACTGGGCAGCACAGAAGCAAAACATCACAAGCCTACTGTCTGGTAGGAGATGGGGAGGTTGAAACAACCGATATGACCAGTCTGTGAAAGCTGCAGATTATCTGATACATCAGCAGGGAGGAATTCTTTCTTTTTTGTCACACAGAGCTGATTGACAGTTTACAGGTGACGGTGTGGGTTAATCCTTGCCAAAGCCATTGTTTGTTTTAAGGCTAAACTGACCTGGTCTACACTCTCCTTCTTTTTCTGTGTATCATCTAAAGCACAGGGGATTCAGGACCAATATCTGCACAGACGAGATCAGGTTTTTGAAGCCATGCAGAGGGAGCAGTGATGGAGTGAACCCTGAAGAGGAAGAGTTGGAGTGTTATGTAGCCCCAGGCTAGAAAGCCAGTTATCAGTAAGAAGGATCTATTGCAGCAGTGCCATCACATGCAAGTCATATCATAAGTGATTCAGCTGCTAGTCAGAGTTGTGTCTAACATCTGCTCAAGACAGTAACTTAGCAGGATGTAATTGTGTGATAAATATTTTAGTTTAGATTCTTCTCTTTCTTTCGTATTGCTTTGCTAATGGTTTTAATTGTATTTGTTGCTCACAGAAAAGGTCAAACCCTGTGTTACAGTGCAATGTTGGAACATAGTGTATCCCACTCAGATGCATTATGCATAGAGTTTCTGTCTTTACAGGTCAATGTCAGCATCAGTGTCTGCAGTCTGTGAAAGATAAGTGCGGTCGCAGCAGTTGTTCATGTGTGCAGTCATACAGGTGATTTATAGGGAGCATGAGATACACTGTATATGAAGCAGAAAATCAAAAACTCAGAATACAGTGAATGGTTACGTTTTGCACATAATAACCGTGTGATATTGCTATGAGGTATGAAATAGCTTTTCAGGTTCACCTGATAATAGCTAGACCAGCTTGTTTGAAATAAGCTCAAAACAAGTAAGGCTTCTTCATTCAGAAGAAATTTAAAAGGTCAGTTCACCCAAATAACAAACATGTTTCATCATCGAATGAAATCATTTGCATTCACGTTGAGATAACCACCGGACTTTTCTAATGCCACCTGATATGAAATTTTGCTGAATGTAAGTTTGTTGCTGACAGGATTAAAAATTACATTTAAAAAATCTACTACAATGTGTGTCTTTTTAGAATCAATGTCCAAGCCTGATGATCAGACTGAATTCACACTCATTTAGCCATCATTATTTTGTCTGACACTGTGCTCATGTTTGCCGTTTTCTGTTTGGCCAATGTCATGTTTACATTCAGTGTTGCTCTTAATCATGCATTGTTTACATCCTTGTTTACTTGCTAGCAGTTTTTAGCTGGCACATATTGCTGCATTTCTAGGTGTGTTACTGCCACCTGTACATCAGTTGAATCCTGTGATACCTTTGGCAGGAATATATGTCTCTCGCATGCTCGGGTGAGTGCACTTATGCATGCATGAGACACAAAAAAAGATGCTGACCCATTCCAACCCCCCCTAAAGGGTACCGTGTGTGTCGCTGTGAGACGCTGAGGGGCGTGACAACACGTTTGTATTTGACAACCTGGGAATGACACCGGGCTGCCCATTCATAAAAACATTGCTCCATAGTGCTGCCAGTGGTAAAAAACTCCACAGGGTGACATTTGGGTGAGCTGAACCTTGAAAAATGTTGTTTATTGATTATATCACATGGACTGTTCTGTGATTAGTTACAGAAAAAAGAAGTATGACTGTTTTAATATTTGACATCAGAGTTTTGGCCCAATCAGAGACACTGCCTGTTAAACCAGCACATGCCTTGTTGTATAAAGGACTGAAAAAGGGTACTGAAATAGTTTTAAAGGTTAAAGAAATAAGACACAAACATACACACATGCATGCACACAGACAACATAATGTAATCTACCCTCAGGCTGCTTTCAGTTGTGTGCAAGACAGAGGTGGTGAATAGCATGAACTGCTGTGACATCAAGCTGCTAATCACACTCTTGTCCTCGCAGCAAAAAGTGAAGTGGTGCAACACTCAAGGCATCAAACTGTGCTGAAACTGTTCTATTTATGTCATTGGATAAGGTTGCTTTGTACCTTAGAAAATCTCAATGCCATTATGCTGTGACTGTCTCTTATGTCTCCTTTTCTCTTTACTTTCATCTACCTCTCTCTCTTTCTCAGTTTTGCACTGTGTTAATGGAGGGCATGTGTACAAAGTAATGTGCATTTGGTGTTTCATTAAAAAGCAAAGAGTTTGTTTGTGGTCACCTGTAACTGCGACTGAAACGTTCCAGGATTTGCACAGATTTTTAAAGACCTGCAACACAGCTGTTCTTAAAAGAACTTGTTGAAATTGTCTTTAGCTAATAGAGATATAATAAATGGTGGGAGGTCTGAAATAAGACACAAAAAAGTTTTCTGCACAGCTCTTGGATCCTTTGTCCAATATTCTCTTGTTCCTTTAGACTTGATTAAATGTTAATGGGATCTGAATTTAGTTATGAGTAGCTCTCATTCCTTTAATCATTCAAATGAGTTACAAAGAAGTTGAAGGAGGGAGAGACTCAAAGTCAGTCTCATCAAACTTGTGAAATTGGATTGCTCCACCACAAATTTGATTAGTGATTGTAGAGCAAGTTGGGCATGCTAAATTTACTTGTTCATCATGTAGAACATTAACATATTTCAGAAACTGAAACCACTTTGCTGAAGGTTTGTGTTAAGTTCAGGCTTACTTTGAAGGCAATTTGGTCAAGGGTCTGCAACTACTACTATTCTATTTATATTATCATCATATTATATTATAAATTATTAATATATTTCTACAAGTTTCAGGTACAGTTTTGAGTTTTCACAGGTCAAAGGTACCCTGGTACCCTGTGGAGTTTACTTCTAACTACTACTACTTACTTGATAATGATACAATTTTCTAAAATGATCTAACGGTGAATGCTTCTTCAATTATTATAAACAAACCTGTTTTTTTTCTCATAGGCCAACACACGTCTGAGCATTGCAGAAAGCAGCTGTGTTCACACACAAAATTGTAATTATTACAGATGGGTTACAAAGTAAAGTAAATAAAAACTTGAATAAATGATTGGAGGACCAACAAAATGCTTCTGTACAGCTGTGCTGCATGATACAATTATTATGCTTTGGACATGCATGGAAATGCTGAGCAGATCCAGTTAAATTTGATTTTGGATCCAGATAACAGGAGGAAAATATCTAAAAAGTCACCTAGAAACACACAGATGGCAGGAGTTTCAGTCACAAATAAAAAAGTCAAATCATCAGCTGAGCCATCTTTCACCATAATCTTGACATTGGGCGAGTACAAGTTTGGCCAACAAGTCCTCCAAATTACAGTAAATGACAGATTACAATTGCATCAGAACTCCAGAATGAAAGGGTTTTCTGATTGGACATCGGTTTCGGCAGGGTGACATGATTTGTCAGTAGCTTTAAAAACTGTTACAAATCACAGCTGCAAAAAAAGCAATTCTCACAGTGCTGTTCTTAGGTTATGTCTAATATCCAATCACTCATAAATCTCATCCCATTTAAAACCAATTGAAGTGTTTTAGATGGTGGAAGGATCACATGAAACTAGTTTTGAATTTGTGTGTGTTGCATGGCTGGGAAGGCTCCATAAGGAAAGAGAATACAAAGTAGGCACATTTTTGCTGTTTATTTCATAGCGTATAGCTTTACTTGAAGTACTATCCACTACACCCCACTGCCACTGCTTCATCTCCATCGTTACATTAACCATTTGGTTGAGACTGGGGAACAATTGTGGTCATGGTAAAAAGAAACCAAGATTGACTGTTGGCAGGAAACAGGACGGGAACAGTTGACTTCCATATCAAAGACATTATTTAACCCATCCAACCACCACAACCTCCACCCTTGTTATTGGGCATTTACAAAAATGAGTGATGTTGCTTTCTTGGGAGGACAGTCTTTGTGTGTCATCAGGAGGAAGGGTCGCTGCAAATCAATACGTTTATCTGACAGATCATTTATATTATTTGATTAAACATTTCTATGCTCATGAAAATGGTTTCTTCAAGGATCACAATATTTTCACCCACAGGGCATTAGGGCTATTAAGTGGTTTGATGAATATAAAAATGATGTGAATCATATGCGATGGCATTCACATTCACCAGACCTCAATTATGGGAATATTTTGGAGCAACATGTTAGTGTTCTCCACCACCACCATCATCAAAACACCAAATGATGGACTATGTTTTGGAGGAGTGGTGTTCACCCCTCCAGTAGAATTTTACAGACCTAAGGAATCTATTACATGGAGCACTGAAATACATGCTTTTGTAATATCACTTAGCTCTAGATGGCGCAGACACTCATTTTCTTCAACCATTTTCTTCAACATCTTGCTTAAGCACACTATGTCAGTATCAAAGTACCTGGTTCTGTTTGTGCCTCCATGTGCAAAGTCTTCCTCTTCATATTTATCATATCATCCACAAAATAATAATAATTTTACTATGAAACAAAATGCTTGTTTGATGAAATTTCAGGATGCCAGTTTCCAACTGCATGTAATGTATATAGTGTTTGTAAATTGCCATCTGGTTCTTGAAGCACTCACAGGGATGTGATGAGCGTGTACATACACACACACACACACACACACACACACACACACACACACACACACACACACACACACACACGATTTCACTCACACACAGTTTCAGACATCCCCAGGACTCATGATGAGGCACTTCAACTCATCATTGCTTTCATTTCTTTGGACATCCAGTATTTTTTGATTCTCTTAGATATTTTTCCTCATCATATTTGTACTCTCTCTCCCTTATTCTTCTCTCACCACCTGTCTGTTCTTTCCGTTTTTGTCATCTCCTTGCATCATTGCTATACCAGTGTCAGAAACTTGTGCTAACAATAGGCTGTTATTTTTTTCCTGTTCCTGTTTTTTTTTGCAACAAGATAAGGGCCATTTAACACTAGAGAGCATAGCCATAGGGGAGCAATGCACACTAAAGGCGCAGACACAGTGAACAAAAAATGCTGTGAAATATTACACAAAATGATGAGGTCTCTGTTGCAAAGCCAAAATCATCCCTTTTTTTATTGACAAGGTTGATTACAGAAACAGTTTTTTTGTACAGAAACTATGTTCTGCAGTTGGTATAATGGCAATGAGGGACTGGGGATGGAATCCCACTGCAACACATCCACCAATGTGTCCCTGAGCAAGACACTTAACGCGGGGGGCTGGAGCCAATCCCAGCTTACATCGGGAGAAAGGTGGGGTACACCCTGGACAGGTCGCCAGAAACTTTCACTATGTAATTCATTCAAAAGCAATTTGGTATGCCAAAGCATGCAAACAATGTGCAAAATGTTGCTGTGATATTGATTTACCCCACTGGATAAAACAAAATGAAAACAGCAGTGCTGATACTGAGTGAAATAGTCAAGGCACCAGATTAAAAGAGCATTTCACTAGCGAGGTCCACAATCAACAGATACGATTGAATGATTTATTTATAAACAAACAGAAGATGTATGATGCTTGCAGTAGCTGAATAGCAATTCGAAAGCGTTGTGGGGAAGCTACGATAGGGAAATCTGCCATAGCACCGGGCACGACGGACGCCTAAAAGGCTTCCAGTTATTTGAGAGAACATTGGGTGATCTAAGATCTTGAGCTCTGAAGTGTAGTGATGGTACGCTTGGTAAGACCAGCAGCGCGTGATCTGTATGCTCGGGAATGACGCAGCGGTAGGCTGAATGGTAGCTCAGATCCTGGAGGAGTGACCAAAGTAATGGGTGGGAGAAATGCCTGCGAAAGAGTACTTTGGCAGAACTGCTGGTAGAACCGGAATCGAGTAGCTACTAGACCGGTCTCGGACGATCTGACATGGTTGTGCGCCGGGATTCCCCAAGTAGTTATCTCGCTAAATCGCTTCTAGCAAACGGTCGCCATCTTGCTAAGTCACTTCAAGGGGTTCAAGGGTTCAGAGATAACTGGACTTCGAAGAAAAAGATGAACATAAGCTGGCCTGATTGACTAGACTTTGGATTGCTTTGGTAGAAAGCAGTGTTGTTTTAGGAATGACTGAATTGCGTGTGTGGACGTAACGTCTAAGGCTCAAGTCAAGTGAGGGATGCTGCAACTAGCGCAGATGGTGTGGATGCAGATAGACAGTGAGTCTGCTGTAAGAGGAAGGCTGCAGGGGTCTTGAAAGGTCTCTTGACGTTGAAGACCTCTAAGAAGTTGGGTTATCTGAAAATGCCTTTGGAAGTTTGGAAAATATATACTTTATTTATACTTTATTAATCCCCGAGGGGAAACTCAATGTTTTCACACTTTTATTATTATGTAGTATTTTACACACAGGTCCGAAAGACACACACATGCACAAACAGGATCCATAGCAACACACGGAGAGATGTCAGAGTGAGGGGGCTGCCACTCAGTGCGGCGCCCCGAGCAGTTGGGGGTTCAGGGACCATTCTGCTGCGATTAGTCTTTCTTGTAGAACCCCCAAAAACTTGCAGAATATGTGGCGGCGGTGTGTGATTGCTATCTTGGGGTATCACAATTGTTCATGATAGAAAGAGTTGAACCCAATCCCGTTGGCGAAGACTGAGCTAAAGGCGAGGAGGAATTTGGGATCCAATTCTGATTGCATAAACTTTCAACCCAAATTACAGTGTGAAACGGATTGTGTCGAGAGTGAATCTTAGAATCTACGGTCATGGGAAAACCTGCTGTTTCTCTGCAGAGCTTGGAACCCGGAGGTTGGAGAAAGCTGGAGAGCTTGGCACGGTGGCAATGGGGCCGGAAAGCAGGATGAGACCGGGTACCACTTGGGGGACATGTTAGGGTTGCGTGGTCAAGTGGGCCCTGATTACACCACTGAAGTGCAGTGTGGATGTGGATTTTTGGTAAAACCGTGCCTCTGACTTGGGGACCCGATCTAGAATAATGGCCATGTAATCGTCTTAGTGTATGGAGAAAGTGTACGCAAACTTTTCAGGAGTGAGTTCTCTCAACCGAGTGGATGTTCTCCCTTTCTGGTAGAGGTGCCCTTCGAGGGATCTTTTAGTGGGCGGTTAATGAGGAAAGGGCATGGTAAGAAGAAGATCTCATGTAGTCTACGATGTGTTTGAGTAGACTAGTGAGCTGAAGAATGGGAGATGAACGAGTTAGGATGATGAGTAAGAGGATTAGCTGATGGCGGCGTTATGGGTTAAGAGGAAAGACCGAAATTAGAAAAGGAAATGACTTGGTGCTGCTAGGGCTGTGGAAAGCTGGGTGCCAGTGCTAGAGCAACCTGCAGAGATTGATGGCTGCAAGGGGTTTTGGCATCCCGGTGCCTAATGACCCGACTAAAGCTAACCCGAAACGGTTTCCAACAACAAATTGGATGGTTCTATGTAACGAACTGACTGACGCAGTCAAGTTAGTGATGACTGGGAGTGAGCGGCATCCAAAGCCCCTAAATTTTGAAACGAAAGCTGTTTAAATTGCCGTTTGTTTGGAATGACTTGCTTTGAAACAACTGTTTGCTTGAAACAACTGTTCAGTCGAAATGACTATCCCTTGAGATAGCATTAGCTCGGAACGGCATGGTTTAAAATTAATGGAAACGACAGTTAGCTGGATGTTAGCTTGAAACGATTGTTCACTCGAAACGCTTTTCGCTCAAAACTACTGTTAGCTGGAGGTTAGCTCAAAACTACTGTTAGCTCGATGATAGCGCAAAACGAATGTTAGCTCGATGATAGCTCAAAACGAATGTTAGCTCGAAACTAGTTTTGCTTGAAAGACTTAGCTAGGAAACGACTGTTAGCTTGAATGACTTAAGTAGAAACAAATGTTCACTTGAAAACGAGATGACGACCATTTGCTTGAAGTGACTTAGCGAGATAGCGACCGTTTGCTTGAAGCGACTTAGTGAGATAACTACTTAGCTACATAACGACTGTTTGATTGAAACGACGAGGTTGGATAACAACTTAGCTAGGTAATGACTCTGGAAACAACTTAGCTTAAAAATAACTGTTTGTTCAAAACTGACGTAGCTAGAAACAGCTGTTAGATCAGAGATAGCAAAGTTAGCTCGAAACGACTGTTAGCTCAAAGTTAGCTCGAAACGCCTGCTAGCTCAAAGTTAACAAAGTTAGCTCGAAACGGCTGTTAGCTCAAAGTTAGCGACAATGACTTATCGGATGGTTCTATGTAATGGACCATCTTGTGCGATCAGGTTAGAAGTTGATGAGAGCAGACGGCTAATGCCCCTACTGAAATCGGCTGCTGATGTTGCTCAAGGTTTTCGACTTGGGGCGCTACGTCCTGTTTTGCTTTGGTACTGACGTCTATGAAGATTCTCAGTCATCCAGGTCATAGTTATCCAACGAAGGTTAAAATGAAGGGCAACTGGACTTGGTTGAAGCTACTGCTGGTTCGTTAGTGTTCCTTGTTGTAACAAGGAACACTAACGAACCAGCGGTATCGATGACCCGAGATAACGACCCCACTGAGGTTAAATAGCTGAGTTTCCCTGCCAGTCAGTCAGAACTGAAGAAGTCCTTTGGATAAGGGACGAAACGTCTTCCAGTAGCTTCAACCAAGTCCAGTTGCCCTTCATTTTAACCTTCGTTGGATACTTTGGTACTGACTTTTCTGCTATCTTGAGATGGAGGTAATATGTGAACTGTCCCTTTAACAGTGGCACTGACATCACAGCGTGCGTAATGCGCCATCCGGAAAGGGGCTGGTGTTGACGGAATTGAAAGCATGGCACGCTGACATGATAGATGATGAGGAGGATTTTCAACATACATAACATCCCTGTGTTTTTTAAACCCAAGAACACACTAAGACAGATGCTGGTACACCCCAAAGACCGCACACCCAAACAGAAGAAAAGCAATCTAGTGTATGCGGTCCAATGCAGTGAGGAATGCACAGACCTGTATATTGGGGAGACTAAACAACCACTACACAAACGCATGGCTCAACACAGAAGGGCCAACTCCTCAGGTCAAGACTCTGCAGTCTACTTACATCTGAAGGACAGAGGACACTCGTTTGAGGACCACCAGGTGCACATTTTAGACAGAGAAGATGGATGGTTTGAAAGAGGTGTCAAGGAAGCCATCTACACCAGGGTAGAGAAGCCGTCATTGAACAGGGGAGGGGGTCTACGCCACCACTTATCCCCCACTTACAATGCTGTCCTTTCATCACTTCCCAGGAAACTCAACAAACGTAACCTACTGGCCTCAGGTGAAGATACCAACGATGGTTGTTCAGTCTTGGCCACCGGCAGTCTTAACGACTGTAACGACTGTCGTCACAGCAACAAGGAACACTAACGAACCAGCGGTATCGATGACCCGGGATAACGACCCCACTGAGGTGAAATAGCTGAGTTTCCCTGCCAGTCAGTCAGAACTGAAGAAGTCCTTTGGATAAGGGACGAAACGTCTTCCAGTATCTTCAACCAAGTCCAGTTGCCCTTGATTTTAACCTTCGTTGGATTACTATGACCTGGATGACTGAGAATCTTCATAGACGATAGATTGAAAAGTTTGCTGTATTGTCTGTGTTAACCGTTTTCTGAAGTGCGGCGATAGTTTGTGTCTAGGATTGGTCGTGAAGACTGTTTAACCCGGGACCTTGCTGGCGTGGGGTAACGTTGTGATCAGCTGTTTGATGACAGGCGGAGGATTCTTTGGGTGCAATGTTTCTGATTGTTGAGGACAGTGGACCGTGGAAGGCGGATGGCATTAAGGCTGGACTCACCCGCTCCTGGCTGACTTTAGGATTGTAGAAAGCAGGGCCTCAAGCATGAAGACGGAGGAAATAATTCGGCTTCTGGTGCTGGGTCTGCTGACGTGAACGTAGAAGATGTCGTTAATCCGTCTGAATAATTAATCTTCCGATGGGGATAGCGATGTGCTGACACTTCTCAAAGAGGTAAGTGGATGGAAGTAGCTTGTGATAATTTGCGTTATAGGATGTTAGCTTAGTGTGCTCGTCATGATGTTGCTAGGTCTCAGTTCGTGTGTGGAATGCGAGAGCGAAGAAGAGGAAGTGCGTTGTGTGGGTATTTATGGAAAGTGACGTCATTGATGTGTGGTCCCGCTCCTGAAACTCTGCTGGTAGCCGCACTTAATCCAAGAGGCTCACCGGGCTGATACACCTGGCAGGACTGTGAAGAAGTTTCAGGAGGTATCTACATCCATGCAATGACTGGGAAGATGCTTTAATACTTTTTCAAAACAAAAAAATATTCCTGTTCTGTCTTTCCTCAATCACATCATCTCCAAAAAAGACAGATTTAATCAGCCACGGCTGAGACACTAGAGAGCTGACCAGACAAGCAGGAGGTCACTGTTCTACCAAATGTAATTTAGCCAAATAAACAGATGCCATTAACCTGCTAAATTTTAGGATATTAAACTAAGTCTGGTACAATTTAATCTTGAAATTGTTATGTAACAATTTTTTTTTTGCCTGATGTTGAATTTGAGACACTTGTGAAATCCCTCTTGTGTGCAGAGTAAGGAAAGCCAAAAAGTGTGAAATGTGTTTAACATATTGATATCACTTTTTCATTACTGAGAAATGGGCTGTAATTACACAGGGCTATTATCACTATAATTACAAACAATTAAAATATGGAAAGCATTCTGTCAACTTTGGCAGGATGTCAGCTGTGCAGCCAGCTCTTCAAATGCTTGGCTCTGTTGCAGTTTGTGATAATGACTTCAGTCAGTTGGCAGCTTTGCATGTAATCTATCAGACTTAAAAATGGGATTGTTGTAGTTTAAGCAATAGTAAACTGAGGATCTTGAAATTATAGAAGTATACATGTTAGCTGTGTTGGTGACCCGTCAGCATCAACTGTACTTCCTAGCTGCTCCTTTCATTTTTTTATCTTTATTTTCTAAGTCAAACAGATAATCAACAGTCACATACTCTTAGGTGCTGTCATGTTATCATTGACAAGTTAATCAAATAGCTAATTAGTCTGTTGCTTACTAAAGCTGTAGCGGTAGTACTTTGTAATAACTACACAATATAAAGCATTAGTTAAGTATTAGTAAATACAGAATTCATCACTTATAAAGCATTGTTCATACATTAATACACGTTAGAAAGTCATTCATAAACACAGTTATAAATGTTTTATTTTTTATTATCTACACACTATGAAGTAGTTAAGTATTAGTACATTTTTAATTCATCATTTATAAACCATTGTTCTTATGTTAATACACATTAGTAAGTCATTTATAAACATAGTTATACATGTTGTATTCTTTAACGATAAGCTCATCTATAATGTGTTTAATAATTGTATTTTCATATTTTATACATGATCGGTTCACTATTTATAAGTCTTATTTTAATGACAAACCATTTATGTATGAGGTCTTAATGGTTCATAAGATCATTTGGAAAGTTTTAAAACTTTAAAAAATAAAAAATCCCAGCATAACGCCTAAATCTACCAGTGGCAAAGCCCAAAGGATTCTACTAAGACTACCCGAAAGATGCCCCAGCTAACTTTACTGGGTAAAAGCCTCACCGTTACAGGCCTGGTACCGTTTCTCTGAGATAGATCATCTATCACTACCAGCTCATCAATGATGTACTTAATGATTGTATTTGGTAAAAAGTGTTATTCCAATGAAAACCATATAAATGCGCCTATGGTTCATACGATCATGTAGAATATTTAAGGAAATTATTTAATTATTAATTAAGATGTCTATGAAGATTCTCAGTCATCCAGGTCATAGTTATCCAACGAAGGTTAAAATCAAGGGCAACTGGACTTGGTTGAAGATACTGGAAGACGTTTCGTCCCTCATCCAAAGGACTTCTTCAGTTCTGACTGACTGGCAGGGAAACTCAGCTATTTAACCTCAGTGGGGTCGTTATCCCGGGTCATCGATACCGCTGGTTCATTAGTTTTCCTTGTTGCTGTGACGACAGTCGTTACAGTCGTTAAGACTACCTGTGGCCAAGACTGAACGACCATCGTTGGTATCTTCACCTGAGGTCAATAGGTTACGTTTGTTGAGTTTCCTGGGAAGTGATGAAAGGACAGCATTGTAAGTGAGGGATAAGTGGTGGCGTAGACCCCCTCCCTGTTCAATGACGGCTTCTCAACCCTGGTGTAGATGGCTTCCTTGACACCTCTTTCAAACCATGGTGTTGTGTCTGTTTCCTTTTTCTGTTCAGAAGATAACTGATTCTTGTGTGTTACAATATCATTTGTAAATGCTTTGAAAGGCATAGATAGTCCTCACTTTAGATGAGCTCACACAAAGTACTTATTAACAACTAGTAAATACTTTGTAACTACCAGAATGAATCATGAATTACAGTATTAAGTGTCATAAAATAATACTTCATTTATAAATAGTGAATATGAAGTAAGAAAATACAATTATTAAACATATTATAGATGATCTTATTAATAAAGATTACAACATGTATAACTATGTTTATAAATGACTTACTAATGTGTATTAACGTAAGAACAATGGTTTATAAATGATGAATTAAAAATGTACTAATACTTAACAACTGCTTCATAGTGTGTAGATAACAAAGAATAAAACATTTATAACTGTGTTTATGAATGACTTACTAATGAGTATTAATGTATGAATAATGCTTTATAAATGATGAATTCCTTATTTACTAATTTTTAACTAATGCTTTATAGTGTGTAGTCATTATAAAGTGCTACCAAGCTGGCAACTGGCTGTAGTAAGAAAAAGCTGAGCCAAAACACCCTTGTTAGTTCCCCATACTGTCTGTAAACAAACATAATTTGCCAAATTTAAAAAGTATTGGAGCTACAGAGCTAGAATTAAAGTGAATACCCTTGACAGACAGTTCTGAACTGTTGTGGAGTCAGTGATTGGCACCACAAGGTCAGCAGTAGTCGATACTAATCCAGTGAAAAAACAGCAAAGTAAATCCCTCTTTTGCATAACTTACTGATATGATAATCATAATGCCTATGTGCTTATGTTTATTAACCATGTTTATCAGCTTATTTTAGCATGCTAGCATTTGCTAATTAGCACTAAATAGAAAGTACAGCTGAGGATGATGGGGATATCATTAGGTTTGCAGGTACTTAGTGATATTGTAAAATTTCATGGCAAGCATTCCAGTAGTTATATTTCACTAAAACCCAAACGTCTACCTCATGGTGGCGTTAGAGGAAAAGTCAGGGGATCACAAAAAACATTAGGATTCGTCTTCTGGGCACCATGAATTTATGCATCAGATGTCATGGCAATCAGGTGTCATGGACAGATAAACCAGCAGGCCGACATTGCCAATCCCTAAAGCCAGCTGGTCGCAAGGTTAAAATACCATCAGACCTCTTTGAGCTTACTGTATCAGATCGCTCCTTTTGACAGTCACCCCACCTGGTGTTTCTAGTTAAGATGTTTTACTTTAAATCCCTGAGGAAACAGGATAACAGGAAATCCATTAGACAGGAATTACCAGGTGTCCTGGATTGATGTCATCTAAACATTTTATCGGTTAGTCTGGCTTTAGAGCTGAAAGGCTGTATATACTTTAATAAACTTACATAAGCACATAGACTCAACTACTATTTGTATCACCAAAAGTCTCATTCTCTTCTTCCACCTGATGACATAAAATAGGATGTCTGTCATCTCGTACTCCTTACAGCAACTCAGTGGAACATATTTTACTGACCACAGTTAACCACTGCTACAATGAAAATTATTAGTTTAATGCCTTGAAAGCTATATGTTCTTGTATCGTGCAGAAGTCACAAAGAGGTGTGGTTAGGTTTACACTACCAAAACATTTTGGTTGGGGTAAAATTATGGTTCTGGTTAAATATTGAAAAAATAAACACATCTTCTCACATTTCACTATTGATTTTTTCAGCATTTAACCAAGATGACGATCTTTCCCTAAAATTTCAAAACAAGTGAAATATGTTCTTAGTGAGGGTCACTGATCACTTATTCATTCACTCATGAATACTTTTCTTTTTATGCTGTTTAATAATAAACTGTAATCCCAGTGGCATTAGATTTCTTCCCAAATGTATTTGCTGTTGCAAATTACTAGTAAATTGATTTTATGGCTACAGGGTTGCTCTGCAAATATTCACTCTTTTGTCTTTTGTTTTCACTGAAAGATCAATGTTCACCTGCTAAATCACATTGTTTGCCAATAAAAACAATGTTCCATCACCCTATTAACTGCAGCATCGCTCTGTTCAGTGTTTCCTGATTATCTATGTCAGACCTATGAAATTACATTCTGTTTGGGTAAGAAGTGCTGGAAAATTTGATTAGACTGTAGGCAAATCAAAGTCAAGTCAAGTCAAAGTGTCGAAATCCCAACTTGGAGCATTTTGTACTATTGTCCTGACTGGCTGACACTGCTATGCTTATGAATATCCCACACCCTAAGGGCAAAAAAATACACTTTAAATGAGAGTTGTGTTTTGTTTTTTTCTACTGTTAAACTAATTGAATGGAGCCAGGACCTCAGCAGTGAAAAATACAAGTGTATTGGATTACCCTGAGCTTTACAGACAAACAAACAGGAAGTCATTACAATCAATCAGGGGTGTTTGCGTGCAACTTGTTAGTCTGCACCAAAATTATCATCATTTTGTCCTCAGAGGTGTACAAATTGCTTTGTCCCTTCTCTTCCACATACTATCAGGCCTTCATTCACTGCAACTCACTTCAAGCTGATCTGTGCAATTGACCATAAAAGAGCCAACAAATCTTTAAGCTTTCTGTTTTGTTGCCCTATAATTATGGTGCGCACAAAAAACACACGAGCCCTGAGTGTGAAATGATTACAGTGTGCTGAACAAGCTTGTACAAAGAGGACATAGGTGGTAAGCAAAGCAAACCCTGCCAATCCATGCACCAGCACACACACAATCAGAAATGAACCTTAAAATGTACTTCTGGCAGGGCACTGAGAGTGTTATTCTGAGAGTATCTGCTAAGGTTTTCTTATTTTCCCAAATGCAACAACCGAGATGGAAACTGTGTGTTTGTGTCTGCATCCGAGGATCCAGGGGCTACTATGAATGTTAAAAATCAGGCGTTTTCTTTTTTCTAACATTCACAGTTTTTCCTGGTTGATGGACCCACCTGAGCCTGAGGTGAATGGTAGTGCTCCCCAGATGGCAGAGGCTCTATCAGAACACTGTTGTGTGTCGCTTCCATCAGCGATTTCCAATATTAAGTGAAGTGGAAAACACAACATTTTCTGACTTGGCGCCAAAAGAAAGAGACAATCTGGTGAGATTGGCTCAGCCAAAGAGCTGTAGTCAATCCTCATAATACAGTATTGGAGACTAATGAGCTCCTGAAATAGCTGTTTCCTGTTTTTCAGCTAAAAAGCAAATGAGGAATAGTTTCCTGCAGCAGCAATTCAGTTAAAATTGGCTATATTGGAAAAAGCCCCCAGTATGTGATTCAAGGACTGGGATGGTGGTTTAAATAAGCCTATTTGAGCTTAAGTTTGTCTCTTTCAATAGTCAGAGTCCACATGTAACTATCTGCCCGAGTGTCTGAAAGAATAGAAGGCTACTGTATCTCTGCTTGGTTAATTCACCCCTGTCCTTGCTCATATGCGAGAGACCCAAAGTATCATGAACATGCAGTAACGGGATGCAGACAATGAATGTCTCCTGAAGAAAGATCCTGCACTTACAGATGTATTGATTAACCTTTTGTCTCCGGTACTACTTCCACAGAAAATTATACTATTGGAAAAAGCCAAAGTGATCATTGGGAAAGCACAGCTTGCAGTCCACAGTTTACTTACATCCTTCATACTTGCTGCCATTATTAATAGAAGAAGGTGAGCCTTAACAGACTTGACATGACACCTTGAAAGGAACAGTATGAGGAAGCTGGCAGCAGCCTCTATAAGCAACTCTTAATTCCTTTAAACTATAGCATGAGCCATTTTGTTAAAATGGTAAGCAGATCTTTAAAAAGGTGGCTTAGAATTATCCTGGCCTGGGTAAAGGGCTACCAGACTAGGCTGCAGCAGTGACACAAGCAGAAAGTTATCCATCTCAACAATCCACTGCTGTGTAGAAAAACCAATGACAGCTGCCTGGTTCTGTCTCTCCCCATCTTGTCCTCCACGCCTTATCCCAAAGGCTGTCTTCATACCAAAAATAGCACTATTCAGAACAGTCTGTGCAGGTGTGGGTGTGTCGTTATGGGTGAGAAAATGAAATACAAACTAGGAAGTCCAGTTTGAAGGTTTATCAGAGGCCGAGATAATAATAATATAACACATCTGACACAATAATAACCTTTGTGTCAGAATTTTGCAATTCCGGAGAGTAATTATATCAGCAATGATTTGCTCCTTTATCATGTTGCTTGTGAGACAAACAACAGAAGTACAATGCTACAGTATATGGTGCACACAATAATGTAGTCAAACGGAAATGTAGATGAAATTTGTTTTGTGAAAGCCGAGGCAAGATCAACTGTTTCGCAAGACAAATCTGCATTGTTTTGTCTGAGCCCTCTGCGTCAGCACTCCTGCTGTGTCGGAACAGCGGGTTTTGTTGGCTGTGTTTTTTTAAGCAGTGCTAATGTTTGTCTGAACGCAGCCTTAATTCCTGTCATCCTTCTTGTTTCATATGCACACTGACACAAGCCTGGAAAGAGAGCTTGCAATTCAGCCAGCTTTGCCAACAGATGGAGGGAGCCAGGATGTTTGGGTGGCCAGTGTATCAGTACTATTTTCCTGGTATAACTTAGCCATTGTGTATTCAAAGCAGTACATTCCCTTGTCTGGTAGATTTAGACTGTATCATCTTAACCTGAACTAAGTGTTCCAGGATCCCAAATACATTTTATTCCCTTCATCATGCTGTCTGCACCACACACCTTATTCAGTCTTGTCTTCTCCTTATAATTTGTTTCATCCCTTGTTGCAATTTACCTTCCTTTTATTGTAAAAAATTTTCATTACAAAAATCTTATTATTATCTATCTTTCTTATTATAATCTCTTACATAACTGCTCAAGTATCAGTATTCAGTTCTTTCTGACTAGCTATGGGCATGTAAGGTATTTGTCTGTGCATATCTGGAGGTGTAAACACCCTTGGCATGAGAGATACTGGACCATATTTCAACAAAAAAATAGGCTCTCAACACAATAAACAAAGCATATACACACAAATATGTACATATAATACACACAGATCAATATCAACAGGATGTATTTGGCATTATTGTATTTTGTTTAGGTTCAAGCTCTTTTCAAGGATTTCCCCTTAAGCCACAGCTTCCTGTGCACTCTTGATGCATGTTATAAAAAAGAGATTTGATGATATGAAGTGGTGAACTCCTGCTGTCTGGGCACTCCATACAAAATAGCAAAGTACATTGAAGTGTTGCTGCATTGTGTTTCACTGGAGCATTTGTGTAATATTTAAAACACAAATTTTTACAAGTCAAATCTTAAAAAACAGACATTTTAATACACCTTAAGTTTACCTCGATCAATATAATCATGGGGTTTCATTGCTTCCATTACATTAGGTGAAAATGGATTTGGTCAGTTACTTACACCAGTTTGGCTTCAACTGTTTTTAATAAAGAATTAAAGCAAGAAACTCCACCTCAAAATGTTTCTGATTGGCAGATTTTTAAACTTTAGACAATCGGACTTAATATTATAAATTAAATTGTTGCCACACTTCTTAATAGTTTGACCACAGTAAGTAGCATTACTGTAGGGGAGGGGTCTTCCTCTTTGGTGTTGTCCTGCGCCGTAATGTTGCATTATAACTGAGACTGGCGGAGAAGCTGTGTACCTGAATATTGGTAAAAACCAAAGCCAGGCCGTCCTTGTGCTAGGCCGTCCTTGTAAATAAGAAGTTGTTCTTAAGTGTCCTGCCTGAATAAATAAAGCTTTAATAAAACAAATTAAATGACAATAAATCTGTATTGAAACTTAAGAAGCAAACAGCAGCAGATCCATGCTAACAATAGCTGGCAAGCTAAAATCACAAAATCTTTCACATGCTTTGCAGAAATGTTAGTTTACCTGTCCAATAGGATGAAAGCCAACTCTGTGTTAGTTTTGTTGGTTCCAAAACCGTGACTCAAGACTTTCTGATGTTGACTGTGTTTTCACCCAGAATCAATCTGATTCTTTTTTGGCCTGAAGGGCTCCAGCACATAAAACTTTGTTGTTGGTTTTTATCCTTATGTGGAGCAGACACGTGCAGAGGAGGGTGTGCTGGGTGCTTGAGCACATTTGTAAAGGCCCTTTTGTGAAGGCCTGACCAATCAAAGTATTAACAAAATGAATGAATAATAATTTCGCAGTAAATAAAATGACCCACATGATGAACTGATGACCTCACCCGTGACGAGCCCTCCCGTTCAGCTGCACTGCCTACACAACACCTTTGATACCGTCAGTAAGAGGGGTTTGCCGCAATGTGCTTGTTGTGGGTTGTTGGATGTATTTTACAAGAAAGATGCAAAGAGAGCATGCACAATGGTTGTGTGTATTGCCGTGTGTCGCCTGTAGAAGTAACGTTCGCTGCCGGTGTTCTGACGATATATGCTGCCCTATCGAAAAATGCTACCTTATGTGTTCCCTTTTCAAATCCCATAACGTTATAACTCTCACAGTATTATGACATCTTCTCTTTGTTGTTAATGTGAAAGATTAATGCTAGCTTATTTATTTAGATTTATGATTAGACATATAGTCAATAAAATAAATATCTCAAATATATCTCACAATTCACAATGCAATACATAAAATCATTATCACAATATTGCATCACACAATAAGCAAGCAACACACGTATTCCCTGTGTTTCTTTTTCAAAACTGCGTCACAGCATTTGCTGATGTATCGATACAGAAGCATCTGTATAGGCGTATCAGCAAGGAATACATAACAATATATATCTGTATCGATATTTTGAGAACAGCCCTATTTAAATCTTTGTTCCATGTGCCCTTTGAGCACAGCCCTTCCAAAGGTCTCTGCATGGCCCTGACATGGAGTTTTTGTTAAAGACTGTGTTGTGCTGGGAGCTTGTTGTTTTATGGCCTTAGCGTACTCCATGTTGTAAGTGTGTTGTTGCTGTTTAACAGATTCAGCAGGCGAGCAGCTCGGTAGCGTGCACAACAGCCAGTGGATTTCCCGGAAAATCTTACCTGGAGTCTTCACATAGGATTAGGCAGACTGGCTGTCAGAGGTAACAGAAAAAAACAGCAAGTGGATTGTTTTATGTGACGTTACAACCTCTTCACACACAAGCAATAAAAAAGGGATTCATTTCATTAAAAATAATCCATATAACCCTTTAAGCATATCTTGACTTCTATGTTGTGAGCATTAAATTGAAAAACAACAACCCTGAAAGAAATATTTTGGTTAAGTTGTGTTTGGAGATGTATTCCGTAAAATAAGAAAGTACTCAGATTTTCTTTGCAGTCAAAAGGTTTTGTGAATCTGCTGATGGCTCTTCTGAAGTTTTACTTCAAGAGCACAGTGTCAGTTTACCTTGTTCCACTGAGCTTTCCTGGTTCATGCACCTTTTAATATACACAAATACATTGATTATATTGATTGATAGCTTTTATGGTTTAATAATGTTTGATGCTTATGTATTATGTATGATTGTCTGATTGCTCCATAGTTTTTATTGTTGCTATTTTTATCATTGGAAAGCACTTTGTGACTTGCTCTGTGAAAGGTGCTATTTTAAATAAAATTTACTTACTTACTTTTAATATTCTGTATTATATGTATATAATAAGTGTAAAGCTGATGATACACGGGGCAACTTTTTGAGCAATGTTGCTGGGCAGTCTTGCTAGTGGCAAGTCCGACTATGTTTTGAACGGATAGCGGCGGTACGGGGTGGGTGGCGGAGTGATGGGGGAAGGGGATTACGGTAGTAATCTTTACTCATTACCACTGACGGCAACGTTGCCCTGCACGATTGCTCTAAAAGTTGCTCTGTGTAACACCAGCTTAAGAGAAGGACTTTCACGATCCTGTCCTGAGTTCTCTGTGTGCTGTTTCTGTCTGCCTGTCTGTTAATTGTTAGTTCTTGTTCTCTGCCTGTGTTATGTCTGTTCTCCCAGTAATCTGCCTGCCTGCCAGTCTCTCTGTTCTCCCTTGCTGTCTCTCTGCCTGCCTGTCTCGTTAGTTCTGATCCCTGTCACCTGTTTGCTCTCCCGCCCAGCTCGTTTACCTGAGTATAAATGTTTGTCAGTTCTGTTCAGCCTTGGCAGTGTCATCATTGTATGTCAAGTGTCCTGTACCCCTGTGAGTTTTCTTCTATGGATTTTTGGAGTTTCTTCCTGTTGTGGATTTATGTGTTGCACTGCTTGGACTTACCTTGACCTGTGAGTGTTAAATAAATATCACAAACTGGATCATGCTCTCTGGTTTGGGTCCTAACCTGCCTTTGCACTCGGCCCACCGTGACAAGGACAGGCCAGATTTAAACCCTAGAAATCAGAAGCACATGATATCTTTGACCACTGATTCTCCAATATGCACCAAAAATAGTGAGTTACAATGGGATGTTATGAAAGACTCACACAAAAGAATTAAATTGTATTTTTTAAGGTAAAAATAACCAGGCCTCTTTTACATTTTTAGTTAATAACATTGAAGTAATTTCACACTTCAATGGGCCTCTGCATTAATCATTCCATTCCAAACAGTTGGCAATAAGCAGAACAAATCTTAAGGTAAAATTAACTAATTTATACAATGACCATCTTGAACAGGAATTTTCTAAGTGGTTGGTTTGGACTGAATTGGCTTTCATTCAAACCAATCTTCTAAAGCTTTTTACAGTTGGCAACATGCCTGTAGCTTTGTAATCTCTTGATTCTTTATTTAGAAACAACTTTTTTTTAAAGTAATTTTTTTGTGTGTGTGTGTAATCTCTCTATCTATCACAGTAACTAATTAGTTATTCATTAACCAGGGGTTAATAAACTGATGACTTATGACCAATATTTTTATGTAGTGTTTACATGTAAACACAACACTGACATATCATCACCGTATAAGGTTGATATGGCTAACGTGTAAGTAAACACTTGCCTATTTACACAACCAGAAGGCATGGGGCAACAATAGCATTCATTTGGAGTTGTGTTTTTTTTTTCCTACCTGACAATTGTAATATTCACTCTTCTTTTAGCTCTGTTTACCTCTGTTGCTCAGGGTGGGGGAAGGTATCAGTGTCTTGCTTTATGATCCCCCCTGTGGTTCCTGTGGTAGAAAAGAATTTTAGTGGAATTACCCACGCAAACAGGGGGATGTGTTCCTGAACCTCAGTTATAATTACTACATTTAGTCTCCACCAGCTCATGCTCCAAAATGCGTCACCATACTCGCCAGCTAGTTGCCAGCTGTTTCTGCTGTAGCAAGTATCACACAAATGGTTTATCAGAGCGTTTTTGCTGCTGCACCTCTCACCTTTTTCATTGTCCTTGTCTTCTTCTAGTACTTTGTCTCATGCCTTACTGCAATTTGCCTTGCTTTCATTATAAAAATATTTCATTACAAAAATCATTACATCTTATAAGATCTTACTAAACTGCTTGATCATCTCCCTATTTATTTAGCTCTTTTCTACTGCCGCTGGGCATGTAAGGTATTTGTCTGTGCACATCTTGAGGTGTAAAGACCCTTGGTGTGAGATGGGGGGGGGGGGTCAAAGTATTCCATAAAATAAGAGAACACTCAAACTCATCGTTTTGTGAATTTGATGATGGCTCTTCTGAAGTTTTAATTAAAGAGCCCTGTGTCAGTTTGGCTTGTTACACAGAGCTTTAAAGCTCCTGGTAGTAATATTCTGTATTGTAGGTATCTGAGGCCAGATAAGAAAGTGTAAGAGAAGGATGCACCAGATTTAAACCCTATAAATCAGGAGCACGTGATTTGACCACTGATTCAACAAGATGTACCAACAATGGTGAGTTATTATGGAGTTATAATGGGATCTTATGGAAGATTCACACAATAGAATGAAATAATTATCATTTGATTCATGATTGGTAAGGTGAAAATAATCAGGCCTCTTTTACATTTTTAGCTAATAACATTGAGGTAATTTCACACCTCGATGGGCCTCTGCATTGATTGTTCCATGTGTTTGATATATGAGCAACTGTGATTTCTTGTAATCGGCATGTGAATATTTAGCAGTCTTTAAAGTGAGGAGTACACAATAATTAATGTGAGTAGGAAGGGTAGTAGTTCGAGTTGGAGCTGTTGGCAATAAGCAGAACAAATCACATTGTAAAATCAAATAATTTAGACAATGGCCACCTTGAACAGGAATTTTCTAAGAGGTTGGTTTGGCCTGAATTGACTCTCATTCAAACCAATCTTCTAAAGCTTTTCACAGTTGGCAACGTGCCTGTAGCTTCGTCATCCCTTTATTCTGTGTTTAGAAAGAAGAGCCTTTATGTTAGAAAAACTGGGTTAGTTTAGTTCAGTAGTTGTTCAAAATGGTCAGCAACAGTTTTATTAAGTTTATTAAATCATTTGCTAATGTTGAAATATTTTTTCTGAGATCACAAATCATAGTGTAAAACATCAATATACTACAAATAATAATTATAATAATGATTGTTATAAAGGATTAAAATTATTAGCTTACATATACATCTATATACATACATTTATTGTAAATTAAAGTAACTTATTAGCTCATCATTAACCAGAGGCTAATAAATCAATGAACTCTAACCAATATCATTATCAAGTGTTTATATACCTTTATATATATGTAAACACAACATTGACATACTATCACCTAATGAAGTTTACATGGTTAATGTGCTAGCAAACAGGAAGGCATGGAGCAATATTAGCATTCATTGCATTTTGTTGCTAACTAACAAAGAAATAAAGAGGCAAAAGGCACTAAAACACTCTGTAGAGCTGAAGGGAACTGCAGAGTCTGATGATAGTTCATGCTGACTTTGTTATCCCTGATTACTAAACAAAGACATAAATCCTGGCCAATTTATACAACAATGATAGCTTTTTATGGCTGGTCCATTGTCCAGGAAAAGCATAAATAATGGTCTTTCAAAAATGTACAGAGGGACAATGAAGATGATAAAGATCACTTTGTTTTAGTTGCCCGCTTTTCTGTCTGCATTATATGAATTAAGCAAACTCTCTGCTTGAACATTTCACCAGCAGAGACCCATCTGCCTTACCAGGCTTGAGCCTGCTGTGACCACTTACTTACTGTTCGGTAAATAAAACTATGTTCCTTGCCACAGGCTTGATCTAGTGGGCTAATTTATAAATCCCCAAATTTGACACTAAACTGTCATAATCATACAGCTTCTCTCTACAGCTGTACCTAAATCAGATTTGTTTTATTGACTTGTGAAGACCTGACTTTATGTAGTACATTGTATAAGAGTATAAAACTGAGATTGAGTAACATCTGACTGTTACTTTGGATAAAAATTTGTTAATGTCAATTCTGATTTTTATTTTGATCTGATCTTTTCCTAATTTTACATACAGTCCAGGTTTTGTGTATGTACTGCTTGCACACCGGAAAAGTGACAATTAGTTATACTCCAAAATTGATTGAGTCTACTATTACTCTTAATGCAATACTCAAGGGAAACTAAGGTGCTACAAGAAGACTCTTACTTAAATTACTTTGATGTTTTCACTCTCAAACTCCACTGCCATTACAAACATGTAGGGGAAAACGCAAGCAGCCAATCACCGTTCTTCCAGTCCTCCCATGGTATCCACATCTATGCTGTAGCCCCGACATGTAGTATAACCACTGTTGTATGTCAGCGTCCAGTGTATTTAGTTATCAAATGGTTAACAGCTCTTATTCTCTACTACTAATCCAATACATTTTAAGTTTTGAAAGATTATGCCACAATACAGGAGTATAGGCAGGCAGCACAGACAGAGAATAAGATGCGGCGGTAGATAAGCAGCACACTAGTGTAGTATAGTAGTGATAAGATCGTTTGTTCATACAAAACACAGTTATTTAGTGATTTTTGTGCTCACATGGTGTTTATTCCTAAATTAAAGTGCTTATTGAAATTACTACGAACAGACACACAGCAAACCTGGGACCTTGTAGTTGTCCATCACAGGAGCACTGGTTGGTTTCTGTGCAGATATTAAAGCTGTGCTGTTCTTAAAGCTGCACTTGGCAACAATTTAACATAGCATGCAAAACCTTCTGCGCCCTTCCTCTAAGCTCCTCCCACCAAACTACAAGTTGGTATGGCAGCAGAAGGAGCTGGTTGCCCTGCGAAACCTCATACCTTGTTGGGCTCGGTTTCCACAGCGAGAGTCTCAGCAAAACCCTGGCACCTCTCGCATTGACCTCTTTTCAAAGATGCCCTCCAACACTTTGTGCCCAGGGCAGAGCACCCTAGGCTTCAGAGGCAGCTGCAACAATGTCTTAACAGCAGGATGAGAGGCTAATACACCACTGTCCCCTCTGAAAAGTTATTCCCCACATGCCTCTTTACCACATGTCGCTACAAGTACATGTTTTGTGCTATGTTGTTGTTGTTGGCAAAGCAGAGATGGGAAGTTCTTTCGTGCCGTGTGTTTTTTTTCCTCAGCCACTGTGTTTGCAAGCTCCATATTGAGCTTGAATGAGTGGGGTTGCGCAGCATTGTAGGAGTATTGATTGACACTGCGTTAGAGACTGCTCCTGGCTCTGATTTGTTGTTTTATTTGTTTGTGGTGAACTCATACCATTATGAGCACTAGGAGATGCCAAAGGAACCTGTTTTTTGTCTCAGATTATTTGTCTCATGTACTACTATATAGTGGGGATATAGTTTCAGCAAATATGCCAAAAAGTTATTTTTCTAAAAGTCACCTACAGAACCTTTAATGTGAACACATGGCAGGCTGAATCATTAGCGGCCGTGCCGTCAATGTCCATTTTCCGACAGAGAGACAGTGGAAAGTCTGTGTGATTTGAGAAGTTTGCTCGTAGTGATGAACCAACATACAATTATTATCCAACTCTACAGTTCTCCTCAGTTTAACAGAGCCATTTAATGTCTTTCACTTAGTGTTTTGGTTTTATGACCTGCAACAAACTACCTGCAGAATTTAGCAAATAGCTGGTAACAATAGTTGAGCATTTAGGAGCACCAGATATTTCCTCCAGGAACTAAAGAAGGACAAAAACAGGGGTAAAATTTGTCGGTGTCAAGACACATGATTACAAATGAATGCTAATTGGGAACTCTGAAATATACGGCAATTGAAAGTCGCTTTGTCAGCTAAATGAGTAAATACAATGTAATCTGTGTCTTTATTTGTAAAGTAACCTGTGCAACAGTGTTTTATATTGTATTAAATAGTATTCTGTCTTTACTCTATTACCTCTTGGAAAACAGGCATAGAATAAGATATATCAAAATGATTCCCTGTACAGGGGAAATAGTTTTAATGTTAATCATTTTAACCATCTTTCACATGTTCATCACCTATTTTGTTGTTTGATGAACCCCTTTGAGAATTTCTTGTTTGAAGTATAAGGCGACTGCTGACAGGACCATAGAGAACAGATTTCAAAAGCTGGCTGCTAGAAATAATCAATGAGGAAATGATGAGCCGAACCTTTTGGAAAGAGAACAGAAACTGTATGTGGGTTCATGTGTGAATCACTGCTGTTTGATAATGAGAGAATAATCAAAATAGAATGAACACTAATGACCAAAAAAAGGAAAACTGTCAAAACATTTTACGAGAGACATTTGCAAGCAATAAAATCCACATTTAGACACGGGAATCATGAAATTCTTTCAACAGCCCTCTGCTAATGTTAGAGGCCTTTTATGTGAGATAGGTCGATCTATCAGAGATGGCTTTTTATATTTCTGATTTATTTTCCCTTTCATACTCAAAGAAAGGGTGGCGTATTTAAAGCAACAAAACCAGCAAATGTTTTGACGCTGGACTGATACTGATGCTTCTTATAAATATAGCTGTAAATAAAAGCAAATACATTTATCATCATCCAGAATTGTTTTCTGGATTAGTTTGAGAAATTTTTACCTATCATCTTGTGACAATGTTGCACTATTTATGGCTGATAAACTTGAACACCTCCTACACTGCAATCTATCAAGTATCTGCTTGCGTGGATTGTTTGTTTGCTTTTGACCTTATGATTCTCGTCTAGTATATCACCTCATTAGAAACTGTGAAGCAAAAAGCATTGTCATTGGCTTCCATAATGTGTAGTCACATTGTGATGTCCTGATAGAGAATAATTGATGTCAGGCATGAATGCTCTGTGTGGGTTCATAGTACTGGAGGTGGATTGAGAAGACAAGGGCGTAGGGTAG
>NW_024041137.1:0-38586 GCF_014851395.1 Micropterus salmoides
ATTTACACAAGAAGATAAATATTAAAGTAATCCCAGCATCCTGGTAAACGTTTTGTATCTCTTTTGTTTAATACGTAAAAACAACAACACCTTGTGGTTTACAGGGAACTATTTCTTGGCCAGCTAAGCTAAATTAACCGGCGGTAGATTAATATTTACTATACAGATTTGAAAGCTGTATCGTTCTATTCATATAAGTCTGCAAGAAAGTGTTTTTCCATCTGACCCAGTGCATGCCCTGTCGCTCTTAGTATACTGGTCTTTTTTACAAAACAGAGAAAACTTGCCGAACAGAAAATCGTGACACCAAACCATATAAGAATCATCTCGGCTGATCTTTTGAAATCTGCTCTAAATGCACACAAACACATATTGCTCACACCTTTTTATACGAAAATAAGAATAAAAAGCAATAAAAAGTAACATATGCAAAAGTAATTAATGTAAGAAAAAAAAAAGAAAAGAAAAATAGAGAGGAGAAACGTGTTGCTTAGACACAGAGGTTATTTTTTTCTTCTGTTGAAACAGCTGTAGCCGTACAGAGAGAAATTCATCACCACATACGAACAGCTCATTGCACTGGGCCTTTAATCTGATAGAAGTGTTGATTATCATGACTGGACATGAGGAGAGACACACACACAGAAACACACACTGTGTAATTTGATGTTTATATAGTGCACATTCCACCAACTCCCAGCAGTGGACGATTTTGGCTCTGCAAATGGAGTGTGCAAAGACGACATGTTAATTACTCACCACGATCCAAAAAAGGATGTCAGAAAGAAACAAAAATGAAGACTTTCACGCAGAATCAAATCCCTAATCTATGTCAAACTCTGACCCTGATAAAAGACCCTGTCCTGAGGGCTGAACAACATTTACTCTTGGTTCGGTCCCGGCTCAGAGTGGGGGATCTGTTGCCAAGTTCTGTCTTAAATCAACTTGTTGCAGCAATCAAGGGATGTGAATGTGAGCTTTAGTTGGACTCCTGTCTCCCCGGAGCCATAACACAGATCTTTGGACATGAAGTACCTTTCCACTTTTGGAAAGCACCAGGAGATTTGGCCCATAATGTTACTTTTTTTTCTACTGTACTTAACGCTGACTCTAGAGTGTTCAGCAGCTCCAAATCTCCTGCTGCTTTATGCATCATTGTGCTTACATGACCAACTTCATCTTCTATAATGAGAAACATTTGTGCGTTATGGAGGTTGTAAAAATAGTCCCTGTTTTTACACTCCCCTCTCAACTTTTGAAAAATGCAATGCTTCAGACACAACTACCCATTATTCTGCTGGGACAGCACCAAGAGACAGATTAGTGTGAACCAGCACTCAGGATTTAAAAATGGCTTCGACAGAGACAGCTCAGCAGTGCTTGTATTGACCAAACCAAACCAATTTACAGCTCACCTTGTCCTCCTCCTGGTTGTTACATGAACGTCTCCTCTTCCTCTTTGCAGTGAGCTACGTATAAACACCAGAACACAAAAGTTCTCACAGAGTCCAGCGTACTGAAAAGTTTACAACACCTCCTTCTTCTGCTTACCAAGCTCTTGTTTTGTTTGCTTAGCCTACATAATCCAGGTTTAATATTATGCCAGACCACACGCAGGTGGGATTCATGAAAGTGCAACAGTCTATCTCAGGTGTCTCTGTTTGTTGATGGAGTTTTATGATTCCCTTTAGACGATTTGCAGTTGTTTGGTCTGTGGTGTGTTAAGTGTTGCATGGCTTGACAGATGGATGGAAATAAAAGGAGGCCCAGCTGATGGTCTGTCAACCTGTGGGGGCTGTCTGAAAGAGGAACTAGTAAAAAAAAGATGCTTCTCTCTCCACATCCCTTTGAGGTGAAATGAGGCAAACAAACATGTTCAAAGCTATGAGGGACCTTGATGTTTGCTCTGGCCATAGTTAGGGTTCAGTGTTACCCCGGGGGACATACATGAGGTGGAAGCACCGTGAAGCGCTGCCTGCTTCCTTTTGGTGCCCATGGTAACCAATTGGACTGTTGAGACGAATGTGAACGCAGTGAATCTGGCAATCCATTATTAACTATATAAATGACACATTTGATGGAATGGTGCATTCATAAAAATATGGGGGATGTCATGAGCATGACGTCACAGTACGCGGGGTCACTGCAGTTACACTCACTGAGTGGCAGAAAGTGGCAGCGTTAGATTGAATCAGTGAAAACACAAACAACACATCTAAAATGGGGAAGAGCTGGACCATTGGTTCTTTGGTATGCAGTAAGGATCACTGTCAAGTCCAACTGCCTTTAATTCGAGCAAACAATCACTTGTTTTATTCCCTGTTCGCTAAATCCAGTAATGATAACGGATGTTTTGCCACTCAGTCTAGCGTGTTCTGGAGGGGAAGTGACGTCAACACAAACCCTCTATACTGCACTTTATTATCAATGTATAATTGGAGCAAAACAACTGACCACCATTTGTAGTTGTTGAAAATAGTCCCACACATATATCAGTAAATTTAAAGTCACAGAGAAATCCTGTTCTACGAATCACAAATTTAGAAACTCATACACTCACATTTTTGTTATAGTTGCTGCAGTGAATATGCTGCAAAACATATTCACACACCATTTTCAAAAAATGTGAAGTCATGTCTCAAGTCAGGTAACAGAATCAGTTACCATGGCATGGGGTGGAGTAGCGATACCTTTAAGGTATTGACCGAAACAGCCCAGTACTGAGTAGTATTGACACGCCTCCAGTCAACCAAACTCAACTTTTTTTCCAGGTCCAAAAGAAAGCCCAGTACAGCATAGGCTCAGGCTTCAGTGAACTTAAATCTTACAATGCTTACAATATCCTTTCTTATTTAACGAATGTCATCAGTCTGAAGATGATGATCAATCAAATTCATTACACCAGTTCATGGGTGCCACATACCACACGACAACTTTTGTAGTCAGAGGTATTTACATGTATTCTACAGCCAGACACACAACAGCAGACCATCATGACCGCTCAAAACAAACCCACACAGTGTTGATACAGAACTAAAGACACATAAAATACAGTCTGCATTATTATCTCTAATTCCTAATTTTTAAGTTTCAACTTGCTCTTATCCAGCAAATATCTCCTTTCCTCTTGCTCATGTTGACTGTGTATGATGTAATCCAGTTCCTGTAAAGCAGTAGTCATACACTGTTGTTGGGGAATCCCAGAATTAAAACAAATGCCATGTTTATTGTTAAAGGACTCTAACACTTAATGAAATTATAAACTCTATATTGATGTAAAAATGTATCTCTACAATAACTAATCCCCAATTTCACTGCTCATGCCTAAACACCAGTGATAGCTGACAATTACATAAAACATGAAATTACATAGTTATAATGAAATGATAGCTGGGCTCTCAGCTAGCTAACATCAGATAGCTCATTTTAAGTAAAAGAAATGCTAAGGACGAATCTCTGAAGGTCAGAAAGTTAAGTGTTGGTATTAAATGTAGCGTATTGCTCAGAAATAGCAGCCAGCGTGCAGCGGTGTCTTTACAGCAAACAGCCTATGTCAGCTGGTGAATTTGCTTAATCTTCGCAAGCCTTTAGACCACGGTGGGAAACATTTAGTTCCTTGAAAAGAGATCTGGGGAATTAAAAGTCGCGATACTTTTGATCGAAAAGTGGCTTTTGATTAGTCAAAAGGGTTCACTGAGTGAACAGGGCCCACTCCTGGCTCTACAGATGTACAAATCTCTCCACAGCTCTCATTGCATGAATTCACTTACTGATTTTCGGATGTGCAAATTTTGTCCATAATTCACATTTTTTGATACGGGTATATGAATGTTTTGTGCACCATATTCGCTGCAGACCCTGTAGCAAAAATGTGAGTGTATGAGTTTCTTAATTTGTGATTCGTAGAACAGGAACACCTGCAATCAACTATTTGAGAAGGAGTAACTGTTGTGTTGTCTTTGATGGAGAGTAGTTTGCAACTCCTAAAGTATTTTATCTGTGACTTCAAATTTACTAAAACTGTATGTTAAAGATCCATAGGTAACGTTTGTAAAAAAACAAATAAAAACCTTTTGGCATTTTTTGGTGAAACTGTCACTATATCCTGACAGTAGTACATGAGACATACCGTTCAATTAATAGTCGAGTCCCAAATAGCCGCCTACCTCCTTCACTGGCCTGGTGTGGGAACACATTTTGACAAATAAATGCCTGCCTTAATTAAACGCCTGGTCTGGTTTTTATAGAAGTTCTTTGGATGTATAAAACCTCTTATACCCCGCGGGGTCGCCCGCTTTAGTTGCTTCTAAGCTGCTTCTAAGCTGCTTAGATCGTTAATACAAATATTAATGTTTAAACGTATGATCAATATGTCAGTATGGACATGCTGAACATCGTTAGATTCTTCACAATACCACTGTTAAGTTCATTTTACTGAAACAACAAGAAGTCTAATTCTTTAATTAGACTTCTAATTTTTTAAAAGGGGGAAAAAAGTGCTGACTCAGGTTAACTTTGAAGCGCTCGTTAAGTCTGCTAGTTAAGTCCGAATGTGTCCGTTCCTTGATTATTTAATATATTCCTTTAGTCTGTAAGGGTCCACCCATCAAAAGAATCAAAACAGCTTATCAGAAAAATTTATCCAAGTTGTGAATCCTGTCATGTGAAGTCCATCGCTCTCTGTCTGCTAACTTCTCTCATCCTGCACCGTGTTGTTGTTTTCGTTAGGTTACTGCCTTCAAAATAAAAGCGCATAAGCAGTCTGTCGGAGCTAGATCAAATGAATGACGTGTATTTGATATTATATGATACTTTTTACACAAATATTATTCTGTTTGAAATAAATAAACTGTTTAATAGTAGTTTCAGTTTTGTGCAAAAAGAATAAATGGCCTGTCCCATATGGATGCCTGTCCCAAATAAAGGCAGGGTCAATTCAGTGATTTTAGCAAATAAAAGCCCGGGCTATTATTCAAGGTTTTCTGGTAATCTGTGAAAAAAAATCTGGTGCCTCTGGCTCCTCTTACGGCTCCTAATGCCATTTGCAAGAATCCACCACGTCCAAACAACCTCAATATTTTCAGCATGCAGCTTCACAATTACTGAGAAATAACCACCAGCAGGGAAATCACTGCCCATCCCTCCTTGCCAACAATAGTGTACAAAACGCTCCCAGTGGGAAAGAGGCATGATAACAAACAGTGGGGAATAACTTTGACTCTGAGAAAATGTGTTGAAGCAAGAGGGACCGGGATCTTGGCAAGACTCACCTTGGAGAACGAGCCCTACGTGAGATGAGGTTTCATAGGGTTCGTTCTTGTGGGTTTGGTGGGATGGCTTAACAGAGTGATGAGCAGCAGAGAGAGAGACGCGTAAGGTTTTGCACTGTATGTTAAACTGTAACAGGCTACCGTTTTAAGGAGTTAAAGTGCACATCAAATCTTTCAATTGGGGTAAATTAACTTTATAACAAAATCTTTCATGTGGCTTCAGGCCTTTACACACCAATGAAAACCAAAAGAGTAACAACCCAACAACGTTCAAGGAACCCGCTAGAGTGTAAAGCTTGAAAAATCCCTTTGTTTTTATCCTGGCATTTCTCATAAGTGGCAACTAATTTGGAGGTCAGTTTTAACATTTCCTGAAATATACAAAGACTTGACCCTGATCTCTCTTTGAACTCCTGCTGAACTGAAAGAAATCCTCTGGGAATCTCTTTGAGCATACTTAATTATTATGGAGTTTGGATTGAATATATGTTGATTTTTAGGATTTATATAAGTGATGTGGCTGAATCGTGTGTGTGTGTGTGTGTGTGTGTGTGTGTGTGTGTGTGTGTGCATCAGAATGTTTGTAGTGTTTCTGTGTGTGAGACCTCCAGTTGGTCCACTCTTAAACACTAACTCAGGCCAGATGTGACCGTTGCCCTTCACCGCTGTTCATCTCTTTCTTTCTTTCTCTCTGCCCATCTTTCTTCCCTTCTTTGGTAAACCTTCTTCGACTTTCACTCTCTCATCACCTTTCACTCATGACAACCTTACCTGCCAAGTTCAATCATTCTCACGTGACTCCTGACAGTTGAACTTAGGAGCACGGAAAGAGGACTCACAAGCACACGTTGGCATGCACACACCACACATAAATATGCATATCACGGTTCAGTAACAGGATAATGAGAGGAGTGTGTCAGCGACCCAGCTGAAAACATCTGGCATCAGATTTTGATTACAGACTGAGAATGTGTGTGTTGGTGTGTTTGCACTGGGCGTGCACGTGGTAACAGGCTGTTGCTACGACTAATCCAGCTCATTTCCTCTCCACAAAGGCTCATCATCTGTCATCGGACGTAGGCTTATTGTGTGTGTCTACTTTAAACATGTAGCCTGTGTGTGTGTTTACACGTTATGTCCATATCTATACATACAGTATGTACGTGTCCATATTAAGGGAATTGCATGATGTCACTGCTGTCAGATTGACAAAGAGGAAAGTTTCACCAATAGAGAAAGAATTGGTTTGTTTTGGTTTTATTTTTGAAATGTATTTTGAATGCATTACATTGTACTAATGGTTAATTAGCAAATGAAAGCCTTTATTAACAAAAGAAAACATCGAGTTTAAAATATGACAAAATCGGTTTCTGAATAATTTCCGCCACAGTTTATCTCTAAAATCAAGCTTTGAAGGTTGTTCAAATTCAGAAGTTTCAAGGGTTTAAGTTTGTGTCAACATGTAAATCACTCACAGTTTACCTGTTGGCCTATATCAATTCTCCATGGGTACTTTCCAGATTAAAACAGTCAGACGGACCAGTGTTGCTCAGTCTGCTGGTGGTGTGTGCACTGCCTGTTGGTGTGTGTAGTCTCTGGAAGGTCCTTTATTGGAGGGGGTTGGCCAATGCCCAGTGATATAGCACTAGTTGATCGTGGATTTTCCCTTTTTCCTGCATCGGGAACTCCCTTTTCGGTTTTGTTTGGCTTTGGGTTTTTATTTCCACACTTTAAAACACTTGCCTCTACACCTCTGACACACACACTTACACAGTGTACTGTCGGTGCATATATGTGGATGTTACACAACTAGTACAATTGACTACAACACGGCACAATTTCGTTACCATGGTTACTTACTTGTGGGGTACACAACACAGGAGATCTAGCAAGAGACAGTTAGATTTTCAAAGTATCCAACTGAAAAAATCCCACCTACCTCACTCCAGGGCCCCCTCAAAAGCCACTCCCCCAAAAACACATTTTCATCCGTAATGAGTGCAAAGGCAGAGTGCAGCCAGGTAGACGGGCAGGTAGGTCAGCCAATCATTTGGCAGGGCTTATTAGAAATCTGCGACAGCCACAAATACCGGATTGTGCTCATTTTTGTGTCAAAGCATTAGATTTATTGGTTGCTGTCGGGATGTAAAGCAAATATTAACATATATAGAAAAACATTTTTCTGAAATAAATTGCCTGTCCTAGCGTTAAATTTATAATATATACTTTAAAATTTGCTGACTTTTCATGTCATGTTTTTCCATGTGCTAAATGGATGTCATTATTTATTTCTACCATATCTGCACATTAAGATTCAATATTTAGTGGTTATAATTCTCAGAGATACTCTACAGAGCTGAAGGCTAATCATCCCGACAACAAAGAATGATGCAGACTATCAAATACACAGCACAGCATTGTAAAGACCTGGGAAACTTTGAATTACTGTGATCAGTATATAGTTTTATCACTAGCTTGCCATTTTGCACACAGAGAAGACATTAATGAAATACATTTGCATATGAAAACAAAATAAATGTGGAAATCTGATGACTGATGACATAACCTGTCTCACCAAGAAGCTTCTTGACAGTCCACACATCAGCGCGAGTTTCCCAAGTCGCTCACTGGAGGAAATTAATTGTGCTCCAGTGAGTTATTGATCATATTGCTCACAGTGTGGGTTTGTGGGAGGTTGCCTTCAGGGATGACAAGAGTAAGAGTGTGAAATAAATAAGTCCTCCTGTTCAGTGTTGACAGTAAAGTCTCTGTACTGTGCAGCTCCCAGGAATCAAAGTGTGTCCAAACTGTACACAGTATGACAGTGCTGGGAAAGTTGGTGCTTTCTCAGCAAAAACACCTCCCTCCTTGATGAATTAAGGTTAAATGCATCAAGCTAGCATGGGTCAATTAGTGGTTTCATCAAAACAATGTCAACAGATCAGCGAGTCTTGTTTGTATGCCATGGTCACGTAATGAACAGTATGCCAGCAATGCTGTTTACATCTCAAATGGTGGTCAGTGGTGTCCTTTCCAAAGAGCTGAACGACCTCTAATGACTTTAATGCATTTTAATGCCCATTTGGATCTTGTTGAGGTTGTCTTTGGTGGTTTCAAACATGGGACCACCCTTTCTCTCACTTCAGCTTCTAATTAGTTTCACTATTTTCAGGGCTTTTTCCTTCCTCTTTCTGTTTCTATTTCATTCCGTTTTGTGTGTTTTTCTTGCATTTTTAAATGTTTATTTTTCTCTGTTTTTTCTGATGTTGTTTGGGAAATTGAGATTTGATGAAGCTTAATTTCTTTATTTAATTATAAAGTGGTGACAATCGACGATGGTGACAAAAAAATTCCCTGATTTTCTTTTCAGTTCAAGTAAATCAGTTGATTATATTGCATGTTGCTTATTTTAAGGCGAAATTAAATGCATGAATATCATCTCAATTTGAGATGTGTTGCTGTGTTGCGTCTGGTTTTGTTCCAGTACCTCAAAATACAAACACATAACACGTGAGTGTTAGTGAGAAGTTAACATCGTCACAATGCAGAAAGACTTTGTGATGAGCCTTCTTTCATAAAGATGCTTCACATTAACCTCAACATCCACCACGTGTTTTTACTGAGGTCAGAGTTGAAATGAGAAGCTTCTGACAGCTCTATAGTGATTCAGCAGTAGGAGGCTGGTGATCTACTTAGGGGCTCTGAGCCAACTGTTGAAAGACAACACCGGTGAGAAAGCAGCTCTGGCATTGCCTCCGTATCAGCAGCACAGACCACCCGCCTCTGCCATACTGCCCACTCTCATACGATCAGGTATTTTTAGCAGCTTAGGAAGAAATACAGCCTGGATCTTACCTCAGCTCGCTTGATTGCTCAGTGTTGTTCTCTGGCTTGATCCCTCTCACCTTTCACACACACTCGCACACAGTCCAAGCACTGAACATGAATTTCTTAAATTTTTACTCTCTTGACTTGTTCACAAAACCCCCCCAAAGAACAAATACTTGTACTGTATTTAAGCAACATCTTGTGTGTATTGCAGAGAGTAGAAGAGTATTTGCCTCATTGGAGATGCTTACAAATCACAGTTTAGTGGTTAAACATGTTTTTATTGTGATGTGATACAGCACAATGTTGCTTTATGGTTATTATAGTAGGGGCCGATACAGCTTGCATAGATAGAGTGAAAGCAGCAATGCAATCCAATGTGTGTATCATATTGTTAGTAATATGTGGCCTGCTGTTGCTAGGTGGAAGTTAAAATGAATCCTAATGGCCAGTTACATCTACGCACTTGTGAAGTGTAAAAGATGTACATGGGTAAAATTTTATTTAATTGATTAATTAATTGACCAGAAACAACTTGAGTGTTCATGGTCAACAGAAGCATTTTGCCTGTAATCGTTTGTCCATTAACAATTCTAGTTTTATGAGAATTAATTTTATTTTAAACAGTCGGATTGTTGATTATTCGGGCAGTTAATCAACTGTCTTGAACCTCCACAAAATGAACAAGCGGAAGCGGACAACGCTAAGCATGCTTTCTCACCTAAATGAGATATTATGTTAATGTGTAAAGTGGTGCTGGTAGACGGATTTTGTTTTTGCTTGTTTTGTTTTTTTCCCCGTTTCCAGTCTTTGTGCTAAGCTACAGCTAACATACGGCTGACTATAACTTCATATTTAGCTACTGCAAAGACATGAGTTGCAGTTTCTCATCTAATCTAATCTCAGCAAGAAAGCTAATAAGCATATACACCAAAATCATTTGAAAGGCAATAGTTATTTATTGTGTCTTTTTTGTGTCAGATTGCTAATGTTTCTTATGTTTTCGACATTCTACCAGATGTCTGGGATTTACAGCAGAAAGTAAAAGTAAATAGTATCAATTAAGTAGGCCGTCAGACATGCATGAAGATATTATATGCACCACCACACTCAAACACACAGTCTGAAGCACACTTTGCTCCCAATCTCTCCCCTTCTCCTTTTCCAACAATAACAAGGCTAGGCCTTGACTCACTCCTTCCTGGCTTCTCTTCATCTCCACCTTTCGGGGCTTTCCCTCATCCTCCTCTTTCCTCGTTGACCTGGTTTATGATAAATCTCCATTCTGGATTTGGACGCCTTTTTCCTCCCACACAACACTCCCCACCCAATTTCCTCCCCTGTTTCATTATTTTCCCCCTCATAGGTCATTAATTATGTGTGGGTTAGAGCTATCAACAATACTGATAGATGTATCACTTTGACTCGACCAAAGGCACCATAGATGTTTATTTAAAAATTGATGTGAGTGCTACCACGTGTCTCAGTTGCAATATAACACACATTGTTCATGCTGGTAATCACATTTTTTTCAAATGCAAACAATTGTATTATTTATTTCAGACTTGTATAATACATTAATTGAAATACAATAAAATGTATTTCCATGTTTTCCTGCCCAACATGTGTTTGAAAGGTTTCAATTAACAACAAGTCAGGTCAGCCCTTGGCAGGAATGAGTCAAATCTTATCCACTTAACTACAAAACAATAAACCCACTTCTTTCTTGTACTTCAGCTCACAGTTTTTTTTTGTTCCAAATGTATCAAGTTGTGGGGAAATTTTGTCAGTTTCCAGTGGTTTGCATCTCAGCCCTCTGAGTCAGTTCCACTTTAGCTACTGGACAGCCAGAAGCACTTAACCTGTCTGCCTCAGTAAATATCCAAGTGTTTTCCTCTACGGACTCTAGCACAACAAGAGGAAGCTGCAAGTCACAAAGGTCTGCTGAAAGGCAAATAGAAATTGACCAAGGATACTGACACATTTGAGTGAAAGGGGTGGTGAACAGAGGATGCCAGTTCATTCCCAGGACCATATTGGTCTGAATAAGTGCCAAAGTCACTTTTATGCAAAAGTCCGGATGGCAATCTTACCTGACCTAGTCCCAATTTAATATCTTGTCATTCTATGCTTGAGCTTGGGCATGGAATAAGCGCTAATATGGTATATAGTATAGAGAAGAACAACTAAATTTTGCCCGTATAAGACCAAACCCTAAATTTTACTTATGCTTATCAGCTTTTATCAGTCGTATCTGGCATTGCCTCATATAATCCCACAATACGTTTTACAGTGCTGTACCTAACCCTAATTTGGAAGTAAATGTTACATGCAAACATTGCACAGTCCACGTTTTGTTCATGCTTAATATCTGACAGATCCATGACCATTGCTCCTGTCCACCAAGCTGCTGCTGATGTTGGACCTGATGGAACAGTGTGTACTGAAGGTGCCACACCAGCTATCAGCCTCAAACGGTCGTGGCTTCGACATCCCATTCTGAACTCCATCATATCACAAGGAATATAATCCTCCTGTCTAAAATAAGCGCTACACTTGACCACGTTTTTACGTCACAGATGCAGCAGTAAAGTCCATGTCTTGTTGTCCCCTGCACAACACACACCCAGGCACAGAACTAGTGCTGGGTTCTTGTTAGTAAAACTGTGGACTGGACCTCCTGACAGGCAACTACCTTTTGTTAGGTAGCCTAATCTGATGCATTGTTGAAAAAAACTTTCTCAAAACGGCTACTTTTTCCTCGGGATCACAGAATGTCTCTTGGACATATCTGCATGGATGAAGGCTTGCCACCTTCAACTAAACTTCTCTAAGACTGAACTCTTGGTCATTCCAGCCAAGCAATCTATCCACCATAACATCAAACTACAAATTGGCTCCTCAACCATCACTCTTGGGTGTCATGATTAATGACCAGCTGTCCTTTTCAGACCATGTTGCTGCTGTCTCTGGGTCGTGCCGCTTTGCTCTATACAACATTAGAAAAATCAGGCCCTATTACACTCAATATCAATATGCCACCCAGCTTCTGGTACAGGCCATGGTTACCTCTCGCCTCGATTATTGAAATGCCCTCCTAGTGGGTCTTCCAGCTTGTGTGGTGAAACACCTACAAATGGTTCAGAATACTGCATAACCTCCACTGGACAATGAATGTATCTAGTGGTGTACTGCAAGGATCTGTCTTGGGTCCAATTTTATTTACTATTTATATTAATAACTTGGGTCAATACATCCCATAGGCTCATTTCCATTTTTATGCTGATGATACCATTATTTATTTTAAGGCTGCTACTTCACATCAAGCTTTTTCTTATTTACAATCATCTGCTTTTAACCTTGTTCAGGTTCAACTGTATCAGCTAAAGCTAGTTTTGAATGTTGAGAAAACTAAGATCATGCTTTTTTCAAAATCTAAGAAGTCTCTGGATAGTCTTCCAAGTATTTTTACTATACATGGTGAACAGATCAAACAAGTCCAATTGTACAAATATTTGGGTATATTAATTGATGATAATGATCTCGGTAAGAAGGCCTTTAGTTATGCTGCCCCATCCACCTGGAACACATTGCAGACTGATTTGCAGTTGCAAAATCTGATTTCTTTTGGTGAATTTAAACATCTCATGAAAGACTTGGAAGTAGACACTATATATTGTTGTCACTGCTTTTAAAATAACTAAATCCTTTAAACTTACGGTATGTATAAATTGTACTTTTAAGTGGTCTAATGTCATTTGTTTATGTATCGTAAGGGTCTTGTAATTGTTCTTTGTTGTTTTTCGTGTGCTCGTGTTCAATATGCTGCAATTTTGACTACTGGGTCTACACCCATCTACCTAAACTCCATAATACAAGTTTATGTTCCGTCTCGGCCACTACGCTCCAACGAACGCCGCCTGGCTCTGCCATCCCTTCACTCAAAGCAATGCCAGTCCCAGCTGTTCGCATCTGTGACACCACAATGGTGGAACGAGCTACCACACGCCATCAGAGCAGGGGCTTCACTCTCTAACTTCAAGAAGCTCTTGAAAACTCATCTCTTCCGATAACACTTCCTTTTATAACACCTCTAACTCCTAACATCTAACATGCACTTCCTGTGCTCTTCTTCTTCTATCCCCTACAACTATCTTGTATTGAGTGCACTTTTTGTTAACTCTAACTTCTTTCCCTAGGTATTTACCCCACTGATGCGATATGTGCCATAAGCGCTTACTAGTATTTATTGCTACTTTTATTAATATGTATTGTCAGTTGGAGATCTTGTGTTGTATTTGATGCTTTGTTGATGATTGAATGTTGTTCCTCAAATATAAGTTGCTTTGGATAAAAGCGTCTGCCAAATGAGTAAATGTAAATGTAACATCATGGAAAGGACTGAACTCTGCATACTTGATGGACTTTTAAAATAGATAGTTTAAATGGTTTTATTCAAAATGCTTGTATCCTATAATATACTATAGTGCCAACAATGTGTTGAGTAGCTAATTATGTCACATATTACATATTATTTTGTCATTTTTTTTCTTTAGCAATATCACACTTTTTAAAATCCCATAATGTGGACCGGTTGAAGGGGTGATGAGTTGGAGACAGTTAGAATTTGGTTCAGAGATGAATGTGTGAATCTACTGGCTTACTGTCAGTGTCAGGGTGATTTACAAGTGTTTGTGTGTGTGTGTTTCAGTTTGTACGGTTGTGTGTGTGTGCAAGTGTTTGTGGGATTAGGGGTGAAGGGCGACACTCGTCCTCCCTCTCTCCTCCCTTTTGACAGACGTGGATCTCTGTCCTCCTGGCTCTATCCCAGATAGATCGTGGGAAGATACCCCTTGCCTGAAAACAAAAATAAGTAGATAAAGAAATTAAAAGAAAATAAATAAACCAATTCAAAACACAACAGGAGAAATGGCTCCAATCACCATCAGCTCTATATTTAGATGCTGATAAGGAAGGAGACCCTCTCTCTAAATGTATGTGTATTTGTGTGAGTAAGGATTTGTATTTGTGGGTTAATAGATTGAAAATAGGATTGTTAATGCTGGTTGTCCCTTTCTTTCATATTCATTGCAGTTTAACCACTGTTTATACTGAATGCAAACATACTTGAATACAATTTCTCAGCACCAATGCTGGAAAAGTAAGTCAGCGAGTATGCAATAATAATGGATAATGGGTAAGTTACATGAGCAATGTTCTCATAATGTACAGAAGCCTCTTAAGGTACTGTAGCATGTGTTGCCCTGTTAAAAATACAATGTATGTGCTGCCAAGTGTGTTATTCTTTACTGTATAGTATACTGTAAGTATACTTACTAGCTTGTTGTCTGTTGTCTTCAGATGTAGACAAACGGCCAGGCAGTTATTGTACATTTCATTTAAAAAGTAGTACAGTATAAAGGAAAATCAAAAACACAAAGTTGAATAAACATAATGAAAATACAATTAACTATAAAGGAAATTGAATACAATTTACAAATGGCCATAAAAACAAATCATGAGGGACGCTGCAGTTATTCAGCACGGAAAGGCAGGACGAAGGGTCTTTATAACTGTTGAGCCTTGACCCTGCTGAAGTCCATCATCTATATGAGCCAGTTCTGCACTGCGGAGGGTAAAATGTCTCATATTTTGGAGGTCAAGTGTTGGCTCCACAGTGGCTTGTTAGGCAAGGAAGCCAGGCTACAATTGAACAAGAATATCCAGCTGCAATGACAGCAACACAAGTGTTCATGACCAAGACTGAATCCCGCTTTGCTCCTCCTCTCCTGTTGACCCAGAGTGTAAGCAAAAAAAAACACACATTTCTACTGCAAGAGGGAAAGTGGGAGCTTGCAAAAAAGCAACCAATGGTGCTTGATTGCAGAGAGCTTTGGTGAGAGGTGTGGTGAGACCGAGACAGAGAATGATGAAAGAAAAGGGGGGGATCCATGTGCTTGGAGAGCTATTGTTAATCAAGGGATGAGTGAGGTGCATGGTTGATCAATTCCTATCTTCATAGTTCCCAAAGTACAGATTAGAACCCAAAACATTTTTTCAGCTCTAAATGCAGTTGGCCTTCTGAAATATAATACATCAGATGTTAAATGTACTTTAGTCCTTAACACCAGATTGTATGCATTCATAAAAAATTTGGAGTCATAACTAGAACATGGTAACAGGAGTGATGTGAAATGGTTGCAGGTTGGTGAGGTTTAGGCACCAAAACTACTTGGTTTGGTTTAGGAAAGGATCATGGTATGGGTTAAATAAGTGCGTTTGTTAACTAAGTTAATTTACATAAGTTACGTAGGTTAAATAGACTCAACGTTGACTAAAGCGGTCCCAAGTGCATTGCACAATGACACTAAAGGGCTTCCCAGTGTATTAAAAACTGATGCCAAGGGGTCCTGACCAAGCGTAAGAATGTGACCACTTGGGATTGAGAACAGGTTGTCATCAGAACAATTAATTACACATCAATATAGTTTGATTACATAACATGGTTAGAAATACTGACCACAATCCGTTCATGTATTAGCATTTGACATTCAGACAAAAAACGCAAACAATATATTGTGTGAACTTTATTTTTCGTGTGTCCTATACATGTATAATACCACTCACCGGGCAAAATAATGCATAAGTGACTCTGCCACAAAACTGTAAATCAGTGAACTAAAGACAGGGCAAAACAACTCAAGATTCAAAATAATGTGAATGAAAAATGTGAATTTTGTATATTTTGCATGTCCATTTTGGAAGTAATGTGAGCAGCAACATCACTGATGGAGCTGTACCATTACCATCCACTGTATGTTTGAACAGTAGTTAACTAATGGGAAGTGCAGTGCAAAAACAAGGATAATTTGGCACCAAAGATGGAGATGGAATGACAAAAAACAAGGCTATTGTAGACTCCTACTATAGAAACAGATTTGAATTTGAAAGACAACATCCTGTAGAAGCCCTCAGCTCTTTTTCACCGTCATTCATCCACTGTTCCAAATTTCAGAGAGAGGTGGTTGAGAAGAGCAGCAGAGAAGCTGAAAACAATACACTAACTAGAGACAAATGGTGTTTGTTGTGTGTGTATAGAGTTTCTATGTGAACGCGCAGTGGGTAAAGCGTGGGCGTCTGAGCTCGAGGCGAGTGGGACAACTTTCCAGGGGAGAGTACCGAAGCTTAGAGGGAGAAGAGAAAATGAGGGCAAAAGTGAAGGAATAGGAAGATACAGAGGGAGAGAGGGACTTAAGCAGGGAGAGGGCTTAGCAGGTTAGAGAGAAAACTGGCTCTGTGGGTCCAAGTATAAACATTGAGCCACTGTATGAACGTGTGCGGGGGCGCCTGGGTGAAATCAAGAATGATAAGGACGATGGAGAGAAGGAAGGAAGCAGAAAAAGAAAGTTTATTATACAAACAGGCCTTGTCCTCATTTTCTCTGTCTACTCCCCTCTCTCGCTCGCTCTCACAAACAGGGGAGGTAGAAGATAACACAGTTATGAAAGTTAACACAAACTGGCTTTGTACTCTTTTGGGCTCTTTCTCTCCATCCAACACACATTTCATGCCACACGCCTCCTCTCAGTGGGCCACACACAACCACATGCTGGGTCCACATGAGCTGAGAGAATCCAGAATTCAAACACAAATATGCCGGTGCACTCGCACAAACACACAAAATAAAACACTCATAAATACCTCATCCACAAAAGCTAGCACCTAAATACACACACTGGCAGCCAAGCTCAACAGGCACAGCCAGCCTCACACACACACACACACACACACACACCTCCCCACATACTGTATGCTCATGTTCATATGTACACAATTGGAGGCCCAGGACCGAGGATGAGGGGGATTTCCAGCCTGATGCTCCACAGCTGCGGGACGGCACCCAGCGCGCCGCCAACCTGACGCAGAGTGATGACCTCATCTGATGGGAGTAACTGAGAAAACAAACCACACACGATCAGAGGCACTTTAAGCCTTACTCTGAAAAGACAATAAGATATAGATAGAGGCAACATTTCCATGAAAAAGTGCTGTGAGGAAGAAAAAGAGAAGGGGAGTCCTGAAAGCCATAATTTCTGTTAATTAGTTCTGTTAAATAATCAGTTTAATTTTTCAAGATATTTTATTTTTGAAGATATTTTAAACATTCATTTGTATTCATTGTTTTTGATAACAGACTTTATAGCACAGAATGATAAATGGACTGCACTTATTCTTTCTAGTCTTCCGACCACTCACAGTGCATCACAATTTATGTCACATTCACCCCATTCACACACATTCATACACTGATGGCAGAGGTTACCGTGTAAATTTAACAGTGGTTACAACAGATTTTAGATTTTTGCTGACATTGTTATCTGTGGTGGATTATCACACTTTTGGATAGTCACCGCTAAATGGTCATCATAACAATATGCCCACACAACATTTAACTCTTGTTACTCCATAATGCACATTTAAATCATCTTTTCTTGCTAAGTGGCTGACAAGAGTAGAATGCACAATGAAGATATCCAAGGGAAAAACAAATTAAAGGCTGCAAATCAAGCAGTGTGCTCCAGTCCCTCTTTTTCCCTTCACACAGAAAAATCAAGGTACAGGAATGGTACTAATGCTTTGTCGCTCTAGCTGTACCCTAGCAGGGTACGAGGACTGTACCTTCGAACGTTGGTACATTTTTGTACCTTCTTGTCTGTACCTCTAAAAGAACATTTCTGCACCCGTAGTGACAAAAATGTAACTTTACAATTATTCATTCGGCTGACACTTTTATCCAAAGCAACTTGCAATTGTTATACATGTATACACGGTTGCACACCTTCGGAGCAAGGGGTTCAGTGTCTTGCTCAGGGACACACTGGTGGATGTGTCACAATAGGAATTGAACCCGGGTCTCACACACCAAAGGCATGTGTCTTATCCATCACCACCCCCTTTACATCGTGGTGGCAGGAATCACTGATTTTCTGCATAATTTGCCTGTACCTTTAGCTTATTAAAAGTAAAGTTATGTGTCCTTGGCTGTCAGTAATGATTCCATGGTTAACACCTTAAGGACCATTTCTTACCATTATCTTACAGGGTACGTTTTTGACAAATGTACTTTTAGGGAACAGAAATGATACCCCTATTTCTCTGTGTGTTGAACATTTGTTGGCATCAAACTGAGAAGGACCTGATTCGGCTGCATACTGTTGCTCCCTTTTAAAGGTTACAATCCTTGCACACCTCCCCTGCAAACTTTCCCAGGTCAATAAAGACAAAATACTATGTTGTGAAATGGCAATGTTATAGTCATTCAGAGTTATAAGTGAAATGGGAGAGTGGGAATAACACGTTGCCTCCCCTGTTAGCCTTAATTCTTGACTGCAGAGTTTTCTCTTGGTGGTTGTGATGATTCTTGCCTTCGTTGTCGGCAGGGGAGTGCTCAACTGCCAGATAAACAGCTAGCTGTGTAATATTTCACCCTGCCTGCAACTGCTTCTTCATCCAACATAAGGTCCTCCAGTGTAGACTAAAACATCTTCCACAATTTATTAAAAAGTATTCATCATGAGGAATACAAGTATCTCTTTTAAAGCACATTTTAAAGTCAATATTAACAATTTATCCTCTCGGAACAAATAATGACTGTACTAAATGTCATTGATATGCATCAATAGTGCCAAGATAACACATATCCCTGCAAGCTGCTGGAACCTACCCCGCCAGTGTTGAGAGCAGGCATCTATCCACAACAGACCGCCACACCCTTACAGCACTATATGATGTTGTCGAAAGACAAATTTTAACGGCAGTGACTGGCAGTGGATGACTGGCAGAAATGGTGTTGAGTAGATTTGGAAACTTTATGAAAGCTGATACAGAGGATTTGAGGTTAGAAAGTGCTGAGTGTTGGAGGAATAGTTGTGGAAAGTGGAGGAGAAGACAAACAAACCGGGTGTAGCCTTTTTGAGCAGGATTCAGGAAAGACGAAGACAAAAAGAAGGCACTATGAGGAGAGGAGAAAGCTTTTGCGTCACCTCTCTGCTTCACGGATGAAATTAAAATAAATAATACACAAAGAACTAGATACATTTCAGTGAATTTCCCAAAATCTCTAGCTTCTGAGTTTGCACTTGCACACTCACTACCCTTTTCATTTGCCATCTTTTACAACCCAGTGCTTCTTGGACTTACTCAGCACTTTTGTTTTTCAAGTTTCTCACTCTCTCTCTGCTGTTTTGTTTTAAGTCACTGCACTCAAAGAGCTGCCAGAAGCAATTTAACTACTTACATGTGTCCAGCGCTGGCTCAATATGTCCACTTCTCAGTGTGGGTTGCTCAACAATTTCGCATTGCGTGCAATCTGAAGCTGATCACCATCTGTCTGTGCTGCTTTTACTAGGCTTATCCAAGAAATACACACTTCTGATTAACAGTTTTCAGGTCAGCTATAAGGTAGACACATAAAAAGGGAAGAGAGCTTGTTGCTGCCAAGTTTTCAATTTAGTTTGGTGTGAGATCTGGGATTGTTGAGGTTGGTGCATTTTTGACTAGGCCTTCTTTGACATTACCCACCGCATCACATCACTCTTAAATCCTTAGGAATTTTGATTAAAAAGTTCAGCAGCCAAACTTTAATTAATTAAATTTAAAGCTTATATAGATTATATAGAAGCCAATTCAATAATCATGATCAATGATGAATAAGTATGGTTGATCAGCATATTTGCCAACCTCCATACATCATAGCCCAAACCAGGAGAACAAACCTAACCGGGTATTTAGGATTAGGTTCCCCCAGGTATGCGTGTCATCCCAAAGACTGTACTCTAGCATTCTAGTGAATTTATGGAGTAATTTTGTTATTGAAATTCAAGAGTGTAGTTTTACCTTCAACACTGGAAGGTACACATATTAAGTGGGGGGTCTGGGTGTCCTCCCCCAGAAAACTTTGAGCATTAAACACTTCATTTCCTGCATTCTGGTGAAATTTTCTGCACCAATTTCTGTTTTGTTCTGCATCAATTTATGGTGAAAATGTCTTTATCACAATATTCCGGTTGCAGGTGACAATTCAAAATATAAAAATATAATATAATGCAATCAGGCAATTTTTGTATTGCTTTCAGATTTGTATACTCCAGTAGATAAACTTTTGTCATTTAATGAGGTCATATTATGCTAATTTTCAGTTTAAAAATCTTATTTAGGGCTTGTACCAGAACAGATTTACATGGTTTCATTTTAAAAAAATACCATGTTTCTGTCATACTGCACATTGCTGTAGCTCCTCTTTTCACCGTATGTGTTGAAGGCTTTGTTTTAGCTATGGAGTGATACATCTTGCCTCTACATGATCTTTGTTGGGAGTTGCACATGCACAGTTCCTAGTTAAGGACTACTAGCCAATCAGAAGCAGAGAAGGGCGGACCGTGAGAAGCCAGTAAACACGGCTTCAGTTCAGCTGTATATGTTCCCCATACCAGTTTAGCAACATGGATTGGCGCAAGAGTGTCAGAGTGGTGAGCTATTAATCTGTAACAAAAGTATCTTTCATCCCTAAAGTAATTTATGTCCATTGACTGCCTGGAGAGTAGCTAGTGTTTGGAAGGGAGAGGAGAGGTGTGTGCTGCAGCTCAGTGTTTTTTTGAGGGCATGTCGGACTAGCCGTTTGGCTAGCATTATGACGCGAATTTTGCTTTCATCCATGTATCGTCATAGGCATGAAAGGGAAACGGCTGGACTACAAACGAGTTCACAGCCGTGTTTTCTGTGCGAGATGGGAACTCCCTTTGGGGTGGGCTTTTTCACTTTGCAAACCTATTACATGCACAAAAAATATATATAACTCAATAAAGAAAAGGGAAAAGCCAAAAAGCATAATATGACCTATTTAATATCATCCCTGCTGAGTCAACCCACATGCAGTCATTATTTAGTCTTCCCTCCTCTTCTTTGTCTTTTGTTTGGAGAAGTAACCTCTTTAAATGTGATTGTGGCATCTTTTTTCATCAATGATAAATTAATTAATTTTAATTCAATTATAATCACCAGGACTTTAATAGCTCCTTTGTTTTAGCAAGTTTCCTGCTCATGTTCAAAATCTATGATGTGTAAATAGGCAACATTGCTTACATGTTTGCCACATCAATTTTATACTTTGATAATATGTGAATTTTATTTTTATAGCACAAGTGGCCCAGAAAAATGACTGCGGGTTAAACATTAAAAAAAACAAACATTAAAATCGCAAAACAATAATAATAATTATTAGCAATGTACTGCCATTGTTCATCATACAACAGACTAAAATGGGCTTAGGAGCAGAAAAAACATTCTTAGTTATACTTTTTACATCAATTTCTATGCCAAAAGCAAATTTAATAGCCCAAATGAAATGCAACAAGACACTTTGTTTTATTGCAGGGCATCAACTGGAACAGCCCTTATTGCTGTCTCCACTTCCAGGTAATCAACAGCTATTTCAGCATGTTCACATCCCAAACTGTTCAAGAGTTTTGGGGAGATGGAGGAAATCAAAACCTTTAAGTGGAAACAGATGAAGCAGGTTGGAATGTGACTGAAAGGTTAATTACACAAATTTTTTACAAAGTAACTATTAGAATCAATTATATATGACGCTCCAAGAGTCTCCAGTGATGGAATATTCTCTTTAACCTCCAGAGAAGAGGTTAAGTGGCCAACAGTAGAAGACTGCTCTGGGCGGCTTCCACAAGTGAATTCATCAAACTGTATGAAGTAGTTCTAAAACAAACATGTACATTTACCAAAAAGTGTTTCTGGAAAAAGTAAGGCCAAAAACAGGACAGGGTTACAACACCACAATTGCGTCTGGATCCAAAAGCGTCGGGTCCTCTGCTTCTGCAAGGATCAAACTGTCGACCTGATGCCAAAAGTTTTCCACACTACAGCATTTAGTAGCCATTAAGATCAGCCCTCACAATGATCAAAGTGGTTATTTGGGAAGCTTGTGGGGCCCGTTGTTGTCTTTGGCCAGTGGTTTCACAGCACATTGAGAATAATGCTCAGTCTGGAGAAGCCATTACGGGTCAGCATCAACAACCTTAGGACAGAGAGTCTGACTGAAGTGAGCAGAGCAGAGACTGAGCTGAGTCAGAAAAATATACCAGGTTTGTTGATAGAGACTGCATGAGAAAATGAAGGAGATATGGAGGAAAGAATAATGTATGAAAGGGTTGGAGAGATGAAGAAAATGAGCACAAACACAAAAAGGCAAAAGCGGAATTTGTAACAAGTTACCCTTTACTATTCAATTGTAATTTTTGCTGTTGCTGTTGTTTGTATATCTTTGTGCATTTTACTTTTTTTGCTGAATTAAAGAGAGATCCAGGCCAGCTGTTCCACCTGTATCCAGTCTTCATGCTAAGCTAAGGTAAGCTAAGGCTGCTAGCTGCAGCTTCATATGCATAGCCTACATGACAGTGCTCTTGTCTAACTCTCGGCACGATCAAGAATAATCCTATTTCCCATAATGTCAAAGAAAAGAAACTCCACATTCACTTAATTAGTCCACAAGGTCAAATGACCTTTGACATTTTTTATTAGAGAGGGGGGAACAAAGATGTCACAGACATAGAAGAGGTGATGTAAACAGGAGAACTTTTCAAGGAGAATCATCAAGATGTATGATTTTATTATTTATTTTGTTTTATGTCTAAAATGTTACTATAAGGTCACAGGACACCAAATTATGACTTTGGTTTCTAAACAGGTTGTTTTCTCATAACCTAATGTATTGCAATTATGACAGGGCCTGATGTGTGCAGCAACTTATGGATAAACAAGTACACTATAATATTTGTCATATGTTTGTCTGCAATTGAGTTTACATGTAATTTGAGGGTTTGTTTCACTCGATGAATGAGCAGATTGTTACAGTCTATAATATATGTTGTGGTGATTTGCAGTAGATTTTACTGTTCTGACCTGCAGCTGTGATATGGAGGTATCATAAAACACATTATAGAAGGCTGAAATGTCTGTGGTGTCGCTAAAAATGACTTTGACATTCTACTTCTGTGAAAATTACTTTGGTTAAATCTGATTATTTCACATATGAGATTTCTATGTTTTGGTTTCTGTCTGTGCTCTTTTTAAAAAATAAAACTTTAACTTTGATTATTGATTATTTAATTATGAATGTTTCATGTTATACAGAAATACTACATGTTTTAAAACCAAGTTTTCAGGAGTGCTTACACTTTCAGTTATTGTCTAATGGGAACCTAATTAAATGTCCTCTGTTTATGATACTACAACTTGTGCATTTTTAATTTATGCTGTTGTTTGTGTAATTGTACACAATCTGTTACAATATACTGCTATTCAGAACCCTGTGTAAGTCACCTAAAAACCACTGTGCTCCCTCCAAGGCGGATTTAGCAAAGAAAACATCTTTTTGGCAAATGTGAATCTCTGGCTGTTTTATGTATTGTTCCCCTGTCATTGTGTATGTAACCCAGCTCACTTCTCTAGCTGCAAATTACAGATGTTCCTTAAATGTCTGATGTGGATGCTAGCTTGGAAGCTGCACACAGAGAATCTCTCCCAGTCACTGCAACGTGCGCAATCCAGACGTGTGTGTGGCCGTGGTTAGTTGTTCAAAAAAAGTGAGGATTTAATATAAGTTATATAAACCAGAACAGAGTGAAGCTGGGGTGTCGCCAGCGTGAGAGAAGACTACTAAGCTGGGAAGTAGCTGTGGAGAGAGAGAATCTCTGTCAGGCGTTCCTTCCTAATTAATGGATTATCCTGGTGAGTTAGCAGTTAGCATTTAGATTTTGTTACAAGCTGTACTATTGTGTGTTATTTTAGCTTTAAAGGGTACGGTGTAAAAAAAGGCCAGTCAGGATAAAATGTGAGTGATGAGGACAGAATCTAGTGGTACAAATTTTAGTTGCTTACCACTGTCTGTTCATAGTGGCCTATTAGCAACGGCACGTGCATGACTGTTGTTGCAGCTCAGCAAGAGCATGTCTAAAAAGTCTAATGTGTGTAAAAGGCCAGATATGTGTATTGGGTTGAAATGTATATGGAAAAGGAAGGGAAGTAATGATGACTCGTTCTGCACACTTGTGTGCAGGCTGTTTTTTTTTTTGAGGGACGATTCTGTGACATCGTGGAGTTGTTTTGCTGCCACCTGAGTCGACGTCACTGCCTGTGGAGACCTTCATCTTTTTGGAACACTGACAAGTGGATGCTGTGCCATTTCAAGGGGCGGTAGGAAACAAAGTCAAAAGGAGCCTGATTTTTTTATACTTTCTTTTCTGAGATCTCAGTTTATTTTCTTTATTTGGGCCAAACAAAGACCTGATTCAAACTGACGTCAGAAGTGAACTCAAGTTGACAGACAACATTAAAGGAGCAATCTGGGCTAAGGAGCTAATAAGGTCAAATAGGACTAATAACTGTGAAGGGAACTCAAGGAAGTGTTCAAGGGGAAACTGGACTATTTAAATCATGGTATACGTGCATTTTGGTCCAACAAAGGATACATTTCCTTTTGTGTGAAGTGAAGAAGTCAAACATTCCCCAATTCTTAATAACTGAACTTGGTTACACAGTTGTTGTGTTTAATAAAAACAATTTGTGGTGTATTTGAACTGATCTGTGTCAAACAAATAACCTTGGTTCTTTAAGCAATGCTTTATATTTAAAGAAGCAGGGAAGTGGAACATTTCCAAAGTTTCCTTATAAATACATTCTAAATTTTTCGGTGGTCGTGTGTTTTCTGTGGGTTGGAGGTCTTATTTCTACCTTGTAGAACCCGCTACTGCCAATCTCCTTATTGAACCTAGTGAATTGGTAAGCCTGTAAACTGAGTAAACCTGTGACAGACGGGACCTGGTTTTTAGGTATTTGAAGAACCAGATTTAAATATTGTAGATATTGTACCCAGGATCAGAAGATTCTAGATTCCAGTCTTCCCATCACAAGGGGAAGGTGACCCATTTATGCAGGTTACATGTACTTGTCAGTACCCTGTTAGCACACAATTCTGAAAATGTTTTGCAGCTTGTTAAACAAAACCACACTAAAATCCAATGGATTTTACAGGAGATACAAACATGAACATGTTGGTGTGCATGTCGTATTTTGTTGAAGGTTTCAACATATTGAAAGGAAGCCAAGTTCAACAACATTGGTGGTCTTTCCATTTTGTGCTGTATGTGGGAAAAAGACACATTTTTCATTCCAGTACAGAGATGAAAGAAACCTGACCTACTGTGATGCCCCAGGGCTGCAATTTATTTACACATCTCTGCATGAAGTAAAGAACACAGCAGGCGATAGTGACAGATTCATCTACTGTCAGTGTGTGAAGTATGTTTCAGCTGCACTGCACAAAGAAAACTACTGTTGTGCAGATGAAGATACTGTTTTTAATCTCATCAAAATCTCAGATATTCTTATATCAGATATTCTTATATCAACCTGTGATGTTTAAAGTATTAAAGTAATTCTCTGGGTAAGTATTGTACTTCTTTCAACTTGCCTGTAGTTGCATGTAGCCATATGGCCACACAGCCATTGCCATATGATGAGAATTCATTGCAGTGTTACATATGGACACAAACACGAACACACACACACACATTTATTTACATGCTCCCTAACCTGAATATGTACAGCAACTACACATACATATTAAACAGACTTTTTAAAGTTGCTCCGGACACAGTCATAGGAATATTTGCATTTTAAAGACTCTCGTCAGCACAGTCCTGTCATGTAATGACAATATGTCTGATTTCTCTCTCAACACCCTTCCAATTGTATTTTTCTCTAACATACTTTTCTCAATCTTGGTCTTGGTCTCTGGTCTCAAGATCACTTCATCAGAGCCAGGTGTACTCTTGTACTCATGCTGCTTAAAGAAAAAACACAATCTAGGTCCTCACTATTTTAAAAACAGCACAATAGTCTTGCAATTTGACATGGAATGTGGCGACATATTTCCTGTTACTACCGGTGTTCCCCAGGTCTCTGTCCTGGGGTCCCTTCTGTTTATCATCTATCTACTTCCTCTTGGCCATATTCTCCGTATCCATCCTGTGGATGACACCCAACTCTACCTGTCCACCAAACCTACCTTCAACCACCCACCCACCTTCCTCTGTGGTTCTCCTGTACCTTCCTCAAACTTAAAAGTGACAAAACCAAGGTTCTCCTCTTTGGCACCAGGTTTGGGAGGATTACTTTAAAAATGTAATCTGGTACAATTACTCATTACTTGTTTAAAAATGTAATCATAACGTAATCCAAGTACCACAAAATAAAGTTAGTTAGTATATAGTTACTCTTGGATTACTTCAATGCTAAATATGCAAATGAAGAGTTTTTTTAGAGAAACATTCAATAATAAAATCTCCTATTCCCAAAATCCATCTTTAAATGTTTTATATCATATGCTTTGCAATATCTGGCACATCAATGACAAAAAATGTTGTTTTGTAGATATTCTTGATGATATTTAAATTTGTCATTTGGAAAACCATTTTAAAATGTTGATGACTCTGTGCTTGTATTAATTTAGCATCTAATAAAAAGATTTCTAAATATTAAGCTGCTGAAGCATAATGTTTCAGGAACAGTACAAAAACACACCTTTTTTTCACTGATTTCACTGAAACTGGATCATATTTGATGGAGAAATATTAGACATATGGAGAAAATATTTTTCTAGTTTCCTCTCTGATGTCCCTGTGTCTGTGATTCATTTTCTTGATGGACAGATAACTTTACTTGTTGCTGAAGTTAACAGCTACTAGCTGCTGATATTAGCTCACTTAGGTCAACACACAGGTCAAATTACCTTACTCTGCCCGCACTGGGAGCTTGGACCACAGGGGGTGTTAGTGTTTACCAAAGACTGTATGAAGGTGTTTAAGTTACACGGGGTGTGGTGCCTGATTGAGAACCGGAGCCAGGCGAGCGGGCAATGAAACCTCGCTCAGCAGCTTCCCAGTGAACACGGCATGAACAGGACCGAACACAGCCTCAAAGACCAACAGGGAATCCAGTATAGAGCTGATTTATGCAGAGCTTCTTGATGGAACTCTTTACTTTTTGCTAAACTAACTGTAGCCTATCTGCCTGTATCAGTGGCTAGTTAGCTCGGTCTATTCGCTTACTCATCCCCAAGGTGCCAAGAGCTAAACCCGGCAAGAAAACCACCTCGGTACTGTATTCCCAGTGGTCAAACTGGCCTCTGTCGGTCTTGGAAGCCTTGATCGGTCCCGGTCCAGCAGCCGTGTTCACACACTGAGAGCGCTACTGGCGACTGTAAATGCCAATCAGTGTGTACGACACGCCCCTCCCTAGCTTTGTGTTTTTACAGAAACATGTACATGTACCATAGACTGTATATAAAAAACATACAGAGGCAATTAGCACTGCATTTTCTGTTTCATGGAAACTTTCTGCTTAAAGTAATCCCTATGAGTAATTCCAGATTTTTCAAAATGTACCTGTAATCTGATTACGTATTTATTTTCTGTACTGTAACAGAATACAGTAAATTTTTTTGTATCCTGATTACATAACACCGTTACATGTAATCCGTTACACCCCAACCCTGATTGGCACCAAATCCAAAAATGTATTTTGGTCTGCATACTTCCATTTATGAATGTCTCTCTCACCCATTAGTCATTTCAAGTTCACACTCTGGTTACATCCTGCATTGATTATTGTAATTATCCTCTCTTTGGTCTTCCTCTTAAATTCATACATAAACTTCAAAACCAGAACCTCTTCTATCAATCATATCACTCCTGTCCTTCAGCAGCTTCATTGGCTCCCAGTATTGCATTGATTTCAAGATTCTGCTCTCCCCTTTGAGGCCATTCACAACCTTGCTCCTCTGTACCTCACTGACCTCCTTCATATCAACACACCCACCAGAGCCCTGTTTCAGAAAGCAGGCTTAACAAACTCTGATTTTTTCCTTAGCTCTGGGTTGAATTAGCCTGAGCCAGAACAGATGATCAGAATAAGTTCAATCAACTTTTAGTATGTTGAGCCTGATTGAAGCGCGTGCGTGGGGGTGAAAAAAAGGCATCATCAATGGAACTCCGATACTACGATTCACCATGGCAACGTGTAAATGAAGGCAGAGCCTCCATTTTAATCGGGGGGAGCTATAAATATGAATATGTGCCAACGCGGACCCTGATAGGCTGTAAAACGCAGGAGTGGAAGAAGGATCAATGCATTCACATTATTAGGCTACAGCGTTGCGCATTCATCATTTACCAGACTGGAATTTCCTTAATGAATAATAGAGTGCTACAGCCCATTACATTCGGCCTATGGCCTATGGCAATCAGCTACCTGATTATGAAAATACCTATAGATCAAATATAAGACACAGTTTACTCATGAACCTGTGATTGCAAAGTCACAGTCATGCCCAGTAGCCTAGGTTAGCCTATTAATTTATTTATTCAGCAGTGGAAAATGTGTCTATGGGTTCAAACTCACTGTAAAGTTTTAAACATCTATTTTACATGAATAAAATCTTGATAATTTCGTATCTTCTTAATGCTGTCAAAACACATTCAGAATATATGCAGCTAATAATGAAAACCTCTCTTAAAACTACATTTAAGCCTATTTGTTTCAGCTGCACCACAGTCATCCTCACACGAGATATTGACATTATCTCCAGTATGATAACAAAGATAGGAATGTTCCATTCAATGCGACTACAATATGAAAGATTAGCCTACTGTTCATTGATCAGTTTTCTAGGTTACAGAAACTGTTTAAACAGTGATTACTACAGTAATGTAGCCCACAGTAGCCCAAGTGTTTTCAGTACAACTGTCACAGCGTTATACCTATACCGGACATAGATTTTATTCTGTGCTGAGGATAAATCCGTGATGTGCGGGGATCTGTCCTAACATCGATGACAGATTGATCATAAAGCGGTCATGTTCAAGATCATGTTTGGGTAACAAACTAATAGCCTATCCAACCAGGATTTTAAAGTTTTTAAAGACGTAAATGTGTTCAGATATGTGTTTTGATATTGACAGAATGAATGAGGAAATGAAACAGTGTGTCAGACAGCCGCTTCAGGCTCTGCAGGAGGGGAGGCGTCAGAGAGAAACTGACAGTTCCCCTTTGAGGGAACTCGAACTGCGTCGGTGACGACACTATGGGAACGCCTCTGGGCATGGCAGGGCTGAAACTACACCAATCCTAATGGCGTTGCTAGAACGGTAGCGTGTGACGGCGTAACTGGAGGCGTATATAAGCACGCTGGCACAACGGACACATTAGCTTTTTTCTATTCAGCAGGCACTCTGGCATGTTTGAGACTACTCAGAAGAAAGCTACCACAAGAAGTTCTAGTTACCTGGAAGGAGAGGCAGTGGAGATGGCTGGTGAGCAGTTCAGGCAGTGTGTCTTTCCATGCCCGCGCTACATCACGGCTGGGGACACTCATTCCCAGTGTGTTTCCTGTCTGGGGATGCCGCCCAGGCAGCTCTCGAGGGGGCTGCTTGCAGCCATTGCAAGGCCCTGCCCCTGAGGGTGCTATGGTCCTGTGCGGCTCTCTTTTTTGAAGACGGCCGGATGCGCTCTCCCCGTGGCTCACGCCCGGCGGTCGCTGAGGCAGTGCGGCGGCTTCAGTCATGGGGCTCCCAGCGCGACATCTCCGAGGGCATCGGGACTGCCGAGGCTTTTTCCCGTTCCTCGTCTGTTGACTCCGCCTCCTCTCTTCCCCGTTTGGGAGTCCGTTCTCGGCTTCTCCCGCCAGAGGTATGAGTTTGGAGAGGCTTGCACAGTGTGATTCTGAGGAGCTAGACGTGCTTAGCATCATGGAGGATGATTTCCGGGAGCCGGGCCGACGTCATCAGTACGCGCCCAGCTATGAGAGGCAGGGCAGGAGCCGCGGGCAGGCAACAGGCGCTGTTTTTCCTGCCGTCTTGGCGCTCGGGACACGCTAGCCGCCAGTGAGCTCTCACCAGTCTGCCCGTCTGCCCAGACTCGGGCTCACACACCATGGGTCGCCGGCGAGTTTTCCCTGGCGGTCCACTGTAAAACACTTTCAGAGGGTGTTGGGTCTCCTGGCAGCAGCGTCCAGTATAATACCTTCTGTCCTGCTGCACATGAGAGCCCTGCAGTGGGGGTTGAAATCCAAGGGATTCTCCCATGGCCGCCACGTCCTTGTCAGGACCGCCAATACGGCAGTGGTGGCCTATTTGAATCACCAGGAGGGTCTGCGCTCGTGCCCATTATGCAAGCTGCCGCATCAGATCCTCCTGTGGTCTCAGCAGAGACTGCTGTCCCTCAGAGCGATGTATATCCCTGGGACCCAGATTCAGGGACAGACCTGCTGTCGCGACAGGGGAATGGAGACTCCACCCCGAGGTGGTGGAGTGGTTGTGCGAAGGTTCGGCCCAGTAGCCGTGGACCTGTTTGCGTCTCGAGAGACTACGCACTGTCTGCTCTGGTTCTCCCTCTCGCCCCCAGCTCGCTAGGGCTGGATGCCATGGTGGCCGAGGCCACGTCTGTATGCTCTTCCCCCAGTTGCTCTGCCCCCGGGTGTTCTGGAGGGGGTCCGTCAGGACGGTGTCAGCCCGAGTGTGGTTCTCGGACATAATATTGCTCCTAGAGGGCCCGCCCTGGCAGGTCCCTCTGAGGAGAGACCTGCTCTCCCAGGCGGAGGACCGGGCCTTTCACCCGTTCCCCGTCCTGTGGAAGCTATGGGTCTGGCCCCTGAGGGGGCGTGGTTCCTAGAGGCGGGCCTGACAACCGTAGCAGTCAAGACGCTGCTCAGCTCCAGAGCGCCGTCCACGAGAAGGATGTATGGCCTGAAGTGGAATGTGTTGGTGCGGTGGACCCAGTTACCTGCCCGGTGACTATGGTACTGGAGTTCCTCCAGGACCGTTTCTCTGCTGGCCTTTTTCCCCATCCACCCTCAAGGTGTATGTGGCTGCCATGGCAGCGTTCCATGCCCCTGTGAGGGATGGGCCTCTGGGGAGGCTTCCACTGGTCGTGCGCTTCCTCCGTGGAGCCCGGAGGATGAGACCCGTGACTCGTTCCAGGGTTCCCACTTGGACCTGGCAGTGGTTCTCGAAGCGCTGGCTGAGGCCCCCTTCGAACCCCTGGAGTCAGCTGAGGCTAAGCACCTGACCCTTAAGATGGCCTTCTCCTCGCTATCACCTCTCTGAGGAGGGTGGGGGATCTCCAGGCACTTTCGGTTTCTCCTCAATGCCTGTAGTTTGCCCCAGGGAGGGTCAGAGCCATCCTGCACCCCTGTCCGGGCTATGTCCCTAAGGTTCCGTACAGGTTGGTAGGGTCTACGGTGCTGCAGGCGTTTCATCCCCCACCTCATGTGACGGCGGAGGACAGGAGACTTCATCTGCTCTGCCTGGTCAGAGCACTGAGTATTTTCACTCTGAGGTCCTCCCAGTGGAGGAAAGCAGACCAGTTGCTGAGGGAGGCAGCCTACACAATATACACACACAGAGGTACAGACAGTAAAGGTGATGTTGCTACAGACTAAACGAAAAACGTACAGATTTTTAATGATAACAATCGTAATGTTAATGATTATAATAACAATAATAATAATAGGACTAGCAACAATAGTCGTTGCAGCAGAGGGTGCCAAGCAGGAACACGGGGGCAGCAGGTGACCCGCAACCACAGATCCAGACTCCACAGCTCCAGAGCCAGAAAACCTGCAGGAAGTGATAGGAGGAGAGAGGAGAGGGACGAGAAAGCACAAGACTACCAGAAAGGGGAAAAGTTGTGTTAGTAACATGCAATAATGGGATGAGGTTGCATACAGAGGGAGAGAAAGTAGAGGAGAGAGGAGCCCAGTGCATCATAGGAAATCCCCCGGCAGTCTAGGCCTATAGCAGCATAACTAAGCTTTTAGTTTAATGCTGTTAAACTAACCAGTTGCTGGCTGTAATATTAGTTTCATACTTACTTTGGAGACATGAGTGGTATTGATCTTCTCATCTAACTCTAAGCAAAAGTGAATAAGTTTTCCCAAAATGTAAAACTATTTCTTTAAGAGTAACATTATCTAAAATTAGTCATTTCTTGTCAAAATACTTTTTTCCTTAAATGATTTTTGTTCTGCCCTGTGAAAGTTTAGCCATCTCTTCATCTTCAGTTCCCTGTTTGGCGTAAAGGCCAAAAATCAAAACAAAACTGTTCAGACACAAATGGCAAGTTTATTGTTGTCTTTAAGTAATTTTAGCCCTGACTTTTTCTCAAAATTGTCTTAATGTTATGAGGTCTTTGCAGTAATGTTGCCAATTGACTGTGTTTAGCCTAATTTTGGGGTTCTGTTGTTTTTGCTGCAGTGCAGCAGATGAGATCAGACGATGGTTGGGGAGTATGATGGTTGACGAGTTTGTCAGATTGATGTTTCTTAAATTGTTTTTCCAAGACGCAGTTCTGCTGTCTGGCATGCACTGGCTCTCCAGTTTGTTTTCAAAGATAAAAATAGAGGAATGTTGTTTTTCCCCTGATCACTCCACATGTAGACAGAAAGATAATTTTTTTAAATAACCCATAAATAGGGACGAAATGCAGGTGGTATGATCCTAACCTCTCAGCTTTCGGTAGCAGTGGGAAAGGGTTGTGGAAAAGATTTGAGATGGTTTGATGCTTTACTAGTTTACAGTTAATCTTCTACAAACATTTACATGTTTTCTCTTATAACAGCACTCTTACTTTGAGTTGACAAGAGAAACTTGTGTAATTCACCAAATTAGATGGGCTCGTGTTTTATACAACATGTCCTCATAGCTAAATGACAAAATAGGTCGATTATCAGCTGTCCCAAATCAACCTATGACTATTCCCCAAAATAATATATACGACCATAAGAAAGTACCAGTCCAGTGACAGATATACCAGACCTTAAGTAAGTTCCGTGAGTGGTTAACGTTAGGTTTAGATTTAGGCAACAAAACTACTTAGGTTTATGAAAAGATCATAGTTGGGTTAAAATAAGTACATTACATAACATGAGTTATGTTACATGACTTAACTCATGTTGTAAGTCACCTACATAACAAAAAGTCCTGTGTTTTTTTGAACTATCCATCCAACCCAACCGTTTTGGGCGGCTTGATTACATACAAAGCCAATACAAAGATGCGAATTCATGTTGCGAAAGCCTATCAGCGGTGAGATTGTCCGATGTCACCGACGGCTTCAGAGCGTTGTTTGGAGAGGATCAGGCATTTTCAGTGTGGTAAATGATGAATGAGCAACGCTGTATACGCATTCATATTTATAGCTCCACCCAATTAAAATGGAGGCTCTACCTTTATTTACCCGTTGCCATGGTGAATCGTAGTACCGGAGCTCCATTGATGATGGCTTTTTTTCATCTCCGTGCACACGCTTTCATCAGGTTCAACATATTCATAGTTGACTGAACTTATTCTGATCCGCTTTCTTAAACTGAAAACTCTGAGTTTCACATCTAAGGCTCAGTCAACTCAGAGCTCAGGGTTAAGTTTGTTAAACCTGCTTTCTGAAAACGGGTGTCAGATGCAGGAGTCATGACAGTCACGGGCAAACAATAAACGTAAATATGGGTTGTTATAAGTTTGTGATCTTAAACTTTGTGAAAACCTATCAAGCATTCGCACATAAGATAAATAACTTTGATAACAAGCAAATACTCATATAAAGCATGCACACACGTACCAAATGTGAAATATTTGGGACCAAAAAAGCTCCTATTTCCTGCTTCCTGAAGGGTGCTGAAGTGTAAGAGGGGAATTCAGACCAACAACATGCTGTGGCAGAAGTGCAATGAGACCCTGCATTGGCACCAAGGCAGTGCATGACATCAGAACCGTCTACCTGTGGCTTACGCCTCTATTAACGCAGTGCCTTGTATTGTTTTGCTGTGGTCAGTCTGAAGGGGTGCCAACAAAGACGAGCCAGTGATGGCAATGATTCATGGTAATTCTACTTGCAGATTACTGTTTTTGTACTTTTTTTTGTATCTGTTCTTACTCCATAGCGCTATGTATTAGAGAAATATTCCACCAACAGAGAATATTAGAATAATGATGTTATATTTAATATACAGCTTTATCTAAATGAGGTGGACAAAATATTACCAACATCTGTCAGTATAATGCAATAAAATTCAACTGCACCACAAACTCCAGCAAACAATGATTGTAAAGTTATATCAACACCTCTCTAAAGCAGTTTCAACAAAAACTGAACGTTCATGAAGGCAGTGTCAGGTTTGGCCATGTACAGACACAGGGCCGAGCAGGTAAGGTAATCAAGCTTACTTGGAGTTGAGGCAGGCAAGGGTCATAGTCCAACCAAAGCAAACAAATCCAAAATGCAGGCAATCCAAAATCCATAATCCAAGAGGCATCCAAAACACAGGCAGGTAACACAGAAGACAGGCAAGGACAAGGGCGTCACTTTGTGTTGAAAAGTGGTGGGGACATAAGGGCTCAGTTTAGGGGTGTGATGATACACTTTGCTCACAAGATGTGACGATGCACAATATAGGGGTCACAAGAACATGATAAAAAATACTTTAACACTATTTTAAAGAAATATTAAATGCTGAGATATATGAGTGGAGGTATCTGGGGGTCCTCTCCCAGAAAATGTGGAGCATTAAACACTTAATTTCCTGCATTCTGAAAAAATTTCTCCACCAATTTTGGTGGAAATGTCTTTAATTATAGGCTTTAAAGGGAAACTCAGAATTCAGGTGGTAGGTGACAATTCAAAATTTAAAAATATAATTCAATATAAGGCAGTAATTAGTAGTTTTTTTTCTTCTATTTACATTGCATGTTTTCTTTTAGCAAAAAACCTTTCTCTAGGTTGGTCATCAGAAAAATTTCATACAAATGCTTTCAAAAAGTGGTGGGGACATGTCCCCAGAGTAAATAACACCTATGGGCAAGGACACTTGACCATAGGACAGAGCACAAAAATCAACAATGAGAAAACACAGACTTAGATATACAGAACAGAGATAGTCATTTGACACAGGTGAAAACACTGGATCAACAAAGAACAAGAACCCATGTTTAGACAAGGACACCAGAGGCAACACATTGAAAAAAAACAGGAATTAACAAAACTCAAAACCATGACAGGGAGTAATCAATGCAGGGCTGTTGTATTACTGTATTAGTTTTAGCTGGTTGTATCTAAAAACTGGGAACAGAGCGTAAGTGACGTAAATGATAAACTTTTACTTTTTACTACAGACCTTTTTCCTACTAATTTACCTAATCAGGTAAATTAGTGTGATGTTTAAAGTTTGTTGGCATTTATTTGTAATGTCAAAGGTTAGGGTTAGGAGTTCTCTCAAGTAGAGAAGTGGAGAGCGCTTCTCTCTGCCACATCTCTTCTCCTTAAATTAAAGCAATAATAAACTACAAGTCACAGAAATATGCCAAGAAAGTCTTTGAAACCACTGTCATCACATATGTAATAAATTACACAAAGTGGTTGTGAAGGGTTTTAGATTCCGTTCAAGCAAGAAAGAGAAAATTACCATTTGCAAATGTGTATGTTGTCTGCAGAATCAGTAATATTCAGTGTGGTGCCTTTGAGGCTGAGGATGATTGGATCCACCACAGCGTATTTCCTCAAAGCTTTGGTGAAGTGACACAGACAAATAGCCATATGTTTTCAAGGATGACTCCACCAGAAAGTATTAAAAAAAACAACAACACTTGAACGTGTGCTTAATCAAGGCTACATGCTGACATGGCAAGAAATATGTCTGAAATAATTACCTTGCAAAGTTTTTACTGAGAGAGGGTCTCACTTTTAGTTTGAAGAATGAGGTGTTGACATGTGGGTCTTGTGCAAATATCGAGGCAGATACGCAAAGTAATAAATATTTGTGCCATTGCTACACCACATAGTGTAGGAGACTGCAGTACTTAGTATTAATCTTGTTTTAGTTAAGATAAAGAGAGAGATGAAGTAGAGAAAATTAAAAAGACAGATCCAAAAAATGGAGTGAGTCTGTAGATAATTATTAGTTTTCATGGAACACATGACTCACAACAATTTTCTGTCGTCTGTGATTCTGTTGCACTTTCTCTGCATAAATACAATCACGGCAAACGTAATGGGCCTCCTGGACATTCACTCCCATACCAGGCCTGATTTAAAACATTTAAAGAACCCTATAATGGTTTAGATCACTGACGAACATATTGCATGTAATCAAATGAATAGCATTACCTTTAGACAATCACAAAAGCTTGTTAGTGAACTATCTGTGATGCTAATCGAGTGTTATTGATCCTCCTGTAGCAGTTCATGGAGTTTTATGTTAGTGTTAATGGGCACTGCTTTGCTGCCAGACAAGACTAGGAGTCTACAGCCCCCTAGAAGTTCTGGGGTTGTACCTGAGCTAAATGTTAACATCACCCTACTCACAATGACAACACTAAAGTGCAATTTATACTCATCATATATGCATCAAATTGATGGCGTAGCCTCTGCGTAGACCCCTACCCTAGCCGTCACCTACAGCATAGCCTGACGTGCACCTCCTCAAAAATGTAACTACAGGTCGAGTCGACGCAGACTGTACGCACTGTGATTGGTCGGCTGGGTAGCCTCGCAATGCCTCAGAGCCGACTGGAAGCGCCCGTGCTTTGAAGTAACTTTTACTAGCGGCCAAAACGGCAGCTGTAACACGGTGGATCAATATATTTGACCGTCACAACCCGAGCTATCAGAATGTGATCCATTCGGTCGATAACATTTGAAAAGGCTACACCAGCTGCACATATACAATTTTACCCCCATTCACATTAGCAGAGGGCTAAACCAGAAGTTAGCCTGCTCGGCCGGCAAAAGTCAACACAGTGTACGCTGTAGCGCTACCGCTGACTAGCGTTTGGGGGTGTAATTACAGAATGATGGGGACAACGACGCACAAGTATAAATGCATGGCTACGTGCATAGCCTGGGGCGTAGCTACGCACGTAGACCCTATGCAGGAGTATAAATCAAGCTTAACATGCTGATGTGTAGCAGGTATATTTTACCATGATTACCATTTTATTTTAGCAAGTTACATACCATGATGGGAATGTCTTTAGTTTTGTAGATATTTATTCATAAACCAAAGTGTTGGATGAAGTAGCTCTTTTCAGGTATTTCAGTCAAATTTGAAAATGTGGTGCTTGAGGAAAAGTGAGGGGATGAATGTCTGTACAAAATTTCAGACACACACACACACACACACACACACACACACACACACACACACATCCCATGCACCTACACAACCACCGCACAAATGTCAATAAAACATTATGTGAAATGCTGGCGAAATAAAATATACATCATGACCAATATACAGTATACAATCTAAATAATCTAATTCAAAAATCTAGTAAATGATAAAAGCTTTCACTTAAATCTCATAAATCTGATCAAATTATATAGCATTAATAATCTAATTGCTGTAGGTGCCGTTTGACCTACTTGTCCTTCTGAAATTTCAGATGGAGAGGATGAGCAGGATCATTCAGGATCAGCCTTTTTAAGTTAAGGTCATTGTACAGCTGTGCCGCAGACACCTGATTGACCCCAATAATCCCATGTGCTCATGCGCTTCAGTTTAGCATGATTTTGTAACCCTAACCCTCTCCCAGCGAGGCAGACGGTTTAGCTTTTAGCCAAACTTTGTCCCTAATGACGTAGGTTTGATCCAACTTTATATCCAAATATAAGTCTTAGCTAACATTTCTTGTGACACCCACGGAAAAGCCAATTCATGCTTTTCTTACATCACTAATCCACAAAGACCCGCAAAAAAAAAGAAGAAATTACAGGACTGTGTATTGACCCATTGATTTGGATGATAAAGTTTAAGACACTAGTATAATAAAGAGAATCTTGTTCAATTCATGAATGTTGCATCAGAATGATTGGAGTCAGGATTCAGCTGTGATTGCTGTTAACCTTTCAAATGTGTTAAGCTTTGTTCATGGTCGTGTATGATGGTGTGCCAGCCTTGTATATAAAAACAATCTAGACCTGTTTCTTATGAATCAACAGCAGAGTGAGACAGGCTGTTCTCGTCCGTTTCCAGAGTGCACACTTGAACCTGTTATGATTTGGCATCAGTTTCTGGCAGAGGTAGGTGTTCAATGGAAAGGTGTGACTTTAAAGAACAGCTCTTTCTGTCTCAATGAAAGGAGATATTTTGGCAGCAGACTGATATTTGAATAGTGTAATTAAAAGTAAGAAAAAATTTCAGCTATGAAATGTGGTTTTGGGGTGTGTATGTGTGTGTGTGTGTGTGTGTGTGTGTGTGTGTGTCGAGTGTGTATGAGTGTGTTTAAGAAAGAAGGAGTCCTGTGACCCCCTATGTGTGAGAAGGGAGCTTGTTACAGTCCCACTGCAGTAAAGTAACATTCTGAGTTGC
>NW_024041138.1:0-18594 GCF_014851395.1 Micropterus salmoides
GGTGCTTGGGGGGTGGGCTTGTTTTTGAGGGTTTTGAGATTGACTACGCTCACGCCAAATTGATACCACTGTTCTACCTTCATCGTTGGGGACGGAAGATGACACCAATGAACTGCCACCTCCAAGTTTTACCCACTTATCCTGGTATGTGACCTCAGAAGATGGACCTGAAGCCAGCCCGGGAAGTCTAAAGGAACTACACATCAAAATTACTCAGATTTAATGCTGTTAGTTATAGATTGATTTCCTACTCATGTACTAAACCCTTAATAGTTACTTTTAGCTGTAAAGGAATTCCTTCCTGCCTTAGTGATTAACACGGATTGTTTACATCACAAAAAAATGCTTAATTTGCTACTGCAGATATCTAACAATCCAAAATTGACAAATTCTGAAAGATAATCATTTAATTCAGAAGTCTAACATCTTAAAAAAATAGATCATGGCAAGGCTGCATAAACTGCGAATTAAATATTAATGTGCCTCTGTCAATTTCAGAAGTTGCATTAACTCTAATAAACTGACTAAAAGGGAATTTTTTATTTTATTTTTTTTGTGGAGATTCTAAGTGAATTACAGCAGATGTTTTGTAAGAACTCTCCTTTCTGTCTGCTTCAAGTTATACATTTACTACATTCATTTGGAAGTTTAATATACCAAATAAGACACATTAGTTAAATGTAAAGTTTGTTTTTATACATTCGATGAAAGTTTGTGTAAACTCAAAATGGGAAATGCAAAGACAAACCATTCGCAGTTTAAAATTCTTTCACACATTACTTAAGATGACAAACAAAAGTTAGTATTTAAAATTCCTACATATCCATTCTGAAGAAAAAACAATGTCAACCACATATTGTTACAGTGAGTTATTACCCTACATTTTTTGAAATTCAGTCACCTGGTTTAAAAAAAAACTCTTTCAGGGGACTTGTTAATTCATGTAATACAGTCATTAAACTGCCAATGTGTGTTTCTTTATTCATACAGTGATACATAGTTTAACCATAAATCTGCATGCACACTCATTACACTGTTGCTAATTGGTCCCACAGTGTGTTTCTGATTATGAGCTTAATTAATTATGGCTAAGTGCTTGATTCGTGCTCTGTAAACCAGTTTCTGCCCCAGGCTACTATTAAAATGGACAAAACAAGGTGTATGTTTTAATGAGAAGGGTAATACTGTTTTCTATAGAAATGGAGAGAACAAACTAAACTCTTAAAAAATCTTGGTTCAAATGATTTAGATCCATTTTGTTTATTAAACGAAAAATTAGATGTTCTTAATCTAACTTTTCTTGTGATTGTGATTGCATTGGATCTATTGAAGCTACATTTAGAAGAAGGTTGTAACTAATACCTATAGGCTGATTGTTTACTTAAATAACATTGTCTTAGAACTGACTATATACCAAAATCTACAGGAATGTGATGGGAAAATGCATCATTCTTGTCCAAATTAAGTAGTTTAGCTCTGTTGTTCTTGCTGCAATGTACTGTGCTGCCCTCAGATAATAGTAAATTTTTGTGGCATAATAATTTTTAATAGGATATAAACATATACATATGTAGTTATTGCATTTTGGCTTTGTAGGGCACGTTTGTCTAGTTGGTCCATGGTTAAAATGGGAATAGGGATAATTTATGAAGCTTGATCACACCTTCACAACTGCGGCTTCTTGGAGAAACTCTTCCACAGCACCTGCCGTCCACGCGATCCATCTTCGTGATGTAGAGGAGAGGCTCAATGCTGCAGCTCAGATCCATAGAGAACACACTAGTGTTAGTATCTGGCAGCGGAACGCCACGTAGGAGTAGTATGACGCAAAGGGCATGAGAGCCACTACCGGCAAGTAGTTTCCCACGATGATGGCCAGGATGATCAGCACCATCTTGAAGGCCTTCTTCTCACGTGCATCTCCTCTTTCCCACCCAGAACTCTAAGGACCCAGATGACGGAGATGTTGCAGAAGACCATGACTGCAAAGGCAAAGAGGATGACGACGCTGAAGACGTCGTTGACGCTCATGACTCCCAGGATGCACTTGGTGAGGCCGTAAGCCAGGATGAGGCCCCAGACCACCACAGAAAGGCCAATGCGGATCTTATTGTCTCGAATACCAGTGAACAGCACTGGGTGAACCACAGCTATGTAGCGGTCTAGGCAGATACACACCTGGAACACGACCAGTGAAGGAATATCATCAGGAGAAAGTGCCCAGACTCACATTTTAAATAAATACTAAACAGTGTCAGCCCTCGGTTGTTTTTATATTTATAGGCAGACATGTCTAAAATGAACACAAATAGGTAGGAAATCAGAAGTAAGCTTCTTATAGGTGTACTTTTGATTGCCTCTTCCACAGAATAACACATGAAAGTGTTAATGACACTTCAGACTTCACATAGAGCTAAGTTGATTCAAGTTCAAGAACTTGTCATTGTGCAAGCACAACAAAATTGCATCTACCTCAAATTGTGCATTATGTTTAAGACTTAAAATATAAGCAATAGAAAATACAGAATATAAGCAATATATAGTATAACATACAATTAACAAGGTGCAAAAAGCATCAGCAGAAGTGAAGTGAAGGTGCAGTGTGACAGATATTATGGTTATGGTGTCTTGCGGTTGGTGTAGAAATGCTGCACACAATCAGCGGCTTGAAATGTATACTGTATTATAGCCTAGCCACATGCTTTGAGTTTCACAGGACCCTGTATGTGTATGCGCTGGCATCCAGTATTACATACAAATACTCACCAGAAAGAGTGGTGCCATGTCCTTGATGCCATATGCTAACCTCTGAGAGTACCAAACGCGACTGTCATCCAGCAGCAGACGGTTTACCAACTCTATGGGCGTCATTAAGCAGAAGTAGGCGTCCAAGATGGCCAGGTTGAAGATAAAGATGTCAGAGGTGGACGCGTCACTTTTCTTGGTGATGATCTGCCAGATGACCAGGATGTTACATGGTGTCCCCACTGCCAGGTTGAACACCTTGACCCCGAAGTAGAAAATGAAGCTGTAAGGGGCTACTGCGCATACTGGGAACTGGTACCATGGAGGAGGTCCACGGGGGCCACCAGTGGGAGTGGAGTTCACGAAGACATTGGTGGTGGTGTTCAGAGTGGTGTTGAACATTGTGGGGAAGAAGGGCAGGCTGGACTGAAAGAGAAAGAAAGGAGAGTAAAGGGTTAGTTTTGATTATCGACATTTCATTGTTGTACATTTGACCACTTAAGAGTCACAGTTGTGTCTGGGATCTAAAAGTAATTTCCCAAGTCTAAGGCACCATCATGCAAAAACGTATTATTTATTCTATACAGTCCTGCATAAATGCTCCATACAGAACATCTCACAGAAGATTCAGTGGAACCAGACATCACATCAACACATCTCACCTTAACAGAGGTCAGTGTGCTAAGTCCCAGTCTTCTTCACTTTTGCACAACGTTCTTGCATGTAGCACCAGATCACTGTGGCCAGGGGCTTATAAACACGCTCCACAGGAACTAATGCCATTGTTGGTTTGGCCAGTGTGAGGGACAATGGGTATCTCTCCTCACTGTGGTGTCCAACCCAAGCTGTGATTGGGTAGTAAATCAAAATAGAGTTGCTGAGACATCTTCAGTGATTGGAGGGTTAGGATATATACAAAGGGGCGTGTATAGGTTGAGTTAGATAGTGTGTGCCCACGTAGAAGTAGACTTATACATGCTGCAGGGGCAAATATTAAAGTCTTTTGATCATATTAGTCTTTGAGTAAGTTATGTGTGATGGAAACTCTGTCTTTGCATTCAGGGCTCCATGAGTGTTGAACAACATGCCTTAGGAAGCAGTGGTAATAGTGTTGTTGTTATTTCTTTATTTTATCTGTTGTGACGCTTGTCTGTAGTTTTGCACTTTTTGAAACTGTAAACATTTTACCTCTGCAATACAGAGGTTTGTATGTTTTAATACCCTGCGAAGCACATTGAACTACCTTGGTGGATGAATTCTGCTATACAAATAAAGTTGACTTGCATTGTCTGTACCGTCCGTCCCTTAAATTGCCCTTTTGTGTGGCAAGGAGGTGTTTGAGTTCATATGCATTAAGCATGTCCCCAGTTGTTGCATTTTAAAGACATCCTTCTTATAGTTTTCCCAAGCCACTGGCCTGTGGACACTTTTTATGTTTCATGTTTGGGAGTAAAAAGGGTAATCTGATCCTATGCCTATGCTATGGGTAGTTTGTATGTACAGTAGCACTGCAGCTGAACATTTGATCTCAGTGATGTAACGGTACACTGTTCAGTAAACAGGTGATGCAAGGTAAGCATAAATGAGAAATCTAATGCAAGGTGTTACTAATGTGCCCAGACTGTGTTAAGTGTTGAGAAAACCACCTGTTGGGAATACGAGCTTGCAAAGTCAAGACAAACACCCACTCACATAAATAATGCTGTGTGTTTCATAACATTTTAATTGCACAACCCATCACTTTAAACACAATCTCTCACCAGTCTAAGAAAATAATCCCTGACAATGTTTTGATGGTTACCTCCGATGGGGCTTCAGATGTTGAAATTATAACAGAAAGCTTGCCGAACAAAATGACGGTGTGGCCCTCCTCACATAAGGGCCCTGCATACTCAGTCCACTATCCCCCCTTGTCCTCTGCACCTGCTGAAAAGGGATTAAATTAAATCATTAGACTGCTAGACCCAAGCACATTTAACAACTCTCCACACTACAGATGGAGATAATAATGATGAAATTTAAAAACATTCAGCTATGAACAGAAAGTAACAGGCAAATACTTTAAAAGGAAAGTCTCAACAACAAGCTGACTTATCCCTGCACCCTCAGAGCCAGACCAAGAATAAGCAGATTCTCTCTTTCATCAAGTCAAATCAAAGTTAAGTTGTCTTTCAAAAGGTCACATTGTGTGTTACACTGGACAAGGTGTAATGACTCTTCTTAAGACCAGAAAGAGTTCAATTTGGTGATGATGATACTGACTTACGTGCACTTGTAGTGGCCTAAAAAACACAACATTGCATTTACATGCATCAATCCACAAATACATTCAACATGGAGGTAGTAGGGATAGATCATCTGTCAGTTTGATTGTGGTTATTCAAATGTAGGAAATAAATATCCCTGAAGAGTCCGGTTTCTGTCAGGAGGTTGTCTGACTCAGCACTGATCTCTGCCTGAATCCTGGTGGTGAAGAACGCTGTGATAAAGGTAAAGTAATTGTAAATGTTGCTATGAAGGAAGCGTTTTTTTCCCATTCACTTAAATACGAAGCCTCACGAATGTACCATTGAATATTTTGTTGAAAAAAACACAGTTTGCCCATTTTTGGGAGGAAAATCGTTACCTATATCCAAAATAATGTAATTGTTTAGTTTTTTTTTTTGGAATTTGTAAAAATACAAAAAAACTTTTCACAAAAAGAAGCTGGTAAATGACTATGTTTCATACTTGGACAAAAACTATTGATTTAGTAGATAACCGTTGGATAACTACCTTCAGACCTGTGCATCTTTTGTGATTACATTGTAAATGTCTGTACTTCCTGTTGGTTAGCTTACAAACTATACACTAATGACTTCATTAACCAGTGGTGGACAAAGTACACAAATCCTGTACTTGAGTAGAAGTACAGATACCCATGCTAAATATTACTTCTTCAATTAGTCTTCAATTTACATTTCTACTGCTTTTAAAAATACTTAAGTATCAAAAGTAAAAAGTACTATTCTTATTTCTAACTATTTTGTATCGGAGTGCAACTAATGATTATTGTCATTCTAGATTAATCTGCTGACTATTTTATCCATGAATCAATTTTCAAAATGTTGAAAATAGTGAGCAATGCCATCACAGTTACCCAGAGCACAAAGTGACACCTTAACGATGTTTGCTTTGTCCAACCAACAATACAAAGCAGAACATTATTACAGATAAATTCAAATAATTCAAAGGAAAAGTAGCAAATATTCACATTTGTAAAGATGTAACCATGAAATATCTTTAGATGGAAAATGTCTCAAATGATCAAAGTTGTTGCCAGTGAATTTCAATGTCAATCTAATCATATCAGCTGTACTTGTATAAAAGGTTGGGTAGTACTTTGTAAAGTAACCAAAGCTGTCAGATAAATGTACTGAAGTAAAATGTACTTTATCTCAAATGTGTATTTAAGTACAGTCCTAGAGTAAATGTACTTAATTGCTATGCACCACTGTCATTAACATAAATCAGATGTCTGACAGCTACTTTGTCTGGATTATAATTATTATCTGTTTTTTTTCTCTCCCAAGAATGAAAATAGTGTTGTAATATTTTCATTTGAGATGTTTTAAGGTGCACAAATCCATTTAAAACGGAAGTTACAGACATATCTACAGTACAATGCAATCTGTCGACCAAACATAAGTCATGTGAAAACATGTAAAACAAACAAACAAAAAAAACATGAGCAGCAGGAGCAGGTGGATCTTTGTAAATCCATGATTAGAAAAAATACAATTAGGTGTGAGGTTTCCTGTACGTTTAATCTTGGGGTAACTGGAAAGACTGGTTAGCCTAATAAACAGCATGTTAGGTTATGGTTTTGGCTAATTTATCCAAAAAGGGATGAGACGACCCCATGCAAGCCTTTATAGACTAGGCCTAAAGAAAACACCAACGGACGTCAGGCACGGCCTCCGGGTGAAATACCAAGTTTAAAGGGAGTCCCCATCATCACAATGATTCCTAATCCGCTCAGACAGAGAGACTGAGTAAATGGCAACACAAACTGTGGTTTTATTGGACAGCTCACATGAGCTTGTGTAACCTCAGCAAAAGAAACTGGACTGGAAACTATATGCCTGCCCAAAGACAAAACATTCTGTAGCATAACCACACGTTTGACAACAGAAATGTTCCCATAACTATGAAAAGAAAACTATGATGACAATAATGATGTAAACGCGTGGCAACAGAGAGGATTTGCATCATATTTACAAGCTAGGCAGACAAAAGAACATCTGGCATAAGATAAATCGAATACTTATGCAAAATAAAGAAAGTTTTTTGGATGTATGTCATTTCAGTGTTACGCCTACCTACTTCCTCCCTGATCAGGCATGGTGGTTGTCAAGGCTGGAAACAGGCACATTCAGAATATATAGAAAAAAAAAACATTTTTAGATAAGAAATTTTTTTTTTGACCAAGACTATATTTTTTTTAGTAGAGAGGGCAGAAAGGAGTACCGGCAGCTTGTGAGAAGTGCCGGTGAGCTAGAAAAGCCATATCATTTTTATGGTGAGAACATTGTGTCAATATCGTGTTTAGCTTGTTGCTGACCCTAAGTAACCAAAAAATCAAGTATTTCAGGTTCAATGTAATAATATTGAGCACTGAAGCTTTAAAAGGAAAAGTTGTGCATTGTGAAAATATCCTCTGTTTTGACAGACATTGACAGCACCTCGACCTTAACTCAGCCACGGTGATGGAAAACTTTAAGGTTAACGGAACCATCAATCCCAACAACATGTTCGAGAGGGTCCAAGATGTTGTCTGGTACTTCCTGCCCACTGTGGTCATAGTGCCACCACTGGGGCTGCCAGCCAATGCTCTGGTCATTCGCCTCCTGCTGGGCAAACCTGGGATCTGCTCCACCTCAGAGATCTTCACATTCAACCTGGCACTATTCGACATGCTGTTCTGCTTCATGGTCCTTGTTGAGTACATCCGTTTCCGGTGCAGTCCAACAATGGAGTCTGCTAACTTCCTGGCTTGGGGTTTGAATCAAGCAGGGGGGCCGATGTTGCTCTGCATTTCAGGTTTGGACAGCTACATGGCCGTCTGCCATCCGCTGGTCTTCCTCCGGCTCAAGGACCCTAAACTACGACTGTCGTTGTGCTTGGTCGTGAGTGCCATGACGGCTGCTTGTTGCTGTCTGGTGAAGACCGCCTCAGGGTTCAAGTGGAATGTGATATTGGCGCTCCTGTGCAGTGCCATAGTGATCATATCAACCTGCAACATCCTGATTCTCAAGTCCCTCCGCAAATCAGGGCCCAACGGGAAAGACGTCCATCCAGTGAAAAAGCGAGCATTCAAGATAGTATTGACTGTGTTTGTGCTCATCAACGTCCACTACCTCCCCCCCGTCACTGAGTACATGCTGAGGGAGTTTGGTCCCAGGTATTTCAAGCCCTTCTCTGTTGTCACCGGTGTGTCCTACACAGCTCTCTCTCTGGGCAGTTTCATTCAGCCTCTGACTTATCTTGTCCGGACCAAACAGCTGCCCAAGATATTTCACCACAGCTCAGCTGCTGAGGGAAAAACTTAAGAGCAGCCCAACCTTCATGACATGTAGAACCACTTATAAGGGAAGAGCTGGACTGTAAACTGGGCCAGCATTTATCAAGCTTCTCAGATTTACTCATAAGAACACTGCTAAGAATTGACTTAAGAGTAAAAAATTATCTTGACTCAAAGCTGTGTTTAAAAGTTAGTTATTAAGCATCGTAGTCTTAATTTGTGTGAAGTGAAGGACTAAATCTTAAGGGTCAGCCTTAGTGCTAATTCACGAGACTTTGCTGTGCCGCAAACAGGATTTTACATGACGATGTAGCCAAGGACCAATCACTGAGTAGATTTCCTTATTTAAGAATATTCTCAGATAAATTCACATTGAATGGTGAAATTCCTAAGAGGAGTTTACGTTCAACAGACATTTGATAATTAAGTATTTTTAAGAGAATACATTATGTACATGGGCTACGTTCAGACTGGAGATGAAAGATAAAAAGTTGATCTTTATATGAGCGCCATCTCAAAGAGACAGGAGCTTCTACAGCTTGTTTCAGACAGACTGAAATAAGGGCCTGCATGAAGGGCCAGTTTAAGATAGAAAATTATTTTTTGAACTTTGAATCATGCAAAGCTGCCATAGGGGAGTCACAGAACTACAATATATGGCTGGAAATGCAGTTTAATTGCGTAAACATTCTTCCTCTCTGTGCAATATTCGTGCATGTCTGTCTCCACAGCACCATCAAAAGCCCCTACTGGCAACTCCTAACAACTTGAGGGACCTCTCGAGCTGTCCTAAATACCTGTGAGAGTAAGATTCTTACCTTTAAAAAATTTGATTACTTGCTTTTATACTTAAGTTTGAAAGTAGGAGTAAATTTCATGAAATCGCAGCACTTAATACTAAAACGGCACTTTGAGAAGCTTGATAAATTCCCGGCCCTGGATGGTGAGATGACAATATAATAACACTTTATATATTAATAACCTAAATGCTATATTGTTGTTATATATAGATATTTTTGAGAATTCCCTCTGGTGACACTTAAAGGTTAAAAAAGTTGTGGTGGTAGTTATTTTTATTTTATGCCTTTTAATGCTTGTATGCAAACCTGAAATTTCTCAAGGTTTTTATGTGCATCTAGCTTTTCAATCTTTTTTTGATTATAATTTTGTCATATTGCCTTTCAATATGCTATGTAATAAGCATGTTTTCATTTTTTCTCTTACAAAATTCAACATGCAACATTAGAAAGTACAACTTTATAAAACAATAAATGCAATGACAAAAGTAAATCACAATGTTTTATTTAATGTATCATCAATCCTACTTTGGCTTACAAAAAGGCATTGATAGTCAAATACTCAGGAAGTATCTGACAGATGAATCTGTTTTATTAACCCTTTCATGCAAGAATGATTAAAACCCAAAGTAAGTTTATATGATTATTTTACTTTTAAACAAGTGAAAAATTATCAGTCACAGAGCAAAATGTACAAGAACACACAAACATTTTTTACCTGTCTGGTTTTCTAAGAATAAAAGGATTTAACAGTTATTCCTGAGGTACCTGGTGCATCTCTTCTTCCCTCTGCTATTTTAAATTTATGATGCAATATCTCAAACAAAGACGATAATCAAACGGACAATGCTTTGGGGTCCGCCACATGGTGGTTGGGATATGGCACTATAATTTAAATGCTTCCAAATATTTGTCCATTGTAGTGGACGTCATGCATGAAAGGGTTAACAAAAAAACACAAACAATTGTCAGCAATGGCAATTAACATCTTGATTTACTGTTTAAGTTGTCTTTTAGGCTTTAAATTAAATACACATTATCAGATGTGTACGGAGAAGAGAAGAACCTTGTTAAATTCTCAAACTAAAACATTGTGCTGTGTTGCTTGTACAGTTTTACACTAACAAGAACCTAAGATAATTACACTGTCTCTAGTGTGTGTTCAGGAAAGAGCATGTTTACACAGAGATACAAACATTCAGACCGTACAGGCTATTCAACAGCTTTCAAATATGACAACAAATTCTTCACCTATTTTAGGAAATATGAGATACATTGTACTGTGTACAGTGTATAAGAAAGCATTTTCCATCACCTGCATTTCAAAAGCAAGTCAAATTTGAATTCAACATTAAATAAAAGAGGGTCTACCATGAGGAATTTTAAGAGATTCTTAAGCACTGCAAATGATTTTGCATAATTATAACTGGTTTTGCAAAAATGTACTTGATGAATTCAATAAAATTAACTGAACTTGAACTGTACCAAAGTCCTTGCATTAACTACAATTATCATCAGTTAAATAAACGCAAAAATGCAATACACTTATTATATGAAAATATTTTATATCCACCCCACAAACAAAAAAAAAAGGTTACAAATATGGGTACATCTTCACCACTGCATGTCTGGTAAAATAGCTCATTTATGACTAGTATATTATTATAGTACATATTTAATAGAGGAAATTAGCAAGAAATTATTTTACCTGAAATCACCTCTAGTGCACTTCCTAATAAGAAAAATTATCAAATATTTTCTCGACCATCTCCTGTCTAAATGTACTGTGTACAACAAACAAAGAACACATGGGAAATGACTGAATGACACTGATGTACACACTTCTGTTGTGTGCAGTCTAAACAAAATTTGTGTGAACAGCTACTATTTTAGAGATATTTAATCGTAAACTTGACGGACATGTCTAGCATGTTGGAAAGTAATAAATACACATATTTCTTTCCTGGCTGTGTAGCTCATACAAAAAAACAAGTGTTATGTACAAGGATGTAGATACACAGATGTCACGAAGTCAACATGACGTCTTTCAAAGAGGTTAGAAAAAGAGGTTTTCAAGTATTTAAATACTGTGATTAAGTTATAAAATCAAAACTGATGAATTACAACTTGCTAAAAGAGAAAACAAAATAAATGTTACAAAGTTGCATATTTTACCTTTTATAGGAATATAAAATTAAATTAAATTTAACAGTAACAATACTGATTACAAAACATTCACTGCTGCCCTCTGTATAATTTCTACCCATTGTTCTTAGGATGGTATATCCTGTTAGTGACAACATCAGCAATAACCAAAGATCCTAAGAGTTACCTGTCAAAAATGGCATTCCAACCATTTAAGATAACTGGAAATTAACAAGCCGATTGAGAACATCACAAACTAGAAAGATATTAAATACTGAAACATACTGAAACAAATTTAGTGCCAATAAAGGGACAGAGCATGATAGAAATACTTTTTTTTAAAACTTAATTAATGTCTTACTTATGTGTTATAGCAGAAAGCCTTGAGGTGCAAGCTTGTAAACAAGTTGTTGCTAGTTTAAATACCAGGACCATGCAGGGAAATCTTGGTCCATAAAGTTAATTTGAAAACACTGTATTTTCTTTAACTTGCCAGAGAACCATTGAGCAAGAAGTTCAACACTTAAGTGGCCCAGTCGTGGTAACACATAAAGAAATGTAATTTTACTGGGAAGCTCCAGGGTATGATTGTGTGAAGTAGGAAAAACCTGAAATCGTAGAAATAATTCATAATAACAAAAGTTATAACATTATCTAGCAGTCTTATCTGACAGAGCATCAAGTTTCCAGAACTTTATGCTCTGAAGTGGTTTTACTAGGTAGATTTTTGGGTTTTTGAAACACTCAACATTTATTAAATGTGTACACCTGAAATTGTGCACAAAAATAACCTCCTATGATTGCTGTCAACATAAAGCAACCCAAAACAAAGCAAAACCAGCTGACAGACATTACCCAACACTAAACACTTTTTCAGTAGTATTTGGCCCTGAACGCACCTCAGACAACCAAACTTAAGTTAACTTTTTAAATAGCATACTTTGCAAATGTACTTTCCGATATGTTGTAAAGAGACGCCACGTTGTGGTCAGTGAATCTGCTGTCTCATGTGGAAGCAATCTGTCCATGCACACGGAAGCGGTAAAGACACGTATATTCCACATGACCCCAGTTAGTGAGGACGCGCAGCTCCACAAATCTATACACCACGTCACTGGGGTTCTGCGGGGGGAGGGGGGCACAGAAGAAAAGACAAGAATAGAGAAGAAAGACAGAAGAGAAAGACAGAAAATGTAAGAGAATAGAGGAAAACAGTGCAGGAGAGATGACGATAAAAAAGACAAAAAAAAATAGTCAGTTGTCAGATTGTTTGCATTTTCACAGTCCACACAACAGCAAGTAGTTCGGTAAAAGTCCAATTCATATTTTCTCCGGTTTAACTCACAGGCAGCTTAAACGTCTGTGTTGGCTCTCCATTTTCATCATAAGTGAATGTCCCCAGCAGTGTTCCTTCTTCTGTGTCATCTCTCATTCCCTGAGGAAGAGAAATCTACGTCAGAGCGGTGAAGAAATCAGAATTGGTAAGCCGCTCTGAGACTTAAATTTTTTCCCCCTTTGGTTTAATCACAGAGTGACAGGGCTTTAAAATTAGGGTTGCACGATATCGTCAAAATGTGATATTGCGATACTGATCATGAATATTGCAATAACGATATTCATTTCGATATTGTTAAACTCATGTAAAAACACAAGTTAATGAGCCCTGTTTCTGAGAAATTACCCATTTGATCTCCGTTGTTTCGTTGTCTCTCTGAGCCACACTATCTTCTTACTTTTGTCCTTTCTTTTCTTTCATTTTTGCGACTCGTTTTGCTTTTCTTTCTTTTCTTTTTTTCCCTTTCTCTCTTCACTCACTACTTTCTGCGACATTTTCGATATTTGACTGCGCAACGTGAAATTGCAATAACGATATTCAGTCAGCCTTGCAAAATAAAAAAAATGGAGGGTGACCAACAGATTTACATTTTACAATCTGAATTATCATGATTTAAACAAAAAGCAGTCTCTGAAAGCTTCCTCAAACACGATTCAGGTTTTATAACCATGCAGCTTCATTAAGCAGATTACAGGCTGTGTCCTATGTAAGCTAATATCCAACATTTTCCCACCCTCATTGCCTAATACCTGTAAGCTTTTAACAATTGCAAGAGCCAAACAGGCACAGCATTTTCTAATTATTCATCTTGAGGTAATGAGTTTAAAAGAACATTATACTTTTATTTTATTTCTAAATGACATTAAATTACATAAATGCCAAAATACTTTTAAAAGCTGCTATCGTCTAATTTTTTATTTTATTTTAACTTTTCTTTATATCTATTAATGAAAGAGGATTCAGGCAGTTTAGGTAGGTTTGTATTTGCTAATAATGTTTTGTTAGAATACACTAGAGCAGAGAGCGTGCAAGACATTTAATCCAGCAAATCACTTTTTATACAACACCATTCATGGGCAGCCATACTGCATTTCTAGGCTGGGAGCACTCACATAGACTTCAAAGTCTTTGGGGGCAGAGTCGATGCGGCCGGTGGGGGAGTTGTAGCGCGGCAGGTGGTCCAGTGTCACATGAGTTATCGTGATGGGGTGAGACAGAGAGATCACAAGAGTCCCCTGGACACCATGAAATGCCCAACATTTCCCTGGGAGCAGCACTGGGTAGCCCTGTCACAAAAAAGAAGAGACAGAGCTTTTAGTACCTGCCCAAGTGGTAAAACACTGGATAATTGTTTTCATTCTAAGAAACATTGAGAGAGATGAGCAGACGAGAAAAGAGAGAAAGGTCAAATGTCTTAAGAAGATAGATGAGGGTGGAACGTAATGGACAATAAGTTGTTTAGGGAAAATAAAACAGATTTGAGGGGATAGATAGGACAGACTGGTAAGTTAGAAATAAAACACAGAGAACATCATAATACCTGAATAACAGTGCGTGGGCTTTCAGATGGGTACCACAGAGGGAATCCAAACAAGGTCACACATGCTGAACGAATGCGATATGTCTCTGAACACCTTGTACTGATCACACTGGCACCTATACACACACACACACACACACACACACACACACGTACAAATAAAAGATTTCCCCTTGTGTTTCCCCCGTCAAAAATACCCAAATATTTTTAGTCAAATTTGTTTGTTTTTGTAAGTGACTACAGAGAGAATAAATTATTGGTAAATAAAACCAAGTGACAGCGACATGAAGATATTCCCAACCTTGAGTCTCTAGTGCAAAGTCGGCAATTTTGTCAGCCATGGGACGTCCACAGTCTGAGCAGCTTCCTTTGTCACCGAGCCTGACAGCATCATGTTCCTGATTCACATTCACATACAGTACATATCGTGAGTATGTGTGCACCAAGTCAAATGTATCAACTTACGCCATGATGCAGACACACATTAACACTGAAATCAAATCATATAAGCAGTATTATTAAAAACGTATTAATACCACCACATGGCAGAGAAATAAAGCAATGACAGATTTTCTTGTGCTGTGATTATATTTATATGGGTTTGAGAGTTGGTAGGTGGTCCTGAAGATTATCTACTGTATCCCTAAAGCAACCTTGATGCGGTCAGTGAGCCACTTCTCCATGGCCTGCTGGAGCTCTGGGGTGAGACGGTTGTGGATGGGGTTGGCACTGGTATCAGGACAGGGGCTGCAGGAGGCATCAGCTTGAAAGATGACCACTCCTGGGACAGCTACAAGAAACAGGCAGTCACATTATAGCCACATAATCTAAAGGAAACAGGTCAGGTTAGGAGATAACATGAACAAAACACAGCATTAACGAATGTCTTTTGTGTGCAGTTCTACCAACACTGTTACCTTGGTGGTCTGGGCCTCTAAAGCTTGGAGGCTGAGGCTGAGGCTGGCAGCAGCAGAGCGGCTGTCCGTCTGGTAATCCACCATCTGCATGCCTAACCGAGCAAGCTCCTGCTCCAAACGTAGCCGACTGTCCGAGTCCACAACCTCAAGCTTGGCTTTCATATCCTGAATGTCTTGCTGAAATCTCTCCTTCACCTGAGAGACAAATATATAATAGGGTCAGTCATTACTGGACTCATGGTGAGATTGGAGGAGTGACTGAGTGAAGAGTTGGGTGGTGTCAGGGAATCTGAATACAGCTATGGATCAGTCTTGAGGCTCTGGGGTGTAAGAGGTTACTGTTGCAGTCAAATTTAATGCTTTTTAAGACCTTTAAGGGCGCTTTCACACCTGTAGTTCAGTTCATTTGGTCCGGGCCAAGTGAATAAAATGATGCACTGTTGCATTTTAGTTCTGGTCCGGTTCATGTTCACACTGCAGTTTTACAAACGAACCAAGAGAAGTAACCATGACGTTACACAGACTTACAGGTAGCTTGTTGATTGGACAGCTTTGACGATTGTCATCCTGCATCATCATCACGTAGAACTACCAGTTTTCTCCCAATAAGTAAATATACAGCCTATTACAATATACATTTCAACTGGAGTTTTGGAAAATGTTCTTGACTGACAGATCGCGTTCCTTCATCGTTTTGTCGCTATGGTTACACACACACACACACACACACACACACACACGTGTGGCTTTGATGGTGTCATTAATTATGAGGAGGGCAACACTCCAGTCCAGCAGGTGGCGCTAATGCACCTAAAACGGTTTATTTCTTGTATGTAAAGTATGTAGGCCATGTAATTGTAATGTAACGTAGGTAAGGAAATGTGCAAGTTAAAATACTGACATAAACCCTGATAACATGTTTTGGGCGGTTTTGTGTGTGTTTTGGCGGTTTTTGAACAGTTTTTGGGCTGGAATTCATCAGCAGGATCTGGCAACGCTGCAACACTCAATGCTTGGCTAGCTTCTTCTCCTCGTTCTATATAAAACATCTACGTGACAGATGCTGTTATAAGAGCAGCGTAACTCCTGTAAGGAATCAGGAGGTGCATAGCGAGTCTTTGATTGGGCCGAGTGGCAGAAAGTGACTGTGACAGCGAGCAAATATTCTAGAAGTGAATGTGAAAAACAGCATGTCAGCTTCTCAAGACCAAGAAACGTCTGTCTGTTGTTTCCCCACTGCTGGAAAAGTGAAGCCGGTTTGCGCTAGCTAACGTCTCCCCTCCCCTTCAGACTGCGCAGCTGAGCAGGGAAGCTTATAACATTACAGCAGGCTACGTTTTATGGCTAAATGTAACTTTAGCTCAATTTATAGAAAGTAACTGGTAGCTGTATTTTATTACTGCCTACCTGTCCAATGTTGAGAACATCATGTACAAACATTTCTGTCCTGTACAGACTGATTCATCCTAAATAATTTTTCAGATGAGTCTGAAAAAGTGGTTGTTAGGGTGGTGACTGGAGGAGCTGAGCTTAGTAAAGCAAATTAGTGATGCAAACTAGTCCTTTTAAGCTAATGAGGAGACGTTTCTTTTGGGATTTTAATGTGCAAATAAAAACCACCTCAGAAGGGAAGAGGTTTCTCATGTTGCCTATTTTTTATATTAATGTCTACAGATAAATGTCAAAAGCTGTAAAATCAAGACACAAAAGGCAAACATGAACAATCGTATAATGATTCTGAGGTCATATTAACAGGGTTTTAGGGGGTGATGCCCAAAACATGCTGTGCCTTAAATGTCTAATTACTGTGGAGAGCATCATAACCAACCAAATTACTTTCCCCAAATCTAAAGGTTATAGTTCCTCCCCAGTAGACTGATCTTTGGCTATTGGTTATTTATTATCTGCTCTAGCTTTTCCAACTATTTGTTCAGAGATATGGTAAATATAATTGCCCAAGATGATGTAAAATTACATTTGTCACTGTACAACGTAATCCCTAACCCCTGACTACCACCTGACCATGACTACCACCAAAACATTCCTCTAAAGCTCACATAAAACTATGGGAAAACACTGAAATTTCAAGCTATTCTAATGTGCACTTTGAAAGACACTTTAGAAAGCTACTTTAACCTGTAGTTATAGATCATTTTTTGGACTTGCGCAAATGGAAGGAGGATGTGATGTATAGCTGTTGGAGCTAGACAGATTGATCAGATCTTCCTCCAACCACTTTAACTTGCGTCTCCCAGTCTTGCAGCCACGACTGACGATAATGGAACATGACACGCAGCCAGACGTCTTCAGCTAACGTACACGTAACATATGAGTTATATTAATGGCAGGGCTCTGGCATTGTCAAATACAAAAAAAAAATAAAATCATACAAATACACACTCAAAGGTGTTTTAGGCGACAATTTTCCCACCAGCCTTAAACGCACCATCGGCAAATTTACTACCTACAGCAAATTTGCGGTTTAAGACAGTTTAAGATCTTAATTTCCCTGATTACATTTTAAGACCTTTTAAGACTTTTTAAGGAGCCGTGGGAACCTGTGTTGAGTCTTCTAGATGCATCATGGGTCTAATTAAACATTACATAACTGATGGGAAGTGACCACTTGGAAGCCCAAGTTTCACTCTCATACACGCTCTCAAGCCAGGTTTCTAAACAGAGTAGATGCTCAGTCTGCAAATAACAGTTGATGTCTGCAACAGCAAGCTAGATAACTGTTCAGGATTGTAAAGGGTTTGCATTTCCAGAGTACTTTAAGTAAGTTAAACAATAAAAAATAATAAAGTCACAAATTTATGTAGAAAATCTGCCTGTAAGTCTCTGCAGTTCCCCATCACCACCGCTAGATGTTACTCTACACAGCTAGGTTTTAACCCTGTTGTTACTTCCATCCTGGCTTCTATCCTTGTCTCACCAGGCAGGACTTTTCACCACACACTGAGCAACTTTGTTAACTACAAGAAGAAAGGAATGGCAGAAGACATAGATCATAACAGAGAAAGAAACTGGCAGAAACAGAGAGCGAGAGCCCCTTACCTGGGAGAGAAGGCGTTCCTGTTTTAACTGTAGGTCGTTCTGCTTCAGCTGCAGCTCCTCCTGCAATAAACAGATAAAGGTTACTGTCAAAACACACAAACTTAGATTCACATGATTTGGGATGAACAATTAATTGTAATATTATCGAAATAGCAATATGGCCAAATGCAATATCCAAATCACAGAAGCTGCAATTTTTTGATAAAAGGTAAATTGTGTCACAAAACAGCATTATAATGAAGTAATGCAGTGCTGCAGAGACGCCCCAGCCAACAAATCTTGTTATCTAGATGTAAGAAAATAATGTTTGTTGGTAAAGTACCCCAACAAATGTTACTTCATCATGCTTTTGATATTTTATATAACTGTAATGCAAAACGTATATTTCCTACAAGTCTTGAATCATATCACAAATCGTAATATCTTCAAGATAATCACAATATGATTTTTTTTACATATGGTGCAGCCCAACATCTGAGGCATCAAAGTTATTT
>NW_024041139.1:0-25336 GCF_014851395.1 Micropterus salmoides
AATCAAGAATAAGTAGATGATAATCTGTCAGATGTACCTAGACGACATCACCTGTGCATGCCATTTGGTCTGTTATATAATTTTCTTAGTTTGTTTCCCTTTCTGTTCCAGAACAAAAATTAATTTCCATCAGAATAGCATGGGTACAACAAATGCGAAAAACGTAAATGATGTTTGACAGCTTGACCTTGACCTGAGAATGTGTTCCCGCCCTGTGTCACTCCAACCCTGTCTGTGAGACTGACCTGTTTGTCTGACGACTGGTCATGGTCCAACTGACTTGGAGACAGCTGATCCCCAGGGCCCTGCTCTCCTCCAGCTCACTGACCTCAGAGCTCTCACCTGGGATTGGGAAACAGATCATGCATACAGACGTGTCTTACCACCTGGGGTTTAATGACAACTGATATCTAACATGGTGCATTTATTGTTGCGTGTGTTTAATGCTTTTGTCTGTGCATTTGAATTAAAGCTCTTTTCTACCGGCTGGCTGCTCGGCCAGGTGGCGGGTGATGATCTGGCGGATGCGGGTGGTGACAGGCGTCGGCGAAATACTGGACTCTTGTCCATCACCTCGAAGCATCAGAGTCCTCTCTCCTGAGCTGCCATCAGAGTGAAGCAGGGAGTCCTCCAACTTCTACATTCATACATGTCATAATAACATATCACATAACTGAGCAGAAAAGGCCCAACTCATTAGGTTAGACTATGAGGACAACAGTTGTGGAGATGGTAGTAATACCACAATCAAAATCTTACTTGAGTAAAAATACTGCAATATACGCAAACAGATGTAATTACTCATTATGTAACAGTAATTATTTAACAGTAACAAAGTCCTTAGCAGTTGCTAATGTAATGTAAGTAACAGTACTCTGCATAATAGACTCTTTCAGAGGCTTATGATATATTTTATATTACTGGATTGCCATTATTGATTCATTAACCTGAAGGTAACATTTACTTATTGCAGCAGGTCAAACTGTAGATCTGTAGAAACTATTATTGAGAGATAAATGAAGTGGAAAAGGTACGATATTTCCCTCTGAAATGTAGTGTAAGTATAAAGTAGCATAAAAGTATGCTGAGTATTTTCACTGTCATATCAGAGGCAAATGTTGTTTTTTACTCCACTGTAAGTCTTTAGTTGCTAGTTAATTTGCAGATTCAGATTATTAAAACAAAATATAATCAACAAATACATTATGATGTATTATTATAGATTAAACTAGCCAGCAGTATAGTCATCTAGTTAAAATTTGCTCCACCTTTACCAGCTGCAACAGTGATGCTTATATTATTTCATCAATAATAATGAGCTGTTGTGCATTATGATTACTTTTAGTACTTTCATTATTTTGATGCTAATAATTTACACTTTTGGACTCCAGACAAGCTGTATCTGAACGTCTGAACTCTGTGACAGGATGTTTGGAAAAAAGGATAAAGAATGAAAAGCCTTCTGTCAATGAATGTTTGATATTTGTGTTACTGTTACTGAAACTCAAATAAAGTTCCACAAAAAAGGTTGTATGTTTTCACTTTTACCAGAATTTGAATGTCTGACTATTACTTTGAGTTAAGTAAATGTGTACTTCTTCCTCCACTGCCTTTCAATAGGATTTTTCCACAGCAGACATTTTGACTTGGAACAGGTGTTACCAACAGTTACATTGAATTCAGCCATCTTTAATGTCGTTATTTACACATTTTCCTCTTATGCGGTTTGCTTTTCCCCAAGTCTAAGTGTCTAACGTTACTTTGAAAAAAGAAGTGTGACGCTAACAATCCCACTTGGACAATAACTGTTATGTTACCAACCTGAATCACAGTCTCCAGTCTAGGTGAGTGTCCATCTTGCTCCCGTTGAGAACTCATTGCAAAATTGGCCCAGCTTTAAAAAAGAAAACGTCAGCTAGTAAAGTTAAAGCTTTAAAGGTTTAATTTGACGAGACAGAAACGTAGCTCTAACGTTAGCTTGCCATAACTTAAAGGCTAATAAAACTTCAGATAGAGAGAGGTCAACAAAACAACAAACACAAACGTAGCCTGTCATTTTGAATCATGTTATAACAGATAAAGAAAGTCCCTAATTAACCGGTACCTGCTTAAAGACAGGGCTAGAGAGTTGAAAAAGAATCACTGACAAACTTTTGAGCGACTCTCAGGTCGAGCAGCACTGTTCTAATCCCAGTCCGCTTCCGGGCCGTTGCCATAGAAATAGAATGCTGGCTTGACTGCATAGTGTTTCCATGGCAGGACTAACGCCGAGAGCCAATGGGTTAATGATCGTCAAGGCACTAAAGGCAAAGTGAGCTGTCTTTTCCCAGACAAGACTTACTATAAATTTATTTTCAGGAACACATTTTATTAAGAATTCGAGCATTTCCAGTTCCAAACCCGTGATATACAACCAATAATAATAATCATCTTCATCATCATCATAACAGTAGTCCACAAATTATTTCTACAAGGATTTAATTATTCACAAGCTCAGTTCAATAACACACAAAAAACCACACAAGCACATGATACAAAGTATAAATGAACAAGCGAGGCCGTAAAAACAACCAAGGATACCTGAGGATCATGTAACACACTATTCTAGGGCACAGTGACATCCTATGAAACATGCCATTTGCACTGTAACATAGTTATGATAGGAACATGTCTCTGTGAATTCTTTGACCATGAGTATAGTCCTTTCGGGAAAGGAGGTCATTATGTTGATTCTATGGGGAAAAGCTCAGGCCACTGGATGGATCAAGGAAGATGGTGCAGACTTCACTGTAGAACCACAGTCTTGGCAGGAAGCACTCCACTTCCCAGGTGTTGGATGCTCGGTTGTAAATCTCCACTTCCACCCCGTAGTCCCCCTCCATACCTTTCCAATGGCCTCCGGTGACAAACAGCTTGCCATCCAGCGACACCAAGCCGCCATTCTCATGCAGCATGTGGAGAAGTTGGACCTGAAGAGCGGGAGAAGTCAAAGGCAAATTAACAGGAGAATAAAACATAGTTTTTCTATAATACTGTTAAATTAGCATTGATTCGAGGGATTGCATTGCTGTATTATGACTATAGTCAGCAGTGATATATAAACCCACCTTCTGCCACATGTTCACCTCCGGATCATAACAGTAGACTTTCTTAGTGTTATCAGCAACCAGATATATAGTTCCATCCACACAGACAGAACGAGGAGAGGACAAATACTTAGGGATGAAGGGCGAACATATGCTGATCCAGCTATCTAGAAAAAAAAAAATTGTAGAAAAATGAATTGGGGAAAGTGAGCCATGTTTAGATTTCTATACAATATCCAAGACTCAAAATGGTGAGAAATAAATGAAACATAGTGAATGCATTTGCAAAACATTTTTTTAATAGTTGTAATTTAATTTAGCAAATCTCTAAAAAATGGCAGACTCATCGGAGACATGACGTTTGCTTTGATCATCCTTACCTATAACAGGGTTATAACACTGCATGGCCAAAGCATTGTACTTCACAGCGCACGAGCCAATCACATAGAGCTTCCCATGACACGCTGTGGCGGTGAAGTTCGTCACATATTTTAAGGCGGGACATGTCAAGGCCCAAGTGTCGTTGTATGGGTCATAATGCTCAACTTCAACCCGATCTGATGTTGTACCTAAAGGAGGGAAATGTAAGTAACAAGCGATGAGGTTAAATTATGGTCTCATAAAATGTAAACTAATACTTGCATTTAAAGATGTGTTTGTGGAACATGGCCAACTATTTAACCACAAAGACGAAATGCAAGCAAATTCTTATAAATTATCACCGCAGAGGTAAGCCATTCAGGGCAGATGAGCTACTTGACTTTATCAAAGTTTTCCATTGCACTGCAGGTTTAATTCACCACATACAGGGCTGTTTATTTTCTTACCTCCAATGACGTAAATCTCCCCGTTGAGCGTTGCCGACGCGTGGTTAGTCCGAGGCCGGAGCATGGGTGCCACAGTAACCCACCTCCCCTCTCTTGTGATGTACTTCCAGGTCTCAGTGGTCGACCAGGTGTTGGTATTCGAACCTCGCGAGCCCCCTGTCAGACAGACAAGAGCACTTTGTCAAAAGTCTGCCGACTTTTCGCATTCCTCACATGAGAAACAAAAGAGATCTGCTCAAAACCATTTATCATTACTTCTTCTCCTTTACCGATTAAGTTTCTGTATTTTAAAGGGTTGCATAGACTTCACTCACCTGTGACATACACATCATTGTTCAAGGACACCATTGAGTAGCCCCACTTGTTAGGGTTGGGGAAATTAGGAAGCTCATGCCACTGCTCTACAGAAAAAAAGAAAAGGGAGTTCATGTTTTAGTATCATTCAGAAAGTGAGGGGAAACTGGATCACATTTTCACAAATACAGTATGCAAAGGAGAAATGTATACCAGGGAAATTAGGCAAAGAGAAACATCCTCAGGGACCAAGTAAGGTCAAGAAAGAAAGAAACAGTTAACAGATACAACTTATCTGGCACAGCCCATGACATTGTGGCTAGAGCTGTCATGCTTCCACATGAAACCATAAACTTTAGAATGAGATGCAACCATCTTTTCCTTAACACCCCATATGAAAAACACGGACATGGATGCCGTCTCCCAGCTCTGCACAATGAAATCCTCATTTGACGAACTGAGAAGACGATCCAATTTTGTCACATCCAGAACGCATTCCTGCAGAGCCGTTTTTCTGTCAACGCTATATTTAACGACCATACGACACATCTGCCAGACTGTTCAGACGAATCAGACATTTCCCAACAAATTTCTTTTGCTGAATGGATTCTGCACTTAAACAAAATTGGAAATTATAATGTGGGCAAAAAGTGCTTGTACTTGTCTTTGTGTTGTAGAAGGCACAGTTCTTGTGCAGCTCTCTTTGCAGTCTTGGATCTCTGTCCTCATCTTCATCTGAGCCATCTGAGTCATCTGAGTCATCCAGTGAACGACCTCCCATTACAAACAGCACTTCCTGCAGGTTTGGTTGTGGACTCTGAGAGCTGAGTCTGTCCATACATTCTGGTGCCAAATCCATTTTCTAGAAAAGTAGAAGTCATGATTTTGGAAATCTACTCAGACTGAGCAAACAAAGAGAAAAGAAAGAGTAAGTGTGAGCTCACTAACCTCTCTGTGAATTTTTCCACAGCCTCTCTGCAGCTGGGTGAGGCCTGCACCAGGCTGTCTTTCAGCAGGGTGTCAGCCAGGTAGTCCAGGCTGAGTAGAGAGAGACGGGACAAGGTGAGGAGTTCAGGGAGGTGGCAGAGCCGAGACTCCTTGTGGTGCCCGACCCATTTCAGTATGGCCTCCACGCGGGTACACTCTGACCGGATCTGTAGTCCTTCGTCGGAGAGACAGGCAACCAGTCTGTCTTTTCCCAATGGTAGAAACTCCTCACTTTGTTGTACAGCCTCAAAGTTCTCCAAGAGGAAGGCCCACGCTTTGGCCACCACCTCAGGGCAGCCATGGATCGCCCCAAACTCCAGGATTCCCAGGCAGTTGGTTGCATCAATCTGGTGCTGGAGGTATCGGCTGCACACGGCTCTCACTGTCTGGAACTGCAGCTGGCTGGAGGTGCAGATCAAACCCTCCACATTGCTTTGGTTGATGGTCAGTTTGCCTGTGTAGGCAAAGTCCAGCAAGCAGCTGAGTATGTCAGGATCAACATCATGAAGCTCCACACGTGCAGCTATGCTCTCCACAAAGTCCCCTGTGAACATGCAGCGGAAGTACGTGCTGCAGAGGGCCAACAAGCCGCGGTGACAGGGGAAGTCCCGACCCCCTGCGCTCAGTGTTACATCGACCAGTTTGGGGTGAGAGCAGAGGGAGCGCAAGCCCTCCAGGATGCTCTGAGAATGCGAGGACAAGCAGAAGTCCAGGTCATCCACATTCCGCACCATGGCCGACTTCAGTTCAAAACGTAGGTCAAATCGTCTTTTAGCAGGGATGGTCAGAAACAGAGTTTAGAGCTCACCTGCAAGTGTTAAACAAAATAAATAAATATATTAAAATAATAAATTATTGTCAAAAACCTGTTTAAACAATGTTGCCATAACTTCAGCATGAAGTACAACATCCTTTTCAACAATCTTTTTAAGTAACTGCATCACACAGATGGCGTGACCACAAAATGGTCTACAGGAATAGTTTGTCATTTATTACTTACAAAAAAGATATCTTTGATTTTACAATAAAATAATTAAATTAAGTTTCAATTAAAAAATAATGCAGTTTTGTATTATGGTGCAAATAAAAGAAAGGCCTAAAAGGGAAATGAAGAGAATTGTAGATACATTTTGAGTATTTGAGTTTAGAACTTAGAAAACTATTTCAGAAACAGTGACCTTTCAGATTTGACAAAAAAGTAGCTTGTCTTCTCAAGTGTAGCATCACCATGTTCTTCCAAGGACTACAAAGTACTTTTGGCTCTTGATTAGTACAGTATGAGAGAATAGTATTACTCTGATCTCCTCAAAAGCGAACAATAAATTACATTTCCTCTCATCAGATACTGTGAAATTAAATAAGTAACCAACAACAAACTCACCACAGAAGCACAGAATGGAAATAATGGCTCATCCTTCCAGTAAAAAAGCAGTTTGTGGCTGAGCAGCTGGTTAGATCAACACGGAGTGGGCAGCATGGAGAAAAGCTTTTGCCAAGTCATTGGGACGGGCTGCCTGTCGTCGAGTTATTTTTAGGTCTGACAGTGACACTGTGCTGAAGTAGATTCCAAACAACATCATGCATGGGAGGCACAGCTGCTGTTACAGGCACATATTTACCATTTTCTCAACAGGCCTGGACTCTCGCTAAGGAGATATATGAGGTAGCACCAACTCTGTTGTGTTTTGTGCTGTATGTATGTATCTCACACGCCTAGAATGTACACCCCCCTCAAAATTTTTGTAAATGTTTGATTATATCTTTTTCATGTGACAACACTGAAGAAATGACACTTTGCTACAATGTAAAGTAGTGAGTGTACAGCTTCTATAACAGTGTAAATTTGCTGTCTCCTCAAAATAAAACATCACACAGCCATTCATGTCTAAACCGCTGGCAACAAAAGTGAGTACACCGCTAAGTGAAAATGTCCAAATTGGGCCCAATTAGCCATTTACCCTGTCTGGTGTCATGTGACTCGTTAGTGTTACAAGGTCTCAGGTGTGAATGGGGAGCAGGGCTGTTTAATTTGATGTTATCGCTCTCACACTCCCTCATACTGGTCACTGGAAGTTCTACATGGCACCTCATGAACCTCAGGATCTGAAAAAAAGAATTGTTGCTCTACATAAAGATGGCCTAGGCTATAAGTGTTATGAGTTGTAGTTTTCCCTGTGAGTTTGAGTTTTTGCCATTGTTTCATATGTCTTCTTGCCTGTTTCTCTCGTTCCTTGTCCTTAGTAGTTTATGTCTCGTCTCTCATCTTAGTTCTTGGTCCTGTGCTTTAGTTCAGTGTTTTCTTTATCGGTGTACTTCTGTATGTTCTCATTATGGTCTGTCTTAGTCCTTAGTCTTTTATTTCCATGTTTTAGGGCAGTCTTGTCTCCTGTTTGGTCCCGTCTCTGTCTGTGTCCTGATCTTTTCATGTTTTTGTGTTTTACTTTGGTAGATCTGTCCTTGTGTGTTCCTGTGAACTTTACTTCCTGTTTATTTTGGTAATCTTCTGTACCTGGTGTCCTTGTCTAGCTTTGTCTGATTACCTGATGTATCTCAGCTGTGCTTCCCTCCCTGCTTGTTAACGTGTGTATATATTGTCCTCAGTTTTCTTCAGTCTTTGTCACGTCCTTGTATTGTCTGCGTCGTTTGTGTCTTGTTGAGTGTCCCGCCTTGTGCTCCGTTTTCCCTGTTCTGGATTTCCCTGTGTTTTTGGATCGTTCCTTGTGTTTTTGGATTACCTTGGTTTGGACTTTGCCTCAAGCTCCTTGTAAGCCTGTTTCAGTTTAGTTTTGAGTTAATAAATCTCCTTTTGAACTGCATCCTCCCCTCGCCTCGCCTTTGTCTGCATTTGGGTCCTCACCTCAGTCTGCACTCAGCACCCCGACCCGTGACAATAAGAAGATAAGAACCTGAGCTGCAGCACGGAGGCCATGACCATACAGCTGTTCAACAGGACAGATTCCACTCAGAACAGCCTCGCCATGGTCGACCAAAGAAGTTGAGTGCATGTGCTCAGCATCATATCCAGAGGTTGTCTTTGGGAAAGAGACGTATGAGTGCTGCCAGCATTGCTGCAGAGGCTAAAGGGGTGGGTGGTCAGCCTGTCAGTGTTCAGACGATTCGCCGCACACTGCACCAAATTGGTCCTCCCAGAAGGAAGGCTCTTCTAAAGATGATGCACAAGAAAGCAAACAGTTTGTTGAAGACATGCAGACTAAGGACATGGATTACTGAAACCAGGTCCTGTGGTCTGATGAGACCAAGATAAACTTTTTTGGTCCTAATGGTGTCAACTGTGTGTGGCGGCAACCAGGTGAGGAGTTCAAAGACAAAGTGTGTCTTGCCTACGGTCAAGCATGGTGGTGGGAGTTTCATGGTCTGGGGCTGCACGAGTGCTGCCGGCACTGGGGAGCTACAGTTCATTGAAGGAACCATGAATACCAACATGTACTGTGACATACTGAAGCAGAGCAGGATCCCTTCCCGTCAGAGACTGGGCTGCAGGGCAGTATTCAACATAATAATGACCCCAAACACACCTCCAAGATGACCACTGCTTGCTAAAAGCTGAGGGTAAAGCTGATGGACTGGCAAACATGTCTCCAGACCTAAACCCTATTGAGCATCTGTGGGCATCTTCAAACAGAAAGTGGAGGAACGCAAGGTTTCTAACATCCACCAGCTCTGTGATGTTGTCATGGAGGAGTGGAAGACGACTCCAGTGGCAACCTGTGAAGCTCTGGTGAACTCCATGCCCAAGAGGTTTATGGCAGTGCTGGAAAATAATGGTGCCCACACAAAATAGTTACATAAGTGTAACTATTTTGTGTGGGCACAAAAGGTGGGGTGTACTCACTTTTGGTGCCAGTGGTTTAGATGTGTTATTTTGAGGGGACAACAAATTTACACTGTTACAAACGCTGTACACTCACTACTTTACATTGTAGCAAAGTGTCATTTCTTCAGTGTTGTCACATGAAAAGATAATCAAATATTTACAAAAATGTGAGGAGTGTACTCACTTTTGTGAGATACTGTTAAAGATATACAGCACGTTGTCTCTCTATGATATGTGCTGTATGTCTATATATGGGTTAAGATAAATGAGGTCTGATTAAAAGTGCCTTAAAATGGTAAGAAAAAAAAGAAGATGTAATGTTGGAGAAATTAGTCTTTACAATGGGGTAATATTAAATAACCAAGGTCAGCTTTACAATAAAATAAACACATTACACAAGTATCTGTGTAATGATTTATTTTGTAATAATGCCACAACTGGTCCTATTTCTGACAGATCATGGATTCTAGGCTGTGTTGCGAATATTTACCATTAACTGCTTTCTTAACATGTTAGTGCCCTCTGCACTCTGGCATTTGAGTTATGGCTGGGTATGGTTTGCAGCGTGTTGCCAATTTGATACCTGAGTTTGAATAGCAGACCCAAAATCTTTTTTTTTTTTTATAAATCCTTTATAAAACTTAACAACAAAGTCCAAACTTCTCAAATGTATTTCAGGTTAATGTTTTAACACAAAAATACAGTATAAAATTAACAAAATTATAATTCAAATCAGGCAATATCTGATCAAAAGTAAACAAGGCTAAAAATCTGGCTAAGCATTCTGTGCTAGCTTTCGGTACTCAATAGCTGACTATTACAACAATTCAGTTCACAAATCAAACAGTATTTAGGTGTGATACCCAGCCCTTACATCATCAAACTACAGACAATACAAAAATATCAAAAAGATGACACAAGAAACTACTCAAAATCAAAAATCTCTGCCTCTTTCTCTTTCCAAAAAGCAAAACTACGGTCGATGTATTTACAAATTTCTTCATTGCTGAAACTGGAAATGTCAGTTCCACTGTGGGGCATCCCCTCATCAGGTGTAGGTGTCTGCACAATGACTTTAGGGACCTGTCTAACCTCTGGGAGGCTATGTTTTACCACTTCTACTGTGCTTTCAGACTGACTCACAGTGTTTCCAAAGAACTTTACTTTAATGTCCTCAAAACCGTCCTTCCACTCACGGTTTCCAGCTTCAATGTCCTGTATGACAGCCTTATGAAAGTCCCTGACCAGCTCCCAGGGAAAGCTCCCCACATGATCGAAAACCTCAAAACACAGCAGGTGCCTCATTTTACGTTCGTCCACAGGCAACTCCAACTCCAGGATGTGAAAGTAGCCAAGCATGAAGAGATCTAGGGTCAGGTTGTCGTATTCCATCAGCACGCCATCCAGACGAGGTAGGAACTGCTCTGGGGAGTAGAGGGCTTTCTGCCTGTGAAGCCTGTGTGATAACACTGAATGGTTACTCAAGATGTATTAAAAAACAAGATGCAAATGGAGACTATAAGCTTAACTACCAAATATTTGCATTTCTTTCTTGCTGAATGAGAGTCAATGATTAACAGCTTTTTAGAAATGTCGTTTTATTTATGTCAGTCGACTAAAAGATTTATCAATTAATCATTTCAGTACTAGAGATAGCATTCCAACCAGAACCTGTACGCTGTTCAGTGGATATTTTTTAAGTTGTATCCTTGACATTTAAAGGGGCTGTATGTAGTTTTCAGCGGCCTCTAGTGGGCCATTTTTTAAGGTTGCAACCACTAAATTCCCAAGCGTGTGCTCGTGTGTGTGTGCACATTTCTTGCAGGCTAAAATCAACACTTTGACATAATATCAGTGGTACAGAGGATAATATGGATCGTGTTAGCTGATGAATTAATGTAGAAAGCCATACAACTATAGCATTTTACAGAGGATAACATTCGCAACAATAAGCTACTGCTACTAAAAGAGGTTAAGAGTCCCATGGAGCTGTGGGGAACAGCAAATTTGAGGTCAATTGTATAAATAAAAAAAGATTTAAAAATACTGGTTAGTGGAGCTGTAACATATGTTTTCCTTTCTATTAACAATATCTTAAAAATTATGGATTTCCATTAAACTTTATGAAGGGGTTGGTTATGGGCAAGGAAGACCTTTTCAATAGTAGCTCATTCTATGAACAAATGTGTCTTTCTGAATGAATTAGTTGTCTTCATTTCAACTGGTCATAAAGTGCTAATAAACACAGTTCCAGCATCCAGCATACCAGAATGTACGGCCATGACATAATAAGTGTGTAGTGTCTAAATCCTTTGACTGTGTGCGTCTGTATAGCTTTTGGGAAATTTGATAAAATTACTGATCAACTTTTGGATGAAACTTTGACACACTGGCATAACGTGAGCACTGCAGGTGGGGTTTTGTGCTTTAATAGATGCCACCTAATGTTAAGAATGTTGTAGAATAGGGATGGACAGTAACTTTGACTAACTAAAAAGTCATACAGCCCTACCTGCGTATTTGTCTGGACGGGACACTGGAGATCATGCTCCTCCAGTTTCCAAGCATCTTGTTGACAGCACTCCTCTGCTTGAAGAAATGTCCCAGAGAACTGTTCATCATCTTCGACTGGGCGCTCTCCTCGCTGCCACGGCGACCCGACCCGGATTTTTCGCCCAACCCGGGGTTTCCACCACTCATCTTCCTTTCTGCTGCATCCTTGCTCTTCAGTGTCACAGTGTAGGCAGATTTCTTCCAGTGGCCTAAGAACAGCACGACTATACGCTCCTTTCTGAGGCTGGTGGTCTCTGAACATTTTCATCATAGTCAATGCCGGAGTCACTGTTCTGGTCTGTTTCTGAGGCCGGACTCAACACTTTGGGCTGTTTGTCTGACTCTGTGGCCTCAAGCTGTGTGGAAGAACTTAACACGACAGCCTCCTCCGGCTCATCTGACAAAGGTGAGTTCTGTGTCTCAAAATTAGACTTAAGAGTCCTTACAGACACTCCGAACTGATGGATTTCATCCTCTATGCTCTCCCTGCGTCCCCTGGTGGAGTTCTGTCTGTCTGGTGTCTGAGAGAACACGGTGATCAGGTCGGTGTTGGGCATCTTGCAGTAGGGCTGGTCTGTCAGGTTGGTCATGAGCAGAGACATGCTCTTTACGATGCCTGAGATGCGGCCGCACCATACAGGTAGAGGAATTTGACTTGTGAAGTTTCTGAATTGTGTGTTGACGGTGATGTTCACTATGGGGGCTGGCAGGATGTGCCTGAGCTCCTCAGCTAGACGAGCGAGCTCTAGCTCGTAGCCTTCACAGTTCCTCTGCATGGAGACATTGGCAATCTGCTGCTCCAGATAGATGAGGTCATCCTCAGCCAGCAACTCACCAGAGGGCCCCAGGATGGCATTGTGGGCTTGGGAATACCTCCAGCTGACTTTGGCATATCTGTTCCCATTTTCCTGTAAGAGGCAAACAGCAGGCAGATAAACATGCAAGATGCCATGTTGAAGAGAGTTTTATTTTTTTTTTTTTACATTTCAAATGGTTTAGGCGTGAGAGGAAAAGAGTAATGATACAGTAAAACTGTGATCCAAACCTCAAAAATATGACTTGTCAAGCAATGTGTTATGCCTTCAGTGATTTGTTATATGCAATTAAAAGTAAATGATGATGGAATTTCCAAGTGTTTTCAAATTTTCAGTAATGCAGATTTTAAATAGCATCACAAAATCAGACCACAATTTTTGCTTTGCTCATTGTGGCCTGGTTAGTCTCAACAAGCATTAGTTTAGGGGGCATTTGATTTGAAGGAGACTGTGCAACATATCACTGACTTTAGGGCTGCAAACTGAACAAAATTGATCAATTATTAAAACAGTTGAGGATTTCATTTTTATTTGTCTGTCGGCACTGACTAATTATGTTGGCTGATTTTGAAACTGGAACAATACAAACTATAGACAGTTTTTATAGTACTAAAAGTAAAAAGATGCCTCAGAGTTATGAGTGTTTGGCCATCACCTCCTTTCTCTGAAGTCTACATGCAAGCCAGCACCTAGTGTGCGTTATCCTTCAGTTCTTTATGATCCACCTGTTACGACATCACATCATGGTGTAAACACTCTCCATAGTTCTCTTGATTAATCAAACTCTACAGCTAAATTTACCAAAGATATGTAAGATTCAGATAAACGTATATACTAATTATTTGAAACTTCTTTCGAGAGGCATTACCTTCCTCCTCTGATCCTCCTCGTCCAGCAGCCTGGCCTGCAGCTGTCTCACCATGACTTGCCTCTTCCACTCAGCAATGGGACGGCCTCTCTCATCGTGAGTGGGCACCAGGTAGTCGATGTCCGACAGGTTGGCCTCCTCAGTGGGCAGGACCACCATCTTGTTCTGCACAGACAATGCTTTGTTAGCTAAGGAAAGGAAGCACTTCCAAAGGAAAGACAGGCATGCAAAACAAGACAGCTTATTGCACTTACTGCTTGTCCAGTGAAGACTCCTGATATCCCTGACTGTTTCAAGGATTTAATGGACTTCATGTCGCCAAGTAGTTTTCTTTCAGGCAGGAGGTTTGCATCAGGCAATATAGTCTTATCAGCAGAGACAGTTATCTCACTCCCAGCAGCCTTGGACTGACTGAAACCCTTAATAACTGAAATACAAATAATATATAAATAAGTCTTTGTCGACGGTAAAAGAGTGATTAACTTAGATAAACAGCAAAGTGTTTCTCACCAGATGTTGCGGTTTGAACCTGCTCTATTCGGTTGACAGCTTTTCTCTCTGGCTGGACAGGTGTGGGTGAAGCAGAAGGAACAGGGAGTTGAGGGTATCTAGCTTGCGGGGACTCCTCACTCTCAGGTTGCTAATTCAGACCCCAAAAAAAGAGGCATGGCCAGGTTGCTTTGGATTATAACGGAAATTGTGAAGAATGGAAAACACTGTGAACAACTAAACTCAGTGTTTACCTTTAAACTATCCATAAGTGTGTTACTGCTGTAACTGTCCCTGCATGTGCTGCTCAGGCAGCCGTAGTAGTCCTCCCTGCTGCACTGCAACAACACGGCCGGCTTTACCTTCACTCCTTCCTCCGCCGGAGCAATTACCTCAATGGGCTTATCTGCACAGGCTGTCTGCAAATATCACGGAGTCACATTTAGTACTATTTAAGACTGCTGAACACCAAATGAGAAATGTATAACTTAGGGTTAAAAGGTTAATGCTCAAAATTCTTCTTCTGACGATCCAAGTATTTGTTTCACAAACTCTTTTTACTGATCCATACCTGCCATCAGTCACATCACATCTACTGTAGTATTCCCCCTGGTCAGACACCTTGGATAAAATAGTTTTTGACAAATCCAAACATGGCATGACTGCAATGAATCTGAGTGTGACCGGGACATGAGATTTCTGTTTGCTGTAAATTTCATGATATTGATGGAACCTCACGTTGTCTGATGTCCCTTCATAGATTTAACTACAATATCATTCAACACCCCCAAATGCTTTTCGAATTCTTCTTAGCCTCTGTTTTTTTTTGGGGGGGGTTGTTTTTTAGCAAACAACAGCTAACAAATCTGGTTTGTCTCTTTAGATGTGACTTTATACTGATTATAATAGACAAAAGTTTTGTATCCCTGCATGTTGTGCAAGTGAATGAGCCGCCACAACCGAAAAAGATTTCTACAACAGATCTAGACTAAGAGTATTTTAGAGTTATGTGATAGGTGTGTGAAAAGTCAAGAGAGCTTTGTAGTAATCTGCAACACAAATCTTTCATTAGTGACACTGTTTATAGGTTTTCTTTACATTGTGACTCATTCTGGACTTAGACTTAGTTCTACTGTGACAGTTCACATCTAATATAAAAACAGTCAAGCGACAAAAAGCGTAATTTTGATATCATATAGGAAAAACACCACCTGAGGAAGGTTATTTCCCTTTCATTTGTTGTCAAAGACACAAATGACACACATTTGCTTTGTAAGTGTGGCAGGTGAATGTAAAGGCATATTACCCAACCAGTCTATGGTAGAAATGGCAGTTACAGTTTGTGGGAGATGGAAAGGTACAGTATTTGGTCAGTTTAACCAGTCACAATTATTTTTATAGTCACATTTGTTTGGACTGATTTCAACAGGTCAGTATGATATGTAGGTGGAAAAGGAGCTTACACCTGAGATCCTTTTCCCAACAAAAAGGTTCAAGTAAAGTATATTAGTTTAAGCATGGAAATGAGAGTTAGGCTGACTTTGTTTTGTCATCAAAATGATTCATTATGCTGGTGAAACAATAATTGAATTCTAAAGAAGGGAATTAACGAATAGGCTAAATACAATTGCTTAAAATGTCTAGTCTGCAATTAACATTCAAAACATTTCAAATCCTAAAGACATGAACTATGAAAGACAAAAGTACAAAACAAGCACATGGGATAGCGAGCAACCTTGAATAATTGGCAGCATTTCACACCACTCTAGTGGGGGATGTAGGATGTATGGAAACATTTAGATCCCCTTTAATGAACCTGCGTTGTCCTAATGCACTCCATGCAGAATGCATATCAAATTCAGCTCTCCAAGGACATTATTAGTAACCAAAACATCAAAGGCAGCCCTAATATGCTGGTGCATGCTGTTGTGCTTTCTGTCCATGAGGTGGTCCCTGCCATTTCCTCTCACACGGCACTTTGAAGTTGAACAGCACGAAATATGCTGTGACACTGCTTAGGCGGAGGAATAAACTTCCCCGAAGTTGTGCAATCCATAAACAGATAAACAAGGGCGCTGGGAAAAGAGGAGGGGGAGCCTGATTCCTTTGTGACCCGTCTCATAACAGTTCAATGTCCTAGAAGCTATTATGAACCGGTCCTTGTGTGTGTGTGTGTGTGTGTGTGTTTAATTAGACCCAGTGGCCAGAATGCATTTGGTTTTCATCAGAAACCCATCACAATTGCCACGCAGATATAGATAGCCTAGCCCTGTTTTGGACTGGATCCACTCTCCCTCTATCAAAGACCACAAAGAGCCCCATCACTAAAGATTAGGAGCCAAGAGTTAAGAAACAGCTACTCAGTGCTGTCTCATTGTCAGACATGCAGCACCAGTAATCTGTGGTCCCCGTGGGTTGAGCCATGAGAGAGCTGAAGTATTTCAAAACACTGTGTATATTAAAAAAAAAAAAAACATTTCTTGTAATTCTGAGCTCTGAAATCAATCATAAAAACAACCTGCTTCCACATGAAATGTTCATGTTCTTGGTGATAAATTGCAATGTGGAATGTATACAGCGGGTGTACATTATACACAGAACACTATAGTGTAAATACATGTCCACTCACATGTAAAAATACTCTCAGGTTTCCTCCACGGAGGTAAATGCTCAAGAGGCTGAGAGACGGAATGTTTTTGCCAACATTTACAGCATTTTTTTTTTGTATCCACTGTAGCTTAACAAGACAAATGACAATATATGTCTACTTCATACTGGAAGACTGCAACAACTACTGGATCAGAAAACAATATGTAGAAACAGTGCAAGAGCCAAAATAGGTAGAAAAATCATGTCCAACAAAAAACAACAATGACAACATATAATAAGGTCATGAGCCTGGAGTATTAGTCATGCCTAACCGTAAGAGGCCACAACTGATCAGAAAATAGGTAAAACACTGCCAAAACAGCTGCCAGCTAGGGCTTTTTTAACTGAACTTTCCTTTCATTTTACAAAACTAATTACTCAGCCCGTCCAGTCACTTATATGAACAAATGCTCAAAGAATAACGTAATAAAGCATAAAAAAAGAGCAAAATCAAGCAAAAGCAGCATAAAAAGTAGAACAAACAGTGAATATGATCAATGACTCACCCTATAACTTACTAACCTTGAACAATTCTCCCAGTGCACACCGCTGTGACTTCACTGTACAGTGAAACTCCAGAGGCACGACTTGTGCAATGCGCCCGCTCTGTGTGGAGGATGTGACACTATCGTAAGATCACCAACCACTCGTTTGACACCATCATCAGGATCTCCGCCAGTGGCCAAGGGCCGCCAGGCAATAAACAATAAACTCTGATCGGAGAATGTTGTTAATAATTAAGGGAAAGGATAGGGTGGCCGGTAATGTCGCTAACGCATGGACAAACCAATGGCCACGTTGTTGCACGAAGGGAGGTATCAGCGGAAGACTTGTCAAAGCAGCTGGAAAAGAGACATTTTATCCATGCGCGTTCAGGTGCTTTTTCCACTTGGGACAATTGAATGGAAGAGGTAATTCATCAGGCTTTTTTTATTGTGAGGGTGGGGGTCGAATCCCTCGGTCAAATGGGGCAGTGGAAAGACAATGTGACACCAAAAGCTTAAATAGATGGGTTTGACTGTTAATGAGTAAAAGTTGACAACGACAAACGAAGTGCTACGACAAAACTGTGGCCACATTTTCAACATTTGACTGAACATTATGACTGAAATCCTCCATGAATTCACCAAGTTCCTGATGAATATCATGTCCGCCTCCTCAAAAGTGATGCATTCCAGCATCCTTGGTGGAGAGACAAACAGCAAAAAGATGGCTGCAACTAACAGTCACCGCAAGATAGTTCTCTCTATTAAATGTTTCCCAAAGCCCAAGTTGACCTGTTAATATTGCTTGTTTATATATTTTAACACCTTAGCATTACATACTTTTAAAGTTGAATACATAGGTATTACAGGGTGTGTGGGCAGATGATAGTTTTAATAGTACAGTGAAATAGCTCCCCATCTGTGATAAACATATAACTGTGATGCAGAGCTTTCAGAGAGATCAAGAGCCCTGATGTGAAAGAGGATTGTGGGCTTCATCAGAAGCATATCTTCAGATTATTTTATCTCTGATAAAAATGAAGAACACAATAAGCTCATTAGACAGCTCTCCTGCGATAACGCTGATAGGATGTTTTAATGAGCGCAGATGCAAAAACCTATTCAAGCATGTGTTTTGCTTCTCGTTGCAAAAAAACAATGCGGACATTTTGACAAGTACCTAAAAAACACAGTGATGATAAGACGACAGTGTGTTTCCTCGGAAAAAGTCTTCTAAAAATACCACTCCCAAACAGCCGTGTCTTCGGCCTGATCGCGGTAAATGGAGAGCAGAAGCCACAAGTGTGTGTGAAGTGAACCTCACGCCACCCACTGTTTATTTGATTGCAGCTGTTCCTAAGATGCGAGATGAGGAAGAGCGGTTGACAGCGCTGAATGAGTCTGACCTCATTGTGAGCGATCCAAACATGCGGATAGGCCAAATCCACAGCTCTCTCCGGTCAATGTCCCAACCCATTTAGGTCGCTGCTCGGAAATGAGATTATCTGACTGACACTTAAGAACCGAACCTGCGATCTACGCAGCACTTTACAAACCTGAAACACCACCAGAAATGTAATTAAAGCATGTCTACTTGTACGATTCATCTTCGGAACAGTAGGCTTCAAAGCATTAGTGTGCTCTCCAAACATGAGGATTTAAATCAACTGACAGCTATTTCAGGTTCTCTATCAGATGACCTCTTTGTTCACATCAAGCCTTAAGTTTGTGTGTCCAATTCATACGTTGCCAAGGAACATGATACATCATTCTGTCTGCTACCAACATTACACAGAATCCAGAGGTGACAATCATAGCACTTCCAAGTCCCTGGAAAAAACATGACCCACAATCAAACGTGTGTTTGAAGCCAATGACATCCTGCTCTCAGAGTCCACAGAGGGATAGAGTTGCCGGTTCCAGGCATCAGAATGGTGAAAACGCTGAAACTTAAGCTTGTGGATCTCATAACGGGCTCAGCCCCTGGGCCCTCCACCTGAGCCACTGGAGAGGGGTAACTGATAGGCCCTTAGCTGGCGGCGGCTCCGGCTGCGTTCTACGTCGTAGCGGCCCCTGCGCTAATTAGCTCTCCATTGTTGATGGGATGGATTATTTCTGAAGGGGAGCTCGGCAGCAACGCCTCGCTGGCTCCCTATCACCCACCTCTTCATGTATGAGTGCAGCTCTTCTCCGCTGACTTATTCATGGATTCTATTGGCCGACAGTTGTCATTACTCCGTGTACATCGCTGTGTAGTCAATGGTATAGGCGGCGAGTGAAGTGTGATAGGGAGAAACAACAATAGGCTGCAGGTGGACAGCTGTGACGCTTTAAGGTTCAACAAGTCTGCTGACAGAGTGGTCCACATAGGCTCTTTCAGTTACCAGTATGCTCTGTTTCCTATTTAAAATCAACTCCACAAGCTCAAATTTCAGTATCAGTATCAACTGTAATCCTCTAAAACTAATTATTTTGAAGCTCTTTAAAAGAAAAACAAACAAATCAGTCATTTAAAGAGGCCGCACACTGACTATTTATTTGAGTTAAATGCAGGCCAGTTTTTGCTGTATTGGCCCTTGACTTGAACAGGCAACACAAGCATAAACAAGGTGTTAACAATAAAATATTCATCAGTCACATTAAGGTGTGTCGTGCTTTCTGCACAAAACAAAAGAGCTAATCTCAGAGAGTCCTCAGCGGCAAAGTGAGAACGAAGAATCTTCTCCAGCACTCACGGCACCACCGCATATAATGCCTTATTAAAACACAAGCCATCATCCATCACTTTCTTAGACCTTTTAAACCGAGAGCAAAGCAATCAGGCTGAGTGGACGAGAACAGCACTGGAGAAGGACAGGCCTGACCTGAGTTAAATACACGTCACAAATTAAGAAAATGATTCACCGAGGTTCCGAGATCTTCCAGATGTTTGCTGTTGACCGCACTACACAAACTAGCTTTGATTTTCATGCCAAAGCAAACAGCTGGGCAGTGCTGACACAAAGGGAGGATCCAAAGCAGAGAAATGTGTAAACTATAATATACTGTAGGTGTGTGTGTGTGTGTGTGTGTGTGTGTGTGTGTGTGTGTGAGTGTGTGTGTGAGGGAGAGAGAGAGAGAGAGAGAAAGAAAGAGAGAGAGAGCGCTTACTTTTATCTCCACGGCACAGAGATATCTGGCACATTCATGGTGTCCATTGTACTCTGCCAAGTCAGCTGCTGTGAACCCATCAATATCTTGGTCTGTAGGGTTTGCATGATTGGCCAACAGGATTTTACAGCACTGAGAGAAGGAATAGGACAATTTAGCAGACCAAGAAACAGCAATATGTATCAAATATTGCATTATGAAGCAAGTTCAGTATATTTAGATAAGATAAGACAACAACAAAAGAAAATGTGAGAAAATAAGTTGCTTCCAACCTCCAGCTCTCCATTCTCTGCAGCATCATGAAGTGGGGTCCCTCCCCAGTAATCCTTGATGACCTTGGAACCCACGTGAAGCAGCCTCTCCAAGATGCAATAGTGCCCTCTGCTGGCAGCAAAGTGCAGAGCAGTCGCTCCTTCTCTGTCCTGGCTGGACAGGTTGACATCAGTGCAGGTCACCTGTTTGGGGTAAATGAAAAAGGATCAAAGTTAGGATTGAAAAGACATCTAGGAAACACTTGCTGTGCTGCTATACTGACCAGCCACACAACCACAGCCTGGTGGCCCATGTGAGCAGCGGCATGCAGGCAAGTCATGCCATCGTGGGCCCTCAGGTGGACGTCAGCCCCGCAGTCGTTCACAAGGTACTCTACCAAATGCAGGTGCCCTTCCTGGCAGGCCAGATAGAGCGGGGTAGCACCAGTGCCTGTCTGGTGGTTCACACACCTGTACCCCAACACACATCAACAACGAGGTTAAGTTCCAATCATCAGGCATTATATTTTTAAAAACATGTTGTCAGCATCAGGACGTAAATGATGCTAAAAAACATCTGCCACAAACACATTTTAGGTTATATTAGCCACAGTAGGCTTAACTCTTTACCAATGGAATCTAAACACATGACAGTATAACAAGAAAATATATTATATCTCAGTTGTTGAAACTAAATATTAGCATTGGTATTGCCTGAAATGAATAAAAGTAATTGACTACACTACAGCAACCAAGGACGTCACTTTGTGCAGAAAAGTGGTGGGGACTTAAAGGTCAGAGATTAGGGGTGTGACAGAACACTTTGGTCACGAGAACAGATGAGAAGATACTTTAACACTATTTTAAAGAAATATTTAATGCTGAAATATATGAGTGGGGGGCTTGGTGGGTCCTCCCCCCCAAAAGATTTCAAGCATTAAACTCTTAATTTACTGCATTCTAGAGCCATTTTTTACACCAATTTATGTTGTAAATGTCTTTATTCATATGAAGGGAAACACAAAAATTCAGGTGGGCGGTGACAATTCAAAATCTAACAATATTATGGAATATATTGCAGTAATCAGTTATTTCAAGTTATCAATATAATAATCAAGTTATTTTCTTGGACAATGCACATGTGCACATGTGTTCCTATATTTAAATTGTACTGCATGTTTTCTTATTGTGCAAACCTTTCTCAAAGCAATTTCACTTATTATTTTACATTTCGTAACATTTCTTGTTTCAAGCTATTTTTCAGAACAATTTTAACAAATGCTTTCAAAAAGCGGTGGGGACAAAATCAGCTGTTTCAAAAAGTGGCAGGGACATGTTCCCAGCATCCCCAATGTAAATGACACCTATGACAGCAACAGCTTCAGTACTGTAAAACCACAATCAGCAGCACAAATACATGCACCTGAACAATGCAACGCTTGGAAAAACATAAAAATGCAGTTCCCTTGTCATTACGTGTTAATAGCATTAACAGCAGATAACAGATACAGGATGTGCTGAATCGTATATGCTTGCACTCTTTTAATCTGAATTTTTCTGTTATGTTGGACATGACATGAGCAAACTATCAAACCCATATAAGTGGCAGACACTTTTATCCAAAGCGACATAAATTTGAGGAACAACATGTAAGCATCAATAAAGCATCAATACAGTAAGAGATCTACAAGTGACAATAGATACTAGTAAGAGCAATTCCCACGTATGGCATCTTCAATGGGGAAAGTACCCACGGAAAGAAGTAAGAGTTAACGAAATAGTGCAATCAATACTAGAGAATTTAGTATGGGAAGCATCCCCAGCTGTTGGAAATGTGTTGGTCTGTGTGTTTTTAGATGCTTTGCAACATATCTGATTATAATAAATGATTTTCAGATACTCTAGTTATCACTGAAAATAGACTCTAAAACTTTAAAATCAATTCAAAAACAAAACCAAAGTCAGTATAAAGATGCTGATGTTGGCATCACATTATTTGCTCCAGCAAGAATCCAAAAGGAATCTTACACTTAGGATATAAAATAAGGGTCAAAACCTGTTTGGTTCTTGTCATCTGTCAAGACTGTGAGACACTGCATGTCTGCATTTATATTGACATACATACTACAAAACCACAAGGCTGACATGTGACCTACAGTGTCTATGCATGTATTATTCACAGGTTACTGATGGTCACATGTGAGAATCTGACCTTGCCATTTTGCCATTGTGCAAATTACAGTCGTAAAGGAGATGAAGCAGGAAGAGCAACATATCTTTATCTGCACTTTACTAAGTGCCACTGTCTCAGGTTTAGATGGAGGAGAGATGGGATTCAAGGGGAGATTAACATTTAAATGTTCACCATCAGGAGAAGCCCCATGCCATAATCATTTTGTTTAATTATGAGCCATGTCAAAAAGTGACTGATAACATGATAAAAATGTGATTTTATGTAGAAATAAATTTATTGGAGATACATTAGACAAAGGACAGGTAACAACAAAACATATAGTCGCACCCAAAGCTGTATCTTTACTCTCTAGTTGTGGTTGTCCTTGTGGCGCAGATGTTTAATCAGTGACTGTGAAAAACAGGCGTGCATGCTTAGGTCCACTAACCCAGAGATTCTGGGGGTACTTCTTTGTAGGGGTAATATAGAAAAATAGTTGAAATAATTAACTGAAAGTAATAGGTAAACAGTTAAATTTGTTAGCTAAAACTAAATTTTAAGAAGAAACGTTAATGGATAAATGTTTATATGATAAAGGTCAGTTGAAATAGCCTAAAGTATGGGTATTACTGCTATATAGCTATAAGTAATGGATACAATTTGAAATAGCTAAAAGTAATGGTAAATGGACTGTACTTGTAAAGTGCTTTTGTAGTATTCTGACCACTCAAATCACTTTACACTATCTGTCACATCCATCCCTGGTATTCAAACACTGATGACACATCAGAAACATAAACTAATACATTCACACCCACCAACGCCGTAGCCACCAGGAGCAATTTGGGGTTCTGCACAAGGACACTTTGACAGTAAAACTCGAGACTGGGGGAGCCGACCTCCACCGACCTTCTGATTAGTGGATGACCCGCTACCTCCTGAACCACAGCCGCCACCAGTGGATAAAGGGTTGAAGCAGATTAAGCTCAGTGGCGGTTCTAGACCAGTTTTATTAAGGGGGCCAGGCTGGGGCCGGTTGTTTTGTCAGAGGGGCCCATTCAATCCGGGACACAAGGGCAATGTTTTCAAAATGTCTTGTTTATATATAATGTAATGTTTTAGTATATTTCAGTAACTTACAGTTATTATTTTCAGTAACAGGATCTTTTCAGTAACTTAGTTATAATTTTATTAAATTACATTACACAAAAAAACATTCCTGTTAACTTTAACTCAAGTTACAGAACATTCTTTGATGCAACACTTCTTTCTAGGGCTTAATGAACAGTATCAGCTCTAGTGTACGAGACTTTCTCTGGATCCCAGTTTGTATTTTGTATCCCACTATAACTTTTGTTAGGAAACAACACACTTCTCCATATTAGTCCTGATGTGAAGTACACACAAAATAAAATACTTGATGGTAGGCAATCATCTGTGCATTATGGAAGGGGATACATATTTTGGCAGACTGCGTGTCCAGCCAGGTAGGACCAGTAAGCTACTGTTATAACTGTTTAAATGCAATGCATTATTAAATTGTTATGATAATAATTTACCCTCAGAACAATATCCAGCAATATCCAAAGGAAACATGAAGTACAAGGAGAAAATATTCTACAATGCTACATTCAGTTTAATGTACATTTCATCGCAAGGAAGATATTACTATGATCACTGTTGACCAGGGCTATTCAATTACAGATTCAATTGGGCCAGATTTTAAAACCAGAACACAGAGATGGGCCGGCCATTTTCTCACGAGTTGGGATCATTAGGATTTTATTGACACACTTATATTGGTAATCCTTATTGGTTCAGTTCTTTATTGATGCTCTTATCAGTCCTATTTATTACTAAATAATTGCATATTATTAAAAAAAATTTACATTTTTATTAACTAATTGTTTCTAAAGCAGCAACATGATTTACAACAGCAAAGTCACTAATATCTCACTAGAAACAAATCTAACATATCAGTAAAATAAATCCTATTCCTGACATCAACATACTGAGTGAAGTTTAGAAAGAATGAACAACTCAGTCCCTCCTGTCCTCCTCCTCCTTCTGCTGCTGCTGCTGGTAGAGAGGAGGGCTGGTCTGTTTCTACCAGCTGCGTTTATAATGTGCCATATTTTAATGTACGTGGCAAACTAAGCTGAACAGTTACTAAAGACAGTGCAGCAAAATTCTGTACGCAGTTTAACTCAACTAACAAATCGTTCTCGATTGACTGTGATACAAATAACCTAGTTAATTTATTTAATTCCTCATGCTCGTCCACCTTAGATTTTATAGCCCCTCTGAAAGCTAGACCTAACACCAAATCTGCTCAGCAGCCCTGGCTAAATGACTCTATTAGATACAGGAACGTAGAAAAGCCGAGTGCAGATGGAAGAAATCTGGTCTCCAAGTACACTTCATAGCTATGAAAGTTTTTCATCTTTTAATCTGCAATAATACAATGGTGAAAGATGCTAGAACACACTATTTCTCTACTCTCATCATTTCCAACAAGCACAATCCTAGATGCTTCTTTAACACTGTTAATCTCTTAGTAAATCCTACTCCTCCCTCTGCTTTGGCTGACAGCGAGTTCCTTGCTCACGTTATGACAAAGGTGGGAAAAATAAGATCTAGCATTAGCCCCTTTCTAGATGTGGACCACCCAGCTCAGGATCATTGGAGCTACTTCTCCCCAACCAATTTATTGGAACTCACTGAGACTTTGTCAAAGATGAGGCATCCACCTGCCTCTAGTATATTATCCCTACAAAATTTTTATTCAAATCATGGACAGCCTAGGTTCCTATTTGCTCTTAATCTTAAACAGCTCACTGTCATCTGGTTGTGTTCCAGATTTTAAATGTGCTT
>NW_024041140.1:0-6472 GCF_014851395.1 Micropterus salmoides
CTCGTGGGAGGTAAGGCTCTGTTATAGCCTACTGAGAAAAGAGGTGGATGCAAATTTCGGCAGGTAGCCTACAATATCTGTTTTGCCGAATTATGCAATTCACTTCTTGTGGTCCTTTTAGGACACTTTGCTGTTTGAATGCTGTTAACGCCACATAATAATATATTAACGATTCTTAACGTTCATAAAATATATACGGATCATTTATCACTATTGATGAACCCCACCAAGAATAGTATAGCGTTTAAAAGCAGAACTTTAATGCATTTTCCTACAATTCTCGGCAGGCATGCAAAATTCGGCATAACACCTGACAGTCGACTGCTACTACCCCAGGAAAGGGGTCTACAATCCAAATAATTTTGAAAATCAAAATATCGGCTTATAAATCAGCTCTTGGGCTGGTGGTACAGTGGTTAGCACCATCGCCTCAAAGCAAGAAGGTTCAAACCCTTCATCTCTACCTTTCTGTGTGGAGTTTGCATGTTGTCTGCCTGGGTTCTCTCTGGGTGCTCTGGCTTCCTCCCACTGTCCAAAGACATGCTAGGTTGATTGGTGACCCTAAATTGTCCTTAGGTGTGAGTGTGACTGCGATGGACAGGCGACCTGTCCAGGGCGTACCCCGCCTTTCGCCCTATGTAAGCTCCAGCCCCCTGCAACCCTGTACGCAGGATAAGCGGTTGATGATGGATGGAAATCCGCTCTTTTTCATTTTAATATCAGCATCGGCACCCAAAAACCCATATCAGTTGGACCTTTTTAACATTATCCGTTGAGAGGGTTTAATTATACAGTTAAGTGGGTTAAAAGGTTAAATTGCAACCCAAAAACACTACAGTAGCAAAATTTAAATGGCATTCAAGTGACATTTTCCACCATATAATCAGCAGCATTTCAGTGCAGCGTTGTTGACACTCAGACAGGAGTGTCTGCAGTGTAATGAAACAAGTGAATAAGCTGTGTGAGTGTGTGGCAGGGCAGAGCGCCTGCTTCACACAGGGCACTAATGAACTCAGAGGGCAGATAGAGGACAAGCTGCAACACATACACACACACACGCTGAAACACACAAATATGGACTAATAAGCTGCACAGGCTGCTAAAGAAGGCTCATTTTATACAAATAACATCAACCTAAGCTCATATTATAAAAGTTACAAAGCAAAAGCCTGTTAATAAAATATTCAAGGATGGTTTGAAAAAAAGTATCCAAAAACGCTGTACAGATGCAGGCAGATGTGCGAGTCCCCACAGCCACAGAAACCCTGTCTTTCTACTGTCGGAGGAGACGTGGAGCAGAGATGGCAGATGTTTTGTGCAACATGTGAGTAACTAATGACTCTCTGGCATCTTAACATTTTTAATAATTACTTTGAATTATAAAAGCCTGTGTTTGATTGTGCAGAATATTTCTGTTGCAGGACAAAAACATCCAGCCCTCTTAATCACTGTGCACATCTCCATTTTAACATTAATTCATTTAGCTGACGCTTTTATCCAAATCGACTTACAATTGCTATACATGTAAGAGGTCACACGCCTCTGGAGCAATGAGGGATTAGGTGTCTTGCTCAGAGACACAATGGTGGATGGGTCAACAGTGAGGAATTGAACCTGGGTCTCTCACACCAAAGGCATGTGTCTTATCCATTGCGCCATGGACGGCTAATGGACATTAGATGGCTAAATGTCGTGGCGGACGACAAAGCCAGGGCGGCTTGTTGGCATCGCATTGAGTAATAACATTTATGAGAGAAACTTCACTTTGCAAGGCTGCAACATGCGCGCACACACACACACACACACACACACACACACACATCTGCCGTTTATGCATACACTGGAAAGTTATATTAAACTTTGCAATCAGATTTAGCAGTGAGGAAATACTCCTCAGTTTAGCCCACAATCATTACCATGCACTTTAGAGACTTTGCTTTGGATTGGGCGTATTCAGAAGAAAACACCAGAGTGATTTTTTAGGACATTAATTTCTGGGAATTTCCGATTTTCGTCTTGTAAATTTCACACTTTCATCTAGGAGGGTTTTTTTTTCTCGGCTCTAAATATATGAAAACACACACAAAAAATAATTATAGACTAATTGATGGGCTACATCTAAGAAACTATCCCATTAATTAATTAAAATTCCTCTCTAATATCACAGAGGCTGCAGGGCTCACTGTCTGAACGTAATGCTGTTGTGTTCAGAACTTCATTGCAACCGCAGTGGAACAAATCAGGATGAAATCTAAACATATGGTGTGTATTAATATCCTACTTCTCATCATTAACACTGAGCACAGATGTGCTGTGTAGTCCACGAGCAGGGTAACCTTGAGAAAACCACGAACAAAACCTGCTCGGAGCAGTTTAGAGATGCAGCGTAAATTGCCATGGCAACAGACCTCGGTTAACACCTATCCACCTTTCGTAGTACGGGTTAATCAGGACGTTACCCAGATAAGACAGTTACCCCACTTTGTAGTACAGGCCACAGGTCTGCGAGTTGTTTACAAACACACACACACACACACACACACACACACACAGTTTATTCAAACCATGTTTAAACCGCAGAGCCTTATGACTGCCAGGTAGTGGGTTGGTAGCAGGAAGCATGGACACACACACACACACAGAACTCATCAGGGTGTCCAGGTCCATGTGTTCAGTGTCAAAACTGTGTGTTCTGTTGTTGTATCCTTCCTCTACTAAAGCTCACTCGCTCCAGCCTCTTCGCCACTAAACCTTGCCAATAAATACTTGAAATTTCCCCCCGACAGAGCTGAATGCAGCCAGGCATCACCATTTCTGAACTGTCTGATCCAACAAACCAAAAACCTCAACTTGAGATTTTGCTGTTGAGCTCAAATGCAATGCATGCAAGGGTCCAGTGCTGGACTTGGATTCTTACAGGAGCTCAGGTGTTTAAATTAAACTTTTTCACATTTTTTTCTTACAAAAAAAAAAAAGCAGAGATAAATGTACATACAGATATTATATAATAGATACTGTATGTGAAAAGTAAGACATCACAATTTGGGAATGGGAATGTTTGTAAGGAACAATATAACAATATAAAATCACATGTAATATCACATACAGTATTGTAAGTGTTGCCAAAGTGCTCTTTAAAAGCATAAAAGCATCTCTTAATTTGCTTAAACGTGCATCTGCCGGTCAGAATCAAACCCCGGGCCGCTGCAGCAGGGACCTAGGCTTTGTACATGGGGTGCGCGCTCTAATGGGGAGCTACCCGGAGCCCCATAAACATGCATCATTTAAATTTTCATTTAAAAAAACAGCATAGTCAGGCAAAACCTTGTTTTCTGACTTAAGAACAAATATCCACTTAACCACTACACGTCTTCAGCTTTATAAAATTAATTTTAAAAATGTTTCTTCAGAATTGGACTTGTTTTTCTCAAACCTGCCAATAAACATGTAATCTTGCAATTTATGTTACAGTAGTTGTTCTCCTGCTTTCTTAGACAGGATTGTCTTTCCTTGTTTGCATCCTTTCCTACCCTGCTGTTAATGGTAACACACGTGAAAACATGCACACATATCCCTCTTACGCTCTCTCCTCTCCTGCATGTAAACCAGGTAACTCCCTCCACAATGAAGTGATATACCCCTCTTCTTCTCTCTAATTCAAGCCCGACACCCCCCTAAACATACACACACGCTCCTCTCTGTCTGTCATCTGGAAGTGATTGCGTCCACAATTACAGCATGCCTTGGCCGACGTTAAGCGTGTTGGTGTTGACAGCCAGCCTTTTGTCCATTACAGCCCTGAGAGAAAAAGCTCTGCACAGAAACACATTGATAAAACCAGCTTGTACTGCAAACACACGCACACATGATGCAGTCTGTTAACTCACTCAAACCCACGACAACTGTCACTGTTATAAACTAAAATTACGTCTAACTTGTAGATTTAAAAAAAATCACAGATAATCAACAACAAACACTGAAACATTTGAAGGTGTGGAATTAATTTGCCTCAACTTTAAATTAAGTGTTTGGTCTTTTTATTTCCTTCAGTGATACTATATGATCATTCCAAAAACTACTCATATGGGCATGTTTAAATCGGTCATCCCTATGCGTTATTGTGTGTTTATATTTAATAAAGATAATATGGTGAAAGATTATTTTCATTGTTAAAAGAAACCAAAGTTTGCAGCCTGGACACAGACTGTGCTCTCTGTACACCCAACCACCCACCTCGAATTTCTCCCTTTTTGTTGCAGCACAACTATGTCAGGCTACTTTAACCTTTGCTAATTATAGAGGACATTATTCACAAGTGGTGGCTTGTCAGGAGAAAGTAAACATTTTGGTATTTGACCAGTGTTGTCATGTGACTGACTGTTTTGGGGGAAGTCTAACATAAAGCAAGTAACACATCTATGATCACACGTTCAGACAGAAGAAATAAATCCCCAGAGAAAAGTATTATAAAGTTATCAACTTATTTTCTCTCTCGGCGTTAACCTGATTAAAGCAGCATTACTCAGGGTTTTTGTTTTGTTTTTTGGTCACTTGGGGGAAGAACTCCACAACAACCTGAACAAAACAGACACAACTGACCAACTATGGCCATATAAAATTATTATTGCAAACATGTTAGCAAGCCGTTGCCTGTTTACACATCCTTGCAGACACAGCACAACATTATAATTCTTTTGGGGTCATCTTTCTGTCCACCTGATGAACACTCAGGTCCAATCATCACGGTCCTTTTAGCTCAGTTTTGGTCTCCGCCACCTCCTGGGGGAAATATCTGGCACTTTAGCTGCTAAACACTCCACTTTCTTCAGCAGCTAGTTGCTAACTTTGTCTGTCTGCCATCTGATTCTGGCCAGGTAGTGTACAGAGCTTTTATTTGACTGAAAACACCTTCCTGCTATGTCTGGAAATGAAGGAAATGCTAGGGGTGGGAGTCTCTTTTTTTTTTTTTCCCCATACAGGATCTCTGGATAATTACTACGCATTTAATTTGTGCATTATATTCTAACAGCCCTAATTTACTTCATTAACCTCATCTCCATGGTCCCTCATTTATTTGATAACCAGTTGTCAGACTCCTCTGGAAACTGAAATAAAAAGTTAATTATCAGGATGTGCAGTGTTTATACAGGACAGAGCTTTACACCAGTTTAGTCTAAGCATGTACCTGATGCTCTCAACCCTTGACAAGTAGTTAAGTTACTAACATCGAGCTGAGCTAATTAATATAACTTCGTTAGTAATTTTCTAACATTAAATAACAGCCATAAAACGTGCTGTACAAGGGAGATGTTAGCTAGCGTAACTGCCTTCAAAAACTACAGACTTTTATTAACGGACACACTGTGACCTACGCTGCACGTTTGCTACCAGGCTGAAACTTATTGTTAATATTTTTCTCCGCTAACTTTCACCATCACGTTCTGCCGCTCGCTCTCTCTCATTTGCTCGACACAGGATACACAGAGAGCTGCCAAGCGTTGGGTGATAATCCTCTGTGGGTTTGTTACTATGCATGACATATGTCATCGCAGCTTTAAGTTTAGGAGGTCAAAGCTGAAACAGGAAGTAATCAAAATCTTTTTTGCCTTTCAGCCAAGTCTGTTTTGTTTTCCTAATGACTTACTAAAATTCATAGACATGAAGTCACATGTACTTATAGGTAGCTTATTCACTGAACAGTTTTGGTGACTTATCACCCTGCAGAGCGACATGGAGCTGCCAACAATCAAAACATTGTTCCAGACAGCAAATAGCTCGTGGTTTTATTACTCGTCACTGGAGGTCACGCAGCGCTCAGGAGGACAGTTGGTTATGAGTCTCATAGTTAAGACAACAACTGAACAACTGTCATAAATAATAAATGTCATGTACATTTTTTAACCGTTAAAATGTCTTTTCTTTTCATTTTAAATTTTATCATTGCCTTTTGTGGAAATAAGCAAGTGGTAAAGCAAAAAGAAACATGCCTAACTGAGATCTCAATCGAGGTTGCACGAAGATCCACTTGTTTTCTCATCCAATGAAACAGATTTTTAGTTGTGTTGTGTTTGTGTGAGACAGAGTTCATTAAGGTCACAACTCAACACCACAACACACACACACACACACACACACACACGGCTTTCAATTATATCACTGCTGTTACTGAATCTCCTGGACTCCTGTGGTATTTGTTATTTTTCACAGTGTGGAGAAATTGGAGGATTTGGGGGTCTTTATGGCGATTTATCCATCTTTCTCTGCTGCTCTCTTCTGCAAACAGATCTTTTGCTCCCTTTATCCTTCATTCCACACTTGTTCTATCATGTTACGAATCCAAAAAATAAATAACATTAGAGCTTACTTTATTTTGCATTTATTTGCAGTAAGTAAACATCACATTATAATGTAGTTATAAGCAGATATAAAGGTTTTATTTATGCAGACGAACTGCCATTTCAGAGTTGGATCA
>NW_024041141.1:0-7476 GCF_014851395.1 Micropterus salmoides
CCCTCAATGGAGCTGGTCGTCATAGCGATGCCACACGTCACTGCCGTGACGTCATGTTCAATGCAACACACACACCAGTGGTCCACATTACTCAGAATGTAAAGACAGATAAGCGGTATGAAAACCTTCCAGCTGTATTTTCCTCTGCCGTTGTTGCTGCAGCGGTGTGTGACGGCGGGAGCAGAGGGCTCTGTGAGTCAATAGTATGAAGCTGCAATACTGGAGGCTACAGTTTCAGGACCCCCGCAATCCTGGGACCACAGTTCTAGGACCCTAGTTCTTTTGCGATAGCGCCATCTAGTGGAGTGGTGGTGGTAATCTAGTGGAGTCTAGTGGGGCGGCTGGCCGGCCTCGGGAGCTCCTCGGGTTGGTACAGGATTCCCTTGCCGCCACTTGCGGAGCTCCTCTTTCGCCATCACTTTTCATAAAACTGTCAATATTCGAAATCTACATAGTGGATTTCTCACCTTAAAACTTCTTAGAAGTGGATTTAGTGATGAAATTGCATACAAAAACTGTAAAATATAAAACTTTCTGTTGCTGGCCTCTGTCAGGCGCGTGCAATGATGATGCAGTGAATAGTGACGATTCTCTCTGACCAATCCTCAGCTCGCTTGGTCGACGGAGGTGATACGAAAAAAAGTACCTGGAAGCAGGTACAGGAACAACTTTTCCTCAATGGAAAACCAAACAAAGGCAAGCCGGTAGTGGAAAAGGGTCTATACTGTAACAGAGGGCTGTCGCGGTGAAGTAATTTCCACTGCGGTAATATGTTGGGGCTCAACAAATGCGGTATTATCTTTTTCATTAAATAAGTAATTTGGTGCCATATAGCAGAGTAAAGTGCAATTTATACTTCTGCGTCAAATCGACGGCGTAGGTGACGGCGTAGGCTACGAGGCTACGCAGAGGCTCCGCCGTCGCCTGACGTGCACCTCCTTCAAAATGTAACTACATGTCGAGTCGACGCGGACCGTAAGCTCTGTGATTGGTTGGCTGGGTAGCCTCGCAATGTCTCCGAGCCGACTGGAAGTACCCCACGCTTTGAAGTAACATTTACTAGTGGCCAAAACAGTGGCTGTAACACAGTGAATCCCGAGCCCGAGCGAAATGACTCGTATTCGCTATCAGAATGTGATCTATTCGGTCGGTAACATTTGAAATTGGCTACACCAGCCGCACATTTACAATTTTACCCCCGGAAGTTAGTCTGCTCGGCCGGCAAAACTCAACACAGTGGACTCTGTAGCGCTACTGCCGACTAGCGTTTGGGGGTGTAATTGCAGAATGACAGACACACCTACGCACAAGTATAAATTCATGGCTACGTGTGTAGCCTATGGCGTAGGCTACACACGTAGACCCTACGCAGGAGTATAAATGGGCCTTAAGAGTGTCTGTCTGTCTGTCACCTCACTGCACAGTGAGCCGCTAACAGCAGCTTTATGGTCTGAGCAAGCTAGCTGATGCGTGCTAGTCAACAACATTGCCAAGCAAACTCCTTTTTGTAGTTTGACTGTCTTTTTCACACATCGCTATATCCTTCAGGGCATGTCTATCAAGTCAATTTACATACAGCAGCAACGCACGCGCACACACGTGCCGGTGTGGAGCAGAATGGCTGTCCACAACTAACCACTGCGCTGTAACGTTATACTAAATTTCCACAGAAAGCAACATGAAAAAACAGCTGCATGCTTCCAATGAGGCTTACTGTCCACAGTTTCTCTGGACTGTCCCTCAGGATCACAGCATTTGCAAACATGCTAGCCACATTAGCCGCGCAATCTGCTAACGCCACGCTAGCTAACCTTTAAAATAAACAGTAAAACAACTGAAATCACAGCAACACTTAAAGCTTCAGAGTTTTAAGTCGGGTCACGTACAGCCCATGGTGATCCATCCTTGAACCGTTACAGAGCTCGTTATGGTTGTGGAACTTTTGAAGGACTCACTTATTAATTTAACACGCCCTGAAGTGTACAATATGATCATTGCGGTTGTTGCGGTGCTCGCCATCCTCCGTGGTAGGCTTGACCAATAGCACGGTATTTCAATTTTGCGGTTATCACGCCAGCCCTATTGTAACACTTCAATTAAAAGCCCAGTTCCAATTAAATGGGAGTAAAACAAGTGATTATTTGCTCAAATTAAAGGCAGTCCACTCAACATTGATCATTACGGTTTACCAAAGAACCAGTGGTCCAGCTCTTTCCCATTTTAGATGTGTTGTTTGTGTTTTTGCTTATTTATTCTAACACTGCTTCTCGTCTTTCTGCCACTCAGTGAGCGTAACTGCGTTCTGTGACGTCATGTGCATACCCTCTATATTCCAAATAAACCTAACAAAAATAATAGTGTAGCTACGGTCACTGCGGCATGATACTCGTCTCTTTTTCTTTGCCCTTTAAGCAAGATGACAATCTCCTCAAAAATTATTTATTTACCTTTATTTAACGAGACAAGTTAGTTAAGAACAATTCTTATTTACAACCATGGGGATTGGTTGTGGGAATGCAACAACACAAAAAGCTAACTTTCCAATAAAAAATAAAATATCTAGTAGTAATAACAACAAAAAGTATAAGATAAGATTACAAAGACAATCCCCATGCCAGTACAATCAGAGACACCTACTAACCTCTGCTCTTTGCGGCTATTCTTAGCAAGCGCTATATTGTTGCCCTCCAATTCACACGCAGACTGTCTCCACCGCTATCACACAATGGGGGGGTCAATCGGGATCAGCTAACAGCTAACAGACAATTAGTCACCGTGGAGGGTTAATGACTTACGACCTGGTGGCTCGTTACTGGTTCAAACTACAAAAGGCACTTTTACTTGTGTTTTTCTAAGATGCAGCTGTATAATAAGTGTGACAGAAGCAGGGCCATTGTTTGGGTTATCTGCAGTGTAATATTTTGCCTTGTAATCAGTGAATATTCCAGCACCATTGTTGATGTGACTGGCCAACTCTGACTGATGTTTGTGTTTTTTGGACTACTATTTTTAAATCATTTATTCAAGGGTTTGTACGTGCCCTGAAGTGAACACTGGCCCTCGTGGGTACTAAGAAAAAAAAAAGTTGATTTCTTTAAAAATAAACACTTTCAACAAAATATTTTAAACAAAAAGAAACCAACACAAATTGGTTTGGATTGATTTCAGTGAGATTTGAGCAGAGAAAACAAACTGTTTGATATGGCTGTTTTTGGATGTTTGAAAGTAGATGAGTCATTTATTATTTCAGTTTGATGGGCATTTGTCACTTGAGGACACATTTGAAATGCAGCTGCGCAGTGAAAACAAATGAGAATTTATTTTACTTCTACTTGAGTCTTTTTTTCATAAATGAAAACACTTCACATTGTGCAACTTCCTAACTGATAAGTTTCCCATTTGAGTAACGGTCGTTTCCACCACATTGAAGGCAATTTATCATACAAGGAAACACAAAAATGTTATAAAACAGGCCAGAACATTATCTGACTGTAATGAATGTGTGCATTCATGTGGTTTTGTCTACAGTAGAGCAGAAGGGTGGACACACACACACACATACACACACACACACACACACACACAGAGAAATGGGTACAAAGGTAGTTTTTGTTCCCCGTGTCGCTGGAACTTCAGCTTTGCTTGGTCATCATGGATAAATGCCCCTCTTATTGAGCACAACGGGCACAGACAGGGCCACTCACACACACAAATATTCACGTAAGGTTGTGTAGCTACAACTTAAGCAGAATATGACCTTCAAAATAGATCTATATTACCTACTAAATTGTAAAAGGAAGCCCATACACAATTATAATATATAATATAATATATAATAAGCAATTAGGGTGTTTGTTTCCTGTATCTGTGTGTATGTGTGTGTGTCCTCGTCTTCATCATCTACGGGCAGCTGCCCGCACTGTTAGCTGCTTTGTTTTCAGTGAGAGCTTCTTAATGAGGTCAAAGGCTACTTAGGGCCATTGGACGCCAAGGAGAAACAAGAGGTACCTTCATCATGGACAGAACAGACACACACACACACATGCACGCACCATCACATGAAAACACACACATACACACACTCAGGCACTCACAGCTATTCATTACATTTGACCAAGACAAGGTCCAAAAATCAGTTGCTGGAGAAAGAGGCTCTTTGTGTGTGTGTGTGTGTGTGTGTGTGTGTGTGTGTGTGTGTGTGTGTGTGTGTGAGAGAGAGAGAGAGAGAGAGAGTATAGGAGACAAATGAGTCCACTGATTTCTATATGGAGAGAGAGGATGGGTCTATTTGATTTACCACTTACGGTAATGAGAAAATGAGTATAACTGATCACACGTCCTTTCTTTTACAAACATAAATTACTGGGATGTTTTCCCTCCTTGTGAAGGTAAATCCAAATAGTGTCTTCACTCACATTTCAGTAGCTTTATTTGTTTACATCCAAGCTGTGACCTAATTACGGGGAACAACTAGATTAGGTTCCACTTAAAGCATTAACATGGTTCACAGAGAGTTTTGCAGTCTACATGTTGTGTTTCGGGATCCTGTTAAGGGTGGCCTCCAAGAAACATCTTAATTACATCATAAAACTGGAGAAAAGAAATGAATGCATTTATTTGATTTATTAGTTGTGTCACAAAAGCTATTTAGCTGTTAAGATTTCTGGTTCATACAGAACAACAAAACACTGACAGTAACCAGACTACGGTGTATACTTGTTACAGAAATTCAGAACATTGATGATTAAAAAAGTTACGCTCGACTGTGGCTTTATTTCAAACAGTTCAATCCGTTTACGGGGTTTACACATGTGTGTGCACATTTGTTGGGTAATAAACAAATCATTATGCATCATGCATGTAAAGGTTTAGCTTTATTGGCATATGTTACAGATAACTGTGTACAGTGTCTTGGCAAGTTTAATATAAATATAGTTGAAGTTCATATTAAAATGGACACTCACAAGTTTCCTTTACCTGACCCTGTCATAATGTGAGATCTTAAACACTTAAGTATATTACATAATTGTTTTGAACAACTGTAAGAGATTGCACTAGTTAAACAATGAAATGTTATTTGATTTAATAGAATGAAAATAAGTTTAAAATGTTTTATACTCTCAACTCAAGGTTTACTTTGTAGCTTCTTATGTCACACATCTTCTTCAGCGAATGAAACCAGCTCAAGTATCATCAAATGACCTAAAGACACAAATACGTCATATATCCATTCTCTAAAACTAGGCCAAACGTCTTAAAGTATCTTCAACCAAGTCCAGTTGCCCATGATTTGAACTTTCCTTGGATTTATTTTATTTTTTTATTCCAACCAAACACTTTACCATCCAATTTCCTTGATTAGTAACAACAACAAAGTGAACTTAGAACCAATATGTAGGGAAATAAATATATATGTGCATTACTTCTTTAATGTATAGACAGTATGGAACCAATCACTGAATTTCATTCATCAACATTTAGATTTCTCTCTCTCCTTTAATAATACTATTGCCCCATGTGGTATAGATTCACCTTAATGTTAAATGAGATGGGGAGAGAGGAGCCTGTGTTCGATGAGGCAGACTGAGAGGAATTGTCAACACTAGTACCCTTCTCTCTCACATACATCTGAGTCACCTGAAGACAAACCCCTTTATTGAGAAGCAGGCGGCCATCTTTGATTAGATGGAGTGACTCAGCAGACAGTGAACACAAGGGGGTGTGTTTGTATTTTTTTGTGTGTGTGTGTGTGTGTGTGTGTTAGTGTGTGTGTGTTGGCCTGTGATTTTGTGTGACAGTACAATGAATGAGCCGCGTTGTGTTCATGTGGGAATATGTGAATGTGTGTGACTGTGGCTATAACAGATAGAGAGCGTGTGTGTGGGTTGTCATACCTCGTGGTCTGGTATCTCAGAGGAAAGAGTCTTTCCCAGCACTGCTGCCGTCAGGTAGGTCCAACAACGAGCCGTATTAGCCAGGTTATAACCTCCTGGTGGGGAAGAAGGAAACAGAGACAGGTATGAAGAGGAAACTTTGTCCAAAGTTTGTCTGACCAAGGCCAACTCCCCCCAAAGTTGTCACGAGTCTGGCAAAAACTTGATTGAACTGTGTGTAACAGTTTTATTTCAATTCATCCAGTCACACAGAAGGACAAATAAACAGTCAAAATAAAGACATGAACTGAAAAAGAGAAACATAAAACAAAATGTTATGTCAGAAAAGGTACCAACTCTTTTTCAAAGAGTCAAGGATCAAGAGGGTGGACTTGAGCTAAATTAAGAGAATGACAAGAACCAAGAAAGAGAGGAGGATATAAAGTAGAGAAAGTATGTAGGACAGGGAGGGAGAGAAAGGAAGAGAGGTGGGATTGTAGTTGAGTAAAATGGCTTCATTGTGTCGTATAAGTAGTAGCTATCATCTGGCCGAGGGCTGAGGGGTCTGGAACAGAGCATGGCGTCTGTCTGTGTGTGTGTGATATGTGTGTGTAGATCGATGTGTGTGCGTGTAATTGTGCACAAATGAGTAAATCCCACAAGAGATGAGATTCAAAGCAAATACAAACACACTTAAAAGGACATTGTACAGTATCTACCTTTCTTTAGGCAATTTTTTTATCCACTGATGCATGTATATGCTTGTATACGGGGACAGACCAACACACACACACACACACACACACACACACACACATACACACGGGTTGGGTGATGTCTACAAAATTTCCATCGGATGATGTCTAAAATGAAATATCGGGATGGACGATGTCATCGGGCGTGCGGACGCCTGCACGCACGGGGGGTGTCGAGCAGTCGTCTTATGTGCATGTGTTCTCGCACAGACTTCAGTCACTTTGAGGAAACTTATTTATAAACTTATTTAGTGGATGTGTTGCAGTGGGAATCAAAGACAAGTGTCTAATCCACTGCTCCATTGCAACCTCTCTATAATAATTATTATGTACTAAATGTGCAACATGAAATAATTGAGTCTATAACTAAATAACATAACTACTAACTTTCAAATTAGTTCAGTAGAAGTTAACAGACTATTGTTAATGAATAAGAAACAGCAGCAAAGGTCGCTACCTGTTTAAGACCTGGTGGCCTAACTGTTAAAGAAACAGTTATATTATTCAGGAAACTCAGATCACAAACCTTTAACATAAGAACGACTTAAAAAGCAACCATTTATACAGCAAAGTATATATATAGGCTATATGAGTGATCAATCGACAACAACATCAAAGTAAACATTAGAGATAGCCTATAACAAGCAATAATCAAAACATACCAAATTATCCGATCCTTATTGTCAACTCAGGGTTGGGAGAGTTACTCAGAAATAATACGCCTATAGCTATTACCTACTAGTTACTTAGCATAATACTCCTTAAAAAAGTAATATTAGCTACTTTACTTATTACTGGGTGATATAACGCCACACTGTCCCTACGAGTTCAAGCATCACTGGCAGCAG
>NW_024041142.1:0-10723 GCF_014851395.1 Micropterus salmoides
CCTTTTGTTTCTTCAACAAATACTGTACTTCTACAGTTTTTTCTTACTTTATGTATCCCCAATGTCTAAAAATATAAATTCTTCTCCTTAAGAAATTTCTCCTAATACACCAGAGAAAACAGTTTGGGCTGACATACAATTCAACTCAACAGAAAAGGAAAAATTAATAGGCTACTACCACCACCATCAGCTCTGTGTCACCACCGTCAGTTGGATCTTTCTTTGTTTTAAATGTATATGGTTACAATGCAGTTGATTTATTAAATTCATGGTAACTTTGAATTTAAAAATGTATTTTTTTGTGCCAAATTGTTATTCTGTATACTTAATCCTAATGAAATGAAATTTTTTAAAAGAGCACATTTGAAATAGTACAAAAAATGAACAAAAGTTAATATTCAACATTTAATAACATATACGTATATGTACCTATGGTGTAGATACAATGATTTTAAAGCTCTAAATCATTGTAAGACTAAATAAATAAGATTAACTGGATTTTTTGTGTCTGACGGTGTTGAAAAAAACTCAGTAAAGACAAGCAAAACACATATTTAATGAAAAAAATTACAAAATCAGGAGGTTGCAGCAAAATATTTCTAGATTTGTGAGATCTTGTACAATAAACAAATAAATATAGATTTCTTAATGTTACATTTTATTTCTTTTCAAAATTAAAACCTGTTTTATTCCAAATTCTCAAGAATCCTTATTTGTGTGTGGTAATGCATACAGTGTAGCCTGCAACATCCATATGAACAGGCTTTGTAACAGATTACAACAACAAATGCCCTTCCTGCATAGACTATATGGTGTTGATCAGAAATTTGTGTTAATCTTTTATCAGGCAGCCACGTCAAATATGGGATCACAGCTTGGTGTGGCAACCTTTCCGAGCAACTGAAGTCCAGACTGGTCCGGTTGATGCAGGCTGCATGGACAATTATAGGGGTTGGAGGACAGCATCAGTCATTGCAGTTTACCTATGAACTGGCTACGCTAAGGCAGGCAAATAGAGAAGTTACTGACATGGGGTGGGAGATTAACATGAAACGAGATTTCTCGTCAGGTTAAAAACTATCTTACAAGACTCACTCAACTGATATTTTCCACACGCGGTCACGCCACACATCAATTTTCTCATGCAGTGAAAATCAAATGCATAACTGATAAAGTTGAAAATACTCCGCCCAGCTGATAATAATCAAGTGAACCCCTTGTCGCCGCACTGCAAGTCCAGACGAGTGTTGTCGGTTAGTTTGTTTTTCAGACAGTCTGAAGAGGATACTACCAGTGGAGCAATAATGTAATGTACAGCAGTATAGGGCAGGTAGACTAAAAATGATTATGAATTCTCATTAAATGATGACATTACTCTCATAATATTAAGCGTTTTTTTCCCCGACATGTCAGACAACACAGATATGTGGGAGGGACTGAATTGTTTTATACAGCCTATGGTCACACCCTTATTACTGACCCATGTCCTGCACATTGACTATCAGCTACTGATTCCGAGAGGAAGAGAAGAAGAGTCTTTTGTTGGAGGTTAAATATTTCAATAAAACTTATAAATGTCAATAATTTCAATAAAACTTATAAATAGTGGCATATAAGGAAAGCTTTTACTGAAAGGATTTAAGCAGATCTTTGCTTTTATTGAGGTGTCTCTGTGTGTAGACAGGTACACCTTTGTAGGTTTTATATGGGAAATGTTTCTTTTTTTATGGCTAAATGGTTAAATTTTCCATTTTGCGGGACAATAAAGTTATACTTGAATCGTGTGTATACAGTGTACTTCTGTCTGAACAGGTGGACTCACTTCTTTGCATGGTGCCAACCGCCTGCCCAGTTGATGGCAACGTCACACTTCTGGTCCAGCAGACACTGGGCGGCTGTCAGTGTAGCGCCGCCTACTGCTGCAGCGTACTCAAATATCCCCTCCACCACTGGACAGTCATAACCTTGAGGGAGAGAACCACATGTAGGAAAGAGATGTCAAACACAATGACCAAAACCTATTATGACTTACCAGAGCCCACATTGTCATTTACAATGACACAAAATTGCTATAAAATAATGTACTCTAGATGATCAATGGGCAATAATGACAGTACATGTAATTTATTATTACTTCCACAGTTGAGTGTTTCCTTGCACAACACAAATAAACAAGTATATAAATAATTTGAAGCGTTGAAAACAATCTAGAGGAGACAAATGCACTTTTTTTTTAGATTCTGTGAAATGTTTTTGTCTTCGATTGAAACCTACACAGTCTATGATATAAAAATCAGGCAAGCTTATAATTTAAAGAAAACTCAAGGACAATGAATAAAAATAATCAGGAAGTCAGTCATCATCATCTTCTACACCCACTTATCTGTGCAGGGCTGCAGGGGGCTGGAGGATACACCCTGGACAGGTCGCCAGTCCATTGCAGGGCACATATTAACAGACAACCACTCACAGTTGCAGGGAATGTTGGGAGGAAGCCAGAGCACCCAGAGAGAACTCACGCAGACAGGGGAGAACATGCAAACTCCACACAGAAAGGCCTGGAACGACCAAGGTTTTAACCACAGCGCCACCGTGCCGCCCATATGATAATAAATCAAGCAGGAATTAGGTGGCGAAGAGAGAAGAATGAGAAATGAGGGAGGTGGATGGACGTGATCGAAGGAAAACAATGGAGTGTGGCTTAAAAAATATTAAACTAAATAAAGAGACGGCAGAGAAAGAGGAATGCCTTAATCAAGGAAAAGGTGGAGCAGTTTGCTTTTGTAACAAGAGGGAAGGATGAGCCAGAGAGGGGTGTGCAGAATACAAAAGGAGGAAGTAACAGTGGGATGAGTCGAGTACATTAAGAACAACAAAGGCGGATGAGGGTGAATAAAAGTAGGGAGGGAGATGGACAAGCAATGAGTCAGGGATATGAAAACAAGGAGGGTGAACTCGAGGATTAGTCTGAAGTTGTAAACCTCTGAGAAAGATGGACAGCTGAGGTTTTAGTTGAGATGAATGCATTACACTCTCAACCAAAGAGTAAAAGTGATGTTGTTATGCAGATAATAAAGTGCCCCACTTAAAACCAACTACAGATGCATTAAAGTAGATCCAAAACATTGGCAGTGTACTGTGTACTTTAAGAACATAGGCTTTTGAATATTATGTTGTAGTGCCCTCTGCTGCCAACAACCAAGCACTGCATCTAACTTCTCAAGGAGTCTTCCACGCCTTGCTTTACGCTTTAATCCCTCAACTTTCCATATATGCTGTAAAATCTGTCTGTCATGAATAAAAAAGACCAGCACTCACCACTATTTGGAGATAATAAATGTGTGAATTAATGTCACTGTTCTCTTTTAACCTGCATTATGCTGCAGCTCCAATTTCCTAGTATAGAATATAATAGACGCACCCAGGAAGGAAGGTTTTCATTGGACACTCTACTGGATTCTTAGAGTAGCACTGCAGATGGATAGAATTAACAGATTCTATTTAAAAAGTTTTACACATTCATTCTTGGCTTTTCTCACCAAGGCCGTAGTCGACCGACTGGGGGTCGTCGTTGTCGCCATCTTGGCTGATCTTGTGAAGATGCTCCAGGTATGAGTCAGTGTGGAACTTGGCCATTTCCTCGATGGTGGCCAGTTGAGGTTTAATTGTGCTGGAAAGGGATAAAAACGTTAATGGTACATGCTGCTTGCACAATAACTTGTTGTATAAAGCTGATGATACACGGGCAACTTCTTGAGCAATGTTGCTGGGCAATGTTGTTAGTGGCAAGTCCGACTATGTTTTGAACAGATAGCGGCGGGGGGGGGAGCGGATTACGGTAGTGATCTTTACTCATTACCATTTACGGCAACGTTGCCCAGCGCGATTGCTCTAAAAGTTGCTCTGTGTATTATCAGCTTAAGCAGTGGCAGAGCAACCCATGCTGCTGTAAAATACTGTATGAGAATAAAACCACAGTAACCCGCACACCACTACAGATGATTCAAACAGAGTCGCTTTCAGATCAGAAATGACTAAGTGTACAGCCTAAAGTTGCAGAAAATATTGGCACCACACATTCCAACCACACAAAAATTGCTGTGCAAATATAAAACAAATCACCAAAAAAATACTGCATTGATTTACTGGGAGTGGAAATTGAGAGGATTGGGAAAACACCATCACAAGCTGTGAGCTTAGCACTGATTTGCCAATGTGCAAAGAAAAACTTGTATGCAACAATTTAATAAAATTAAATTTAAAAAATGCTTCTTACTGTATTGGAGGTGAGAAGCAAATCAATCAATTTTAAAAATGTAATCTGAGTGGAATTTAAAAACCTGCAAAGCAGGAAAGTATACAATACAAACACCCAGACAGTACAATCTGTACAGCATGACTATTACACACTACACATAAAACAAATACTGTGCAATATGCAGAGCACTAGGTTTCCAGAGAATATACACTATCTGAGTACGGGATTCATACATATACAAACATATGGAACAAGTTTGATAATTGGTGTATAAAACCAATTTCACGCCAAAATAATCTTCAACTGCATATCATATCATATTGCACAAGTGTACCATAGTACACACAGTGAGATGCAGATATTTGTTGTATAAATACATTCTGTATGTAAGGGAGGGGTGTTAGGTCGTTGTATGTTTGGGATGTAGCTGAGACAGTGTGAGCTTCAATCCTAAAAGACTGAGGTTGTCTTAGTGAGCAAGACTGGGGATCAATAAGAGTTTCCTGAAAACTACTACCAGCACCTAAAACTTTCTTGGATTGAATCAATAACACTGAGACTAAAAAAGAAGAAGCACTCTAAATAACTAAAGGTGATTGAAAGTAATTTTGAAATGTTTTGTTTTGAAATAGTAGGAATTTAAGTGTAACAGTCCAGGTAGCAGTCTGCTTCTGTACAGTATGTGAAGCAATTTCTCTCTGAGTTTAAAAGAAAAAAATAATTAAATCACCATGTTGTCTCTGTTTATGTTGTAAAACTGACGCCAGCTGTTTATCACCACTCACCTCATGTTTTGAAGGAGTCCATAGGCTTCTATCAGGGAGTGGACCATACTTGCCTGGAAATGAACACCGTAGAAATCACGAAATAAAAACACGGACTCGACATTGATAACAACAAAGCAGAGGTCGCGAGAAAAGGCCTGGTAACTTTACGTAAATGTGTTGAACAAAAAAAAACACATCTCCATTCAATCCAACTCACCCGGTTTGGCACTTTGGATAAACTGTCGCAAGTCTCGATGTACTCCGGGCTGTACACGTACGCGACTCTCCGTTTACTGCAGCTGTCATCGTCGCTGTCTCCTCTGCAACTCATTTACGATGGATAAAACGTAAATAATTAGACGGAGAATGGAGCTAAAACAAATTCACAGTGAAGGGATGCGATCGGCGTCTTGTTCTCCAGGCTGGTGTCACACCGTCAACACTCCCCCCCGGTAACGTCGGTTCACTGCCGGTGTTCACCGTTCAGTTAGAGGGAAGACGACGACGGTAAGATGTAAATTAAATATACATAATGTCGAGTGATTTTATCTCCTTTAAAACAAGAACATTTCGGCGTTTTATTTAGCTAGCGGGTGATACGGAGAGCTGCTTCATAACGGTCACAAACCTCCACCAACGTTTCGCTGGCGGACGTTTTTTAAAGTACAACGGGCGCGCGGAGCGGGAAGCATTCTGGGATTTCTTGTAGTCTTTTTCCGCCTTCCTCTAAAGTAGTTTTCAAAAGTTTGAGCCAACGTTTTAGATGAATTAAGACAGGACTTCCCAAACAGATACATTTCTAGTCAACATATTTTGGTTGGAAATAATGTTTGTAGGTGGATTAAACTGAATATCACCATATTTACTTTTACCCCATTGCCATAAAATTGCCCCAAAACAAAATGCATTTCGGCAAAACAAAAACTCATAATGAAATTACAGCTCTTAAAGAAGAAAATGTTTGGCTTGGAGCCATTTAAGCATTTGTCTGTGTGTGTGTGTGTGTGTGTGTGTGTGTGTGTGTGTGTGTGTGTGTGTGTGTGTGTGTGTGTGTGTGTGTGTGTGTGTGCAGGTCACGGGGGGCTGCTTTTCACTGGAGTGAGCCCCAAACAGCTGACTTGAACCAACCACAAAATGCTATTTCATTTATGGGTGACCAAATTTAATGCTCAACCGTGACAGCGGTTAATGCACTAAAATAAAACTGGGGTGGGTTCACGTGTTGTTGTGTGGGTGTTTACGGGGTTTTGCCTCAGTTTGCTTCCTGGTTGAATTTCACAGCATCTGCCACAGAAGCTGTTCAAGTATTTCTACAAAGAAGTTTTATGTACTTTTCTGTTAACTGTTAACAATGTGGGCTACATGGTAGGTTTATTACGTTTATACAACTAGTAAACGCTGCCATGGCTCTACCATTTAAGTGCAAACCACTCCACACAGTGGGGTACACTGGTGTAAATTTATTTACAACAAAGAAAAGCCATTCCGGTTAAAACTTTCAAATTAAAATACGTATTAACGGTTGATACCACGTACAGTGAATACAGTGAAAGTATAGTAAATGATATAGTGCATATTTATCAACTGTTGTCATTCTTCTAAAGTATTATTCTAAATGTTTACAGTCCTGTAACACATTTGTATTCCATGTTTCTGATTTCAGACCTCAAAATTACATCGTCAACATTTTTATATTATATATTATATTATATTATATTCAGTAAAATGAAATCTAGAAATTAACATTCCACTAAAATCGTGACTTATATTGCAGTCGCAATATATCTCAAAATTATCTCAATAGTAATTTGTTGGCATATCGTTCTTGCCCAGGTCTCCCAAACCAAAGGCATGTGTCTTATCAACTATTTCATCGCCACCTTGATATTGATGAATTAAATTATTTATGCCACATTTCTTGGCCTATAAATCGTGATTTTTTTTAGGAGACTGCATGTTAAAAAAATCACACAATGTGTAACTTAAAATTACAAATTTAAACTGCACTTTAGGCCTCCATAATCCCAGACAAATAAAAACAAAGAGTACAACAGTGTAGAACTCGGTCTGTTCGGACACGCTTTTACTTTGAAGGCAACATCTCCCCACTTCCGGTATCGTTCCTCACGGCAGCTTCAGGTTACAGTCGCTCGCTCTTCTTGAGCTGTGTTTAAGACAGCCAGGCAGCTGCTTTTCTGGTCGCCAACGCTGTCCTCCTTTTCGGCTTTTTGTACTTTTTGTACTAGAAGCGCCGAAGAAATGACTTTCCTGTCGATGATTTAGCGAGTTTGTGTCCTTAAAAGTGCTTGAAGTCACCTGAGCTGAGCCGCTGACTTGCCACCATGAGAAGCAGGAGCAACTCGGGCGTTAAACTTGACAACTATGCCCGGATGGTGCACCAAACTATCCTGAGGCACCAAGTAAGTGTGTTAAATTGTGTTTGTCACGCCTAAGTAGTAAACGGTTAAATAAATTAAACAGTTGCAGCTTCACACCTGCAGGCAGGTCATTGTCAGCGTGTCCATACTTCACCTGCTGCATGTTTGTTTTCATGCAAGTATTTTATATTGCGCAAGGCAGTGTGTGTGTGTGTCTCCATTGAATGTAGCTTGCAGACTTCTGACAACCCTTATGAACTTACATCATATGGGCAAACGTATACTGACACCTGATTATTATTACACTGCTATGTGATTGTTGGACATCAATCTACAGCTATAACAGCCTTCACTCTTCTGGGAAGTCTCACCACAACAAGAGCATCAGTGAGGTCCAACACTGATGCTGGGTGATAAGGCCTGGCTCACAGTCCATCCCACAGGTGTTGGACTGGGTAGAGGAGCTCCAAACTAGGAAAAACTAACTTTCTTTATGGAGCTGGCTTTGTCATGTGGAAACAAGAAAGGCACAAACAAACTTGGAAGTGCACAAAGTTGGAAGTACACCGTTGTCCAAAATATAACTGGATACTGTTAGCATTAACATTTCCCTTCATCTGAACTAAGGGGCCTAAACCATGACAAACTCCCACAGACAGTCCAACTAAAATACAAATACTTAATACCATAATGCCCTTTAGCCCGTAAAACTGACAGGACATTAACTAAATGCTTATCACACAAATCACAATTCTTTTCCTGATTTATTGATCAGTTATTTGGTCCATAAAATGTCAGAAAATTGTGAAATATGTCGATCAGTGTTTCCCAAAGCCCAAGATGACGTTGTCAAATGTCTTGTTTTGTCCACAACCCAAAGAGATCCACTTTACTGTCATAGAGGACTAAAGAAACCAGAAAATATTCACATTTAAGAAGCTGGAATCAGAGAATTTCTCTAAAAAAATGACTCAAACCAATTAATCGTTGACAACTTATCGATGATTCGATTAATCGTTGCAGCGCTACATGCCTACACTTAATCTAAACACAACTCTAGTCTTGACCTTAAAATCAAGTCTAAACCCTCAGATAACCCACTGAGGAAGTGAGGACTGGGCAAAAGGACAAGAAGACTCACACCTCACATATCTTCTGTTTTCCTCTGCTCATTGCTCCCTCAAAACACCAAAGGATAGGATTTGGATGAATCTTTCCACCGCACGTTGCAAAAACTGAAGACACAAACCCGATGAATTAGTTAGATGCCTGTGGTAAGAAAGAACTGAGAACAGAAATCAAACCCTTTTGCGTCTTTTATTGGTTCTTTTGGGGGATTTTTAATTGTTGTAGAGCTGATGAAGACACGAAGGAGAGAAGGAGAGGACACAAACACACTGGTCCAGAGGTCTGGGATCTCACCTCTGAGTTATCCGGCCTCTACATTTTGTAGTGGGCAGAACTCGTGTGAAGTCACCTTGAATCTCTCCCAAATGGCCACCAGCCAGCCTGCAGTTGTATACAGCTCACTGCTCAGATGGATCACTGCACTAATGGCTGTGACAGCGAGAGCAGAGGCTTGCTGCAGCTGCAAGTACAGAGTCGAGGATAATGCAGTTGAAGAATGATAAATGTATTGACAGTAAATCTGTTCTTGGTGGTTTGGCACGTGGGGGGTTGATACGCGTCTTATCCGGGCATCTGCGTTGTGTAGCCCTTCAAGAGTCTATTTCCTTAGAAAAGTAACCCAACACATGCTACTCTAGCAGAGACAGCAGAGACGAACCGAAAAACGGCGTAATGATTAGTGAAGTGTCCGTCCCAAATGAGTGGGCTCTATGAGCTGCCCATCCAAGTGAATGATGGAGACCCAATTTCACCCTGGCGGAAAGCATGACATGAGCAAATTACACTTAAACTAATTACTCATACTAATTTAAATATACAGTATGTTTCTGTATAGAGTTTTTAAATTATTATTAACCATTGTTTCTGTTACAAACAACTAAGATAGTTATTCTTGACATATCACACTGTTAACCATCAATATGATAATATTTTAATGCTTTGCAGATGAAGAATCTTAGCTATTTATTTTGTGCAATTATAACCCAAAGAGCCGTCTCTCTAAGTTCCTGCTCCCTTCTAAGAGCCATAATTCCCATCACCAGAGCCGATATTTTATGAGCTACCAGCAGATAAAAACGTATCGGTGTTTAACAGCCGATAAATGACAATTAAAAAAGAAACGGAGAGACGATCAAGACGACAATCATGTTTGAGTGATGTCGCTGAATAATTTGTCCACCAGCACTCTGCAACTCCCTGTTGGCAACACACAGGTTTTTTATATACAGTCTATGGTTTAATGCACAAAACTACAGCGATCAGCAGTGCTATTTATAACAATATAGTAAGGTGCATTTTTAAACTGCATTATGTATGTTATCTTGGTGAGGTCTCATAACTACATATCTTTATTTAGTTGTATGTTTCTGAAAAAGAAAAAAAAAGCATATCAGACGAGATCAGAATATCAGATTATAAAAATAAAGATCAGAATCTGTCTTTTAAATCCCAGACGTCGACTTTCTCGCGTGGTTTTTGTGTACTACCCAGAGGAGACATTCTCTTTGTTAGGATGAAACCTAACTTGATGTTGAAAGAGCTGGCTGTCATAATGTCTCAGTGAGCTGTAGTAAAACTAAAATTTATAATTAAAACATAAATGATTAGTAGTGGCTCACTAAGCCCAACAGCAGTTGCAGCGAGGAAGAGGCTGTATTTAAATGTTATGCAAAGATAACATTGTTTTCCAGTTCCTCAGCTAAGTGCATGGTTTCAACTTGCACATTGCCTCATCTGCAGAGGTATTTTGCTGTTATCAAGGGTTGTTCAGACAAGTAACAACTCCTCTTCACAACAGGAAGCAATGGGGTTTTTGGGAAATGCAGTTTAGTGATATGTTGCACTTTTTAACGCCCTGTTCCTTTCTACCAGCTCATGTGAAAGGGCAGAGTTGGTCTAAACTTAAAGCTAATCATTTCATTTTTAGCAATTTTTACAGGAAAAGAATCAATATCTTAGTTTTGAAAGGAGCAGACGGCTATGAATAGATTACTTTTAAGTATGCATGTCCCACTCAACCAAAAGTTGTGTTTTTTGCTACAAGAAGACAAAGTTTATCATAGTTGTAGTAAGTGAAGTTGTGTGGGCAGATTAGATTCATGTAAGAAGTCAAATGATTAGTCGATGTGCAAATTCAGTCAGCAACAAATTTCACTGTTTTGAAGAAAATTTTATTGACATAGCAGAATCAC